>NC_137099.1:11865367-12465367 GCF_949357685.1 Gobio gobio | reverse complement strand
CACCATTTATCTCAGCCTAAAGGAGAATACATGAGATCACGCAGGACTTTATTGACAGAACTTTTTGTAAGCATATCTTACATTCAGGGAATATTATATCACTACACTACGATTATTCACCGCGATAGAGACGCGCACATTTACACACCGGTACATTTACATATTTTGTATTTAAGTCTCTGATGCATGGCGACATTACAGATGTGTAACTCGCTCAGAATTAACCATTTTGGAATGATTAATTCCATATTATTAGATATGGAATCATTAAAGGGGTACTTCAGTGCTGGGAAGATGAATGTGTATTTAAACTGGGTCATTTATGTAGTAGAAATGTGAAATTATTTTTGAATTTGGTGCCTTCTAGACTGAGAAAAGACAGAAAATGTAGTTTTTGGAAAGACAACAACTCCCAGAATGCACTTGCTTCGCTGCCCAACGAGGCCACTCCCAAAGCCACAGCCACTGGTTATCACTTGCCCACCATGACACCATGATTTTCATATTTCTGATTTTCATAGTAATAAAATAATTTCGTTCAGTTAGAGAACAGACACAAACTGAACGTGTCTTTTCAATAAAGTGTGAGTGAGCCGAACAAAAGTCACGGCACTGACGCAGCAGAGTCAGATTTCATTCATCATGAGAGTGAAGAGCTGAGCAGAGCTGAGGTAAGCGCGGCTGTCATTCATGACGCGTGTCCAGTCTGGCGCATTATCAATTCATGCCTATGGAAGCTTAACTTTCATAGGAATTCATTGAAAAGTTGAAACACTCACTTTGCTCCGTACCACTCCGTTATTAATGCCCGTGTGAGATCCCTCCCCTGTGGGCGGGTTGAAAACATGCGGAAATAGCTCCTTCTACTGGCTGTAGTCTCTAGCCTCTTGCCAAAAAATCATCCCATGAGGCAAAATGACGATATTTGCAGAAATAAAATGCATAATTCTCTCGTCTCAGGGGGACATGAGGGGGTAAAGTACGATAATTTGAATATACTACCGGGTTTTTATTGAAACAAAGCTTAATGCTAAATCCAGGAGCGGTTCTAGGATTTCACCCTTAGGGGGGCTTAGCCTAGCCTGGTCTTACCAGACTCTCGTACATTTCATTTGTACATACACTCACCTAAAGGATTATTAGGAACACCATACTAATACTGTGTTTGACCCCCTTTCGCCTTCAGAACTGCCTTAATTCTACGTGGCATTGATTCAACAAGGTGCTGAAAGCATTCTTTAGAAATGTTGGCCCATATTGATAGGATAGCATCTTGCAGTTGATGGAGATTTGTGGGATTCACATCCAGGGCACGAAGCTCCCGTTCCACCACATCCCAAAGATGCTCTATTGGGTTTAGATCTGGTGACTGTGGGGGCCATTTTAGTACAGTGAACTCATTGTCATGTTCAAGAAACCAATTTGAAATGATTCGAGCTTTGTGACATGGTGCATTATCCTGCTGGAAGTAGCCATCAGAGGATGGTTACATGGTGGTCATAAAGGGATGGACATGGTCAGAAACAATGCTCAGGAAAGCCATGGCATTTAAACGATGCCCAATTGGCACTAAGGGGCCTAAAATGTGCCAAGAAAACATCCCCCACACCATTACACCACCACCAGCCTGCACAGTGGTAACAAGGCATGATGGATCCATGTTCTCATTCTGTTTACGCCAAATTCTGACTCTACCATCTGAATGTCTCAACAGAAATCGAGACTCATCAGACCAGGCAACATTTTTCCAGTCTTCAACTGTCCAATTTTATTGAGCTTGTGCAAATTGTAGCCTCTTTTTCCTATTTGTAGTGGAGATGAGTGGTACCCGGTGGGGTCTTCTGCTGTTGTAGCCCATCCGCCTCAAGGTTGTGCGTGTTGTGGCTTCACAAATGCTTTGCTGCATACCTCGGTAGTAACGAGTGGTTATTTCAGTCAAAGTTGCTCTTCTATCAGCTTGAATCAGTCGGCCCATTCTCCTCTGACCTCTAGCATCAACAAGGCATTTTTGCCCACAGGACTGCCGCATACTGGATGATTTTCCCTTTTCACACCATTCTTTGTAAACCCTAGAAATGGTTGTGCGTGAAAATCCCAGTAACTGAGCAGATTGTGAAATACTCGGACCAGCCCGTCTGGCACCAACAACCATCCCACTCTCAAAATTGCTTAAATTACATTTCTTTCCCATTCTGACATTCAGTTTGGAGTTCAGGAGATTGTCTTGACCAGGACCACACCCCTAAATGCATTGAAGCAATTGCCATGTGATTGGTTGATTAGATAATTGCATTAATGAGAAATTGAACAGGTGTTCCTAATAATCCTTTAGGTGAGTGTAGAGTCTGGCCACTCTCCATTGACAAGCGTTTACTTCCTTGAAGGCGGGAACTCTGTTGAAGTTTAAAACTATTGGATCTGCCAAGAGCCACTCTGGATCTGCCATAACCAATCGCTAACGTTTGGTCGTGACGTATGTAATGCGCCGTTCGCTTTTGATTCTCACATTAACTGTGCACACCACCTCAGTGTCAGTCATAAAACCTTGTGCATTCGGATTGTGATTTATTCACAGTGTAGAGGAGAGTTTTGTGATCGGAACGCGCTGCTCTCGTGGTGTATATCACGTGCAATCATAACATGATTGTATATGCTGTAAATAAAATGTCATATGCTTGGTATGATAATAATAAATACTGCCGTAAATAACAGCCCAATTCAAATGTTTACCTGCTTTTCTTCTTTTATTTTTTGAGCGGTGATTAAATATTTTTCTCCTGTAAACACTTGCCAGCATTTAAAGAAATACAGGTCTAGAAATGCATCCAAATTACAGCTCACGCAACCGCACGGTGCAATGCAGGGGTCAAAAAAGGAAATAAACAGTGAATTTTGAAGTGATATATTCTTGAAAACTCAGAGATGTGGATTCGGAGAGCAATTACATTACCACACGACCCTTGTGTTTGTCAAAAGCAGTCCGTAATTCAGCCTGGGTTTTTTTTGTGGGTGGTGGGAGACGGACGGCTTCAGCAACTCCTTCACCACTAACGTAGCGAGCTGAAAAAGACTTTGCCCGGACCACAACATCATGGCCACCAACAAAACTCAGCAGTGATTGTTCTTGCTCCCTGTAACGGAGTTTGTTTGTTCAGGGAAGAAGGAGGCGAGAACCGGCGAATGTTTAACAACTTTTAATCAAATAATAAACAAAATGAAAGTAAAAGCGGCAGCCCCTCACGGACGACTGCCGCGCATATACATAACAAAACGTAAACAAAACACAACTTAAAAACCAGGCCTGGTCCTCTCTTGTCCTTCACCGGTGTCGCTCGTCCTTATATGCCTCCGTGCTCCCTCATGAGAGGACTCGAGACCGGTGTGTCTCATTCTCAATCACGCACACCGATCTCGCTCGCTCCTCCCATATCTCGCTCGCTCGTCCACCTCGCCACACTCCGGCTTTAACTTCTGGACATTCGTCAGCGGTGCCACACACTCGCATCTTTTACCGCCGCCATTACTGAACTACAACTCAAACTAGCGCACGCCATCGACGTCATCGCTCTCAGCCACTCCGTCTGTTTGCTGATTGGACCGGTAAAAAATTGTTCGGGAGAAAACCTAAGAAAACCATTTTGGGCTAATTTTCATTTTTGGGTGAACTATCCTTTAAGACGTACTAAAGAAGAATTTTAGAGCACTTTAAGTACATTATTGAAGTGTTGTGTACTTTTTTCACCTGCGATCTCATTATTATCATACTATTATCAATCTGTTGATCAAAAAAAAAAAAAAACTTGATTGCTTTGGTTTGAATAACGTGCTGAAAAACTTGTATTTTGTCCACATATCATGTGCTGGGCTCCATACTATGGAAAGCTAATTTGGGACGGCACATAACCATAGACATTGTATACATTTAATGTAGGCTAATCAATTTTTTTTTTAAATCACAGAAAATACCTTCTATAACGTCCAGCCTCCGGCTGACATGCAGCACAAGCGTTGCACTTCTGACGACGAAAAGCTATCATGACATGCATGAGCAGAAAAGCAACGAGAATAAAAACATTTAATTAAAAAAAACTTGAATCAAAGTCTTTATTTAATCGACATGCCCTGCATTTCTTATTGTCATTTTTATTTTAAAAAGTAAAAATTACACTTTCAATACATTTTCAAAACATGATAGTTGATAGTTTTAAAGGGGCTGGGATAACAGAAAAGCCCCCCTAAAAAGGGTCTAGAACCGCCCCTGGCTAAATCGCTGAAGTAACCCTTTAATTGTGTTTAGAAGTTTAAATAATCTTGTGTTGTTATTTGAAATAAAATAAAATAAATAAAATATTATCTGAAAAGATCGAACTTAAGTTAAAACAGAAATGAGAAATGTTGCCTTGGCAACTAACTGAAATAAAATGTATTGAAGTACTAAAATTAAAACTGAAACAATAAAGCTAAATAAAAACTAATAAAAATGACAAAACCACATAATAAAATGATTAAAACTTCAAGTAAAATGAAAATATAAAAATAAAGTCAATTCAAATTATTAATAAATACTATAATAGTATATAACACCAAAACAACAAACTAATTAAGATGCTTTTTTTTGGTAAACATTTGTGTTAATCACAGGGTTAATTCCTAAAGCCATCTTGGGTCTTTTCTTTAAAGCGCTGACATTCCATATTGATGCTTTCATAAGCTCAGTTATTCAGCCAAAATTGTAGTTGTAAGGCCACAGGTTATGCCTTGTTCATTCAAGCATTTCTTGTGTATTTTTATGTGGTTCCTTGAGTGGTGTCTGACCTTGATAAAATCAGAAGATGGAGCGAGAGTGTTTAGCAGCTGTTCAATTACTTGCATCCAGCTAGAATTATTAAGGTTTTAAACCATCTCTTTTCATGCATTTTTAGCTGTCAAATCTTTAAAACCAGTGCTAAATGTGGGTTTTTACGATGGCTTCCTCTGTGCTGATTTCGTCGTTGTCATTGTCAGAGCTTCGCATTGTAAACTCGAACTGATCCGTCCGCAGTTGCAGCTGACACTGATTGGTTGGGCCGTAATTTTCCCAGACAAGGTTTCATTGGACTTGAGGCCAAATGTGTAGCTGAGAATGCGGACGCTGAAGATTCATCTGTATGTACAAGGCCAAGTGTGTGCGGTGCTGCGGGACCGACCTGCACTTTCAACAGGGTGACACGGTTTCCTCTGACCAGAGACCTTGTGTCCTTGAGAAGGGCACTGAACATTTCGCTGTGGCTCCGTTCTGTGTGTCAGTGTTCCGGTTAAAGTCTGTTTTTTTAAATAAAAATAACTGTATTCTATATCTATCCAAATCATAAAGGTGAAAACGGCTAAAGAAGATCATTCAGTTTTTTTTCATCAAGTTAAATTTAGCAACATCCATTTCCAAATGTTCTTATTCATAAGTGATAGCTGGTGCTTTTCATGGCTAATATGAAGCATTTGGTGGCAGATGTATTTCGTTCAGTTGTTTTCTGCCTGCAAGCAGTGCTTCCTTCCTTCCTTCCTTCTTTCCCTCCTTCCTTCCTTACTTCTTTCCCCCTTCCTTCCTTCCTTCCTTCCTTCCTTCCTTCCTTCCTTCCTTCCTTCCTTCCTTCCTTCCTTCCTTCCTTCCTTCCTTCCTTCCTTCCTTCCTTCCTTCCTTCCTTCCTTCCTTCCTTCCTTCCTTCCTTCCTTCCTTCCTTCCTTCCTTCCTTCCTTCCTTCCTTCCTTCCTTCCTTCTTTCCCTCCTTCCTTCCTTCTTTCCCTCCTTCCTTCCCTCCTTCCTTCCTTACTTCTTTCCCCCCTTCCTTCCTTCCTTCCTTCCTTCCTTCCTTCCTTCCTTCCTTCCTTCCTTCCTTCCTTCCTTCCTTCCTTCCTTCCTTCCTTCCTTCCTTCCTTCCTTCCTTCCTTCCTTCCTTCCTTCCTTCCTTCCTTCCTTCCTTCCTTCCTTCCTTCCTTCCTTCCTTCCTTCCTTCCTTCCTTCCTTCCTTCCTTCCTCCTTTCTCTCCTTCCTTCCTTCCTTCCTTTCTTCATTCCCTCCTTCCTTCCTTTCTTCTTTTCATCCTTCCCTCCTTTCCTTCTTTTCTCCTTCCTTTCTTCCTTCATTCCTTCCTTTCTTCTTTCCCTCCTTCCTTCCTTCCCTCCTTCCCTCATTCTTTCCTTCCTTCCTTCCTTCCTTCCTTCCTTCCTTCCTTCCTTCCTTCCTTCCTTCCTTCCTTCCTTCCTTCCTTCCTTCCTTCCTTCCTTCCTTCCTTCATTCATTCATTCATTCATTCATTCTTTCCCTCCTTCCCTCCTTTCTTTCTTCATTCATTCTTTCCCTCCTTCCCTCCTTTCTTCCTTCCTTCCTTCCTTCTTTCCTTCTTTCCTTCCTTCCTTCATTCTTTCCCTCCTTCCTTCCTTCCTTCCTTCCTTCCTTCCTTCCTTCCTTCCTTCCTTCCTTCCTTCCTTCCTTCCTTCCTTCCTTCCTTCCTTCCTTCCTTCCTTCCTTCCTTCCTTCCTTCCTTCCTTCCTTCCCTCCTCCTTTCCCTCCTTCCCTCCTTCCTTCCTTCTGTTCCTTCCTTCTGTATAATGTATTTCTATTTAATTTTTAGTTTTAGTTAGCTTTACTTTCTATTTATTTCTAGTTAATAATTATAGTGCTCCAATTTTTTTCAGTTTAATGCCAAGTCAACATTTCAAATTTTTTAGTTTTAGTTTTTCAACTAACATTTATTTTATTTTAATCAACAGAATTGTTTGTCATATGAAATGAAATCAGGGAATAATATTGGTCTAAAGTAGCTTCTTTAAAAGAGTAGCACACTTTTTTTTACTCACAAGTGCAAGAAGTAAAGGTTATTGGAAAACAACGCATACATTTCCTTGAACAAATGGCAGCAGCAGCAGCAGTGTCTAAATGGTATGCGTGTTGTCTAGCACCTGAAGCTGTTGATGTTTATGTGTAGTAAGATATTTCAGAGGTCATGGTAGGCCAGCTGGAGTCTGGACAGCGCAGGTTTTTGCTGCATTGAGCTGAGCTTGACAGGTCTTGTCTTGGAGATGAAAATAGAACAAGGCAGGCCTTCAGTAAAATGACTTGTTGTGCTGGTTCCGCTTGTGTCATTTCGTAAAGCTGTTTATTCTGGGATTTGGAAAAGAACATCTGAAACATCACACCAAAATAAACATTCTGCCATCACTCACCCTCATGTTGTTCCAAACATGTATGTGAACATTTTAGAAAGTCTACTCACAGAAAATCTTACTTGGGATACTTGGAAATTAAGCACATATACTTTTTTTTATGTTGTTTTTTGCAATTTGTTAGTGCCTGGGTAGAGTTGCTCCAGACTTTCATACGTTTTTATTTCAATTGGAACGTAAAGTCCTCACTACACTGGCCCTAATTTTAGTGTGAAATTACAGTAGCTATATTCCAGGTTAATAATTGCACAACTTTCACAGTAATTCCACAGTAGGACTTCTCTTGTATCTAACTGCACTCTTTGGGAATTTTTGCACTTTACAGTGGATATATGTACTATGAAGGTACCCAGCATGCAGTGCGGCATGAGTAGATTATGCTGTGGAGTTTTTTTATTCTTGTTGGTTTTATATGTGCTGCTGGACTTATTTTTGGTTCACTTTTAGCCTTTTGTGTTGTTGGTTTATTTTGTAATGTTCAGAATTTGACAAATCATAATTTTTTGAGTGTCACCATTGTTGTGTTTTGTATGTCGAGTATTGATGTATGTGGCTGTGCATCATTAGGTGATGCAAAGAACGAAAAAATTGTGTTGCAAGATGATGCTATACCATTCAAAGACAGATATCAACAGCTGCTTTACTATTGTGAAATATCCATCTACGAACAATTATTTGAAATAAGAGATTGGTAAATCTTTATGCTGAAATAATGCTAATCGCAGTGTAGTTTGACTTACTTAAAACCAGCCATTTAGCTTATTTTATATTCTAACTTGTCCTTGTTTTAACAAATGTTTTCATTTGTCACACTTCTGACTTGGCTAGATCAGAAATTTGAATGTGAATATACAGTACAAGACAAGTTCCAAGATCCCAAGCTAACGGGACTGAAGTGCTTTGAAACGCGCAGTTTTATTCAATGTTTTGACATCATTTCCACTGAAACAGAAAGACAGGATGGGACATATAGAGTAGGGAGGACCCACTTTTCACCCATATCACCCTGTAGCCCAAGACTGGTTTCCCACTGAAGCTAAGCTGGGCTGAGCCTGGTTAGTACCTGGATGGGAGACCAACTGGGAAAACTAGGTGGTTACACTATATTTCGATAGTCCACTTTAAACATTCTACTAACTATAAGTAACTTTGCAACTACATGCCAACGAACTGTTATTAGAGTATTAGTTGACTGTCAGTAGACTGGTAGGTTGTGGTTAGGTGTTAGGGTTCAGGTTTGGGTTAGTAGAATAAGTTGAATTGTAGTTGCCAAGTTACTTATAGTCAGTAGAATGTCTGTTGGGGGACCAACAAAATAAAGTTTTAGTAAATATTAATCAGACAGTCTACAAATACTCTAATGATAGTTAGTTGACATGTAGTTGCAAAGTTACTTATAGTTAGTAGATTGTCTAAAGTGGACTATCAAAATAAAGTGTTACCAACTAGGTTGCTGCTGGTAGAGGTGTTAGTGAGGCCAGCAGGGGGTGCTCACCCTGTGGTCTGTGTGGGTCCTAACACCCCAGTATAGTGATGGGGACACTATACTGTAACAAGCACCTTTCATCCTTCAGATGAAACGTTAAACCGAGGTCCTGACGCTCTGTGGTCATTAAAAATCCCAGGATGTCCTTTGATAAAGAGTAGGGGTGTAACCCCGGCATCCTGGCCAATATTTGCCCATTGGCCCCTGTCCATCATGGCCTCCTAATCATCCCCATATATATATATACGATTGGCTTCATCACTCTGTCTCCTCTCCACCAATCAGCTGGTGTGTGATGGGCGTTCTGGCGCAATATGGCTGCCGTCGCATCATCCAGGTGGTGCTGCACATTGGGGGTGGATGAGGAGATCCCCCCTTTTATGTAAAGCGCTTTGAGTGCCTAGAAAAGCGCTATATAAATGTAACAAATTATTCATTATTAATTAATTAAAAAAATAGCCAATAGTGTTTCATTTATATCACAACTCAGCCATTGTTGAGCTCGGCAAAGCCTCGTTTGACAGCTTATGACAGGCACAGTCTCTAGATTTCCCCTTTAGATTTAATATGAAACTGTTACTAAAGCAAAACAGTGATCATAATCATGCTGAGTTTGAAAAATGTGTGTATGTTGGTGCATTACACCAGTGTTATCTGTTGAACTCATCTGTGCTGTTTTTAATGCCGAAACCGTTTCTCCTCCTAATCTCCTCCATCACTTTAAAAAAAAGCATTCTATGAATTCAAATGGGCCATATACGTTTCGTGGTCTGTGCTGACTTGCTCATATGATCCGTTCTGTGCTATCGTGTCTCAGGACCTGATAAGACTGTGTGCGCCCTGCGGAGGTTCGCATGAAACTAGACTTCATTCGCCCCTCAATGGAAAGCATATTTATCGTTCCCTATCCCATGTATAGTGCACTATGAACCATTCACCATGTAGAACATAGAACAAGTGACCGATTTCAGCCGCAGCTTCAGCGACTATTTATAGTTTAGGGGGTGGGACACTTCAGATTCTTGAGAGCATTTGATTGGACAGGAAATCTGATGTGAAGCTGAAGTGATCCATAGTTGATCCATTTTGGCGGAAGTGAGAGACTGTTAGTTTTGAGTGCTTATATATTTTAAATGTGAGTTTTGACATTGTTTTGGAGCACACTAGCTTAGAGATAAGCTTAAGGCTAACATATTCATATAAAGCCAAAAAAATTTGGCGGCCTTTGGGGGGTCTTTAATTTGATTCCACCATTATTTCTTAAGGTAGTAAGTAGCTAGTAGGTTGTAAGCTCTCCATACATAATGTATATTTGCATAATATGGTGTATACCTTCAGCGATCAAATATACTCTTAAAAATAAAGGTTCCAAAAGGGGGTTTTCACAGTGATGTCACAGAAGAACCATTTTTGGTTCCTCAAAGAACTTTTCAGTGAGCAGTTCTTAAAAGAACCATTTGTGTTTTAGCATTTTAACAATCTAAACAACTTTTTTTCCCCACAATAAAGAACAATGAAATGGTTTCATGGATTTTAAACGTTCTTCACTGAACCAAGAATGGCAATAAATAACTTTTTTTTTCTTCCTTTTTTCATCATACATGTCTAAAGAATTGAAGTCTGTCAGGTAAAACATGCCCTTGTTGATGAAAATCAATACATCTGCTGTTTTATTGCAACCGTTACTAAAAAATTACAAAAATATTTAGTAGTGCATTAGTTGAAACTTGGTGCCCCTTTATGTCACATCTAGGCTAAGTTAAGTAACTTATTGTACGCACCGCTGGTGCTTTAACTGAGTAGAAAATAGCTGTGTCAACGTTCTGCTTCTTTTTGTCTTTAATGTAAGAATCAAAGTCATACAGGTTTGGAACAACATGAGGGTATGTAAATGATAACAGAATTTTCTGGTTTGGGTGAGACTTTTCCACTTGATGCTGACTTCATAGGAAGTTTTAGATTTTGTTAGATGATTCTGCTATGGAGAAATGGCAACAATAACACCGCATGAAACTTCATAATCTCCTACAAATATAATTTCAATTCATTTGTGATTTAGTCCTCAGCTGGGATTGTCTCTTAAATAAAGCAGCCAACAGTTCCGCCAGTAAATATGATATATTTCATATTTCAAATATATTTTACACTCAAATAGTATTTGAGGTCTAAGGCTAAATAGGAAATAATTTTCTCAATGTTTTTTACTTCCTTGTTTTATGTTGCCCTTCTCACACCTCAGATGAACAACTGGAGACAGTGTACATGCTTAAATACTGTTATGCATAAAACTATTTGTCAATTGAGTTAGCATGTCAATGCTGAGCATCCGTATTGGCTCAGACTAGAGCCATATGTCTGGGCATCGACATATTGCACATCCATTTGTTTTATCCTCTTAAGGCTCTTTGTTGGTGTGTGTCTCTGTGTTTTTGGTGGGGTTGGCTAATCCCTGAGGTGACGAGAAATGACCAGAGGAGCACAACAACACTGTTCCTGATAAAACTGGAGATCTGTTTCATGTACAGTATGTATGTGAGACTGCTTAGTGATTTTAACATTTAATAGAGTGCAATAGTGCTTGTATTTTTCCCATAGGTATTTATAAAAAGTCTTTGTTAGAGTCAGGAACTACACCAACTATGAGGTGAATCACAACATTTCAAACTTTGACTTGTAGCAAAAATGTATTTGAAAATTAGACATAAAGACAAAGGTACAAGACTGTGTACTTAACTGCTTTATTAAGAGACAGAACCACAATCCCAATCAAATTAAAAATATAATTTAAAAATAAGAAATATAAAGCTATTCATTTAAAGATGTTGATAACAAATCTACAGAATCACTATATTTTGTTTATTACACTATATTGCCAAAAGTCTTGTGACGCCTGCCTTTTTGTGACGCCATTCTGAATCTGTAAGGTTTAATTTGGAGTTTGCCCACCCTTTGCAGCAGCTTCAACTCTTCTGGGAAGGCTTTCCACAGGGTTTAGAAGTGTGTTTATGGGAATTTTTGACCATTGCACTTGGTGATGTAAGGCTTGGATGCAGCTGCTCGGCCATGGAAACCCGTTCCATGAAGCTCTCTACGCACTGTTCTTGAGCTAATCTGAAGGCCATACGAAGTTTGGAGGTCTGTTCCAATTGACTCTGCAGAAATTTGGGGACTTCTGCGCCTCAGCATGCGCTGACCCCGCTCTGTGATTTTACGTGGCCTACCACTTTGTGGCTGAGTTGCTGTTGTTCCCAATTGCTTCCATTTTGTTATAATACCACTAACAGTTGACCATAGAATATTTAGTAGTGAGGAAATTTCACGAATGGACTTATTGCACAGGTGGCAACCTATCACAGTACTACACTTGAATTCACTGAGCTCCTGAGAGCGACCCATTATTTCACAAATTTTTGTAGAAGCTGTCTGCACACCTAGGTGCTTGATTTTATACAGCTGTGGCCATGGAATTGATTGGAACATTTGAATTCAATGATTTGGTGGGGCGTCCCAATACTTTTGGCAATTACACTATATTGCCAAAAGTATTGGGATGCCTCTCCAAATCATTGAATTCAGGGGTTCCAATCATTTCCATTATATATATATATATATATATAATATATATGGGTTTGCTTGCCACAAATCTCATGGGAATCATGGGAAATGTAGTTTTTCACCAATAATTCTGCTGTTAAACATGATGATTAAAAAACAAAGTTGAAATAATGTGCATGGTTTTAAGAAAATCATATGTCATTAATTAACAACCTCAGAGCTCACAGTAGGTCTGTCTTTAACGGTTTAAAGTGTATTGTTAAAAATCAGTTCCCCCATTGAGAAAATTAATAGGATTTTTACATCCGGAACCCGACTATTGCACTCTATATAGAGTGGAGAGGAATTTTGGACCAATGAGATTTCATGGTTTGCGGGGCTATGCAGCACAACAGAGATAGAAACCAAGTGATTGACAAAATGTCCTGAAGCTTATCGTGACTAGTTTGGACAAAAACTTTTGGATGAGATACTGTATAACTTTGTCTAAGATGGGACATAAATGGGACATACAGTAAAAGCAAAAAGCTATGTATATTTTTCTCCGGAGAACTCTGAAGTCTCTATTTAATCTCATTGCTGTCTAGGAGGAACAATTTGTGATTTTTATTTTCTATGGGTTCCCTCATATGTATTTTTAGAGTCTAGTGTGAAACTGACAGTCACGTGTATGGCATGTGAGGCCAAACTAGTGGAAGAAAATGGTTGTTCTCTCCATGTTTCTCTCTCTCTCATTTCTTTTCACAGTCAGCTTGCTTCAGCTTCAGGCCATGGCTGCTTTAAACTGAGCACAGTTAGATGATGCTGAGGGATGCTGAGGGTTTGTGTGTGGGTATTGTGAGAGTGTGTGTAAATATGCAGTGCACACTAGTCCTTTTTTGGTGGTATTGAAGAGACCGTGGTACATTTACTTTGACACAAAGAACCAAATATAACTCAGAGAATTCAAAGGGAGTAAAGTGGTAAATGTGGCAGTATATGTTCAGCATGTGTTTTGCCATTCTTCCCACTTATATATAGTTCACATGCTTCCGGGTCATTTTAAAAATGATAATCATTAAATATCTATAATTATAGCTGTGGGTTAGAGCCTGAGAATGGGGGGTAGAGAGGGTGACAATGTGTGTATATGTGTGTGTGTGTGTGTGTGTGTGTGTGTGTGTGTGTTGTTCAGATTACTGTGCTTGTCCCAGATTATGCTTCAGTGCTGAGAGATTAAATGACTTCCTTTAAAAAAATGGTGGAATGCCATTATTATATACATGCTTTCTGAATTATAGGGTTCTTTATGTTTTTAAAGGCGAATCTCACATCAGTCTAAAATGAGTCTAAAATTATATTTTTACATTATATTTTGCATAAATAAAACTAGACGATTTTCCGCTAAAATAAAATAATTACATTAAATTGTTATATATTAATGTATTAACACAACTGAAATAATATGTCACATATAGAATTTGTTTAGGATTACATTAATGAGAATAAGATTTATAAGAGTTAAAATATGACTTTTCTCGTTAGATTCTCATTACAATTAAATTAAATAATAGTTTTTATATAATCGTTTTTGAATTGCAATGCAAAAAGTCTTAATGGCTTTAACTTCTCAGGGCAAATTATCAGCTCTTTTTCTTCTTCTTCTTCTTCTTTTTGATTTTGTTGTGAATTATGACCTGGACAGGTTCTTGACAGGATTCACCCATAAAGCATATCACATTTCCAGACTGAACCTTATCCTCTATAAATTATACTCCCTTTCCATTTCCTCTTGTTGGAGTACACTTGGGTAACCTTAATCCAATTCCTGAATTGTGAATATTAACCTCAATGTCAGTTCTATGAAAGGTTTGCAGCTCTTGTCACCTCTTTTGTATTGAACTTGTGTTGTATCCTTCATCTTCATAACCAGTGATAAGGCTGGATAAGTCTTAGCTCGCCCCTGCAGGGGATTTGAAGCTCAGTAAGTCATGTTCTGTGTTCACCCTATCCCGTGTATAGCATCAATATCATGCAGCTTGACAGATTAATGTTGCATCTGACTGGAATGTTGAACATTCCAAGGCCCTTGAGTATTAATGCAACATTTCTTCACACTAACTATGAGGTTTTCAAAAATAAAACTGCTGATTTATACCATTAGATGTAAAGACAAGCCAGTTATGAGCAAGTTATTGATAAGGATACCCTTATTTTATAATTATTTAATCGGAGAGTTTAAGGGGAAAAAAATATCAGCATGTTTTTCTATATAAATAGACCTTTATGTTTTTACAATGTTGCATTTTGATTGCAATTAGTGACAAATTCGTCATTAATGCACGTGGGGAGCGAAGGCTGGCCCGTGTGGTCCGATCAAACAGACAAGCTACTGTAGTTCAAGTCGTGCTAGCTCTGATAGAAAGGTATCAGAATACACAGTGCATTGTGGTTTGTTGCGTATGTGGCTACATAGCCGCAGACCAGTCAGGGTGCCCATGCTGACCCCTGTCCACCGTCGAAGACGCCAACAGTGGGCATGTGAGCATCAGAACTGGATCACGGAGCAATGGAAGAAGGTGGCCTGGTCTGATGAATCACATTCTCTTTTACATCACGTGGATGGCCCGGGTGTGTGTGTGTCGCTTACCTGGGGAACACATGGCTCCAGGATGCATTAGGAAGAAGGCAAGCCGGCGGAGGCAGTGTGATGCTTTGGGCAATGTTCTGCTGGGAAGCCTTGGGTCCTGCCATCCATGTGGATTTCACTTTGTCCCTGCAGTAGATGTGGCCTCTTTCAGCAGATAATGCGCCTGCCACAAAGCTAAAGTGGTTCAGGAATGGTTTGAGGAGCACAACAACGAGTTTGATGTGTTGACTTGGCCTCCAAATTCCCCAGATCTCAATCCAATCGAGCATCTTTGGGATGTGCTGATCAAACAAGTCCGATCCATGGAGGCCCCACCTCACAACTTACAGGACTTAAATGATATGCTGCTAACATCTTGGTGCCAGATACCACAGCACACCTTCAGGGGTCTAGTGGAGTCCATGCCTCAACGGGTCAGGGCTGTTTTGGCAGCAAAAAAGGGACCAACACAATATTAGGAAGGTGGTCATAATGTTGTGCCTGATTGGTGTATCTATTTGTGTATGTAAAAGGTCTGCAAAGTTTAAAGATCAAACTGCACAACGAATATTGTCTCCTAAAAGACCTGCAAAAGGGGTTGTCAACAATTCCAGTCTCTCTTCCTGATTCATGCATACGTAACAATGTAACACATTTGCATAATGCCAGCCCATGGCTGCCCGTGAACAAACTCTACTTTGACCCGCCCTCAAACACTAGTTGTAAGAGTCCTGTAAGAGTTTGGATTGTGCTGTTGACATGTCGAGAAGACGCTGTTTTCTGTGCTGCGAATCCACATACACTTCAAAAGGATGAGGACTTGTGCTGGAATTGATACAGAAAGAAAAAAAAAACGTTACTTTTTGTATCACTTTGTATCACCACTGAGGAAGCCTCTTCAGCCGAAATTCAGATATGGTAATAGGCAGTTTGTTTCCAACATGCGCTGTAATTGGTAGACCAATCACAACAGACTGGGCCATCTGACCAATCAGAGCAGAGAAGGCTGTCGGAAAGGAGGGGTTTAGCCTGAATCTTCGAACAAATTGTTTTCAGACTCTGAGAAATGTGGTGATGTGCAATGTATATTATGAGAAGTTTTTTTTTTCTTTTTTTTTTCTTGGATACATGTAAACCTTTTGTAGGAGACATTCTAAACAAAAGTAGGAACCTTTAAAATAGCATAATGGAGGCATTTTAAAAGAAACCTGGTAGAGCACATTTGAGAGTCTGCTCAAGCTGTCGCATCCGTCTTTTCTCCTTTATTGCAATACAGTACGTAACACAAATGCAATAGCATGTCATAAAAGTAAGATGATAACATAAGTTATGACCATTATTAAATTAAACTATACCTGGTCTATCTCCATGCAGCATACATTCTCTGGCTCTAAAGGCATCTTACAACAGTTCCCTTCCCACACAAGCAATTTATAGATTATCATGACAGCATATGCTAATAGATGACTTTAAGATAGTTAACTCCACATCAGCTACATAAATTCATCAACTAGCCATTCAGAAACGTCCTGTCTCATTCTACAGTTTGTCACTTCTTGTGTGGCGTTCACACCGGACGCGAATAATTCGTGCTGTTTGCGCGAAGTTGGACGCTTGAACATTTTGAGTTTACTCGCTTCATTCGTGCGTGAAATTTGCTTCATTCGTGTGTGACATTCACTGCACAACAGACGAGAATTCGCGTCATGGGAGGGGCTTCTGCCAGCCGGCTCGTCTCATTGAGAAATGGCTGACATGGGCTGTTTACACGTCTTTTTTGTTCAAATCTACTGTTAATGTGTGACAAAACGTAGTTTTAAGACTTTTTCAGGTGATAATGTAGTTGTTTAAAGCTCAAATCTGTGGTTAATTTATAAAAAGAGTGCCTATTTGAACATTTTATCTGGCGTTTTCGGAGTTGTGAGCTCCAGTGGATCAGCGGCACTCCGCGCTTGTTTACCCCGGCGAGGTAATGATGTCTCTGTGGTGTCTCGAGCTATAATTTGTCTTGTGTAGATGTAATGGCAGAACTTTGGTCTCATGGATCTATCATTGGTTCCTTGGCAAATCGTTTAGGCTGAGGGCAAAGTGAAGTTTCATTTCTTTTTTCTTTTTTCTTTTTAGGCTATAACTTTAAGTTACAGTTGTAGCCTGCTAGCACTGACTTTGAATGTTTGACTGAATTGTTTGCTTTATTTCATGTATAGCTTATTATACCTTTTACTGATACTTTTGTATTATTGATCAAACATAAACTTGCATTTAACAAAAAGAGACTGGGTTGTGTTTCATGTCATTTAATGTTATCACAGTGATACTCATATTGTCTGAACCAGATATTAATATACAGAATTTCTCCTCATTGTTGTCACTACTAGAGCAAGCTCCTGATTGGTTAACGCAGTGCGAATATCCGCCAAAGTTCCGATTTTTCAACTTGAGCGATTCCCGCAATTCGCGCGAATCACGCGTTCAAAACGCTCAATTTGCGTCATTCGCGGCGCCTCATTCGCACAAACCGTGCTGCAGAATGCCTATTCGCGTCTCTGCATTGACTTAAAATGTAAATCACTTGCACGAATCGCGTCATTCGCGTACGGTGTGACCGCACCATTAGTGAGTCTCTCCATCATTGTCTGATTCCGGTTTGAACATAAAAGGCTGAACAGTTTCGGACCTTTTCTGTGCGTGTCTGCGTGCTAACACAAGCTCTTGAAGCTCATTTGCATTTAAAGGGACACACTCAAAAACAGTGCGTTTTTGCTCACCCTCAAAAAGTGACAATTTTAACATGCTATAAAAAATTATCAGTGCAGTATTTTAAGCAAAAACTTCACATACGTACTCTGGGGACATCAGAGACTTATTTTACATCTTGTAAAAAGGGGCATAATAATAAAATATATAATCCACCCAAAAATGTCATTCCAAACCTGTATAACTTTCCTCTGTGGAACACAAAAGAAGATATTTTAAATATTGTTGGTAACTAAATAGTTTCAAAATATGTTTATATAGGTTTAGAATGACTTAAGGGTGAGTAAATGGTAGCATTAAAATTTTTGGGCTGACTAATACTTTTAAAGCTTTTTTATAGTATACTTCTTCACATAATTCAGAGCTTCTTTCCTGGTCTTTTCTCTCTTAACTCTGTTCCTTAGTATCATTGAGAGACTATTGTGTATTAACATTTTAAATTTAATTTTTATTTGTATATTTTAAGTTTTAATTTTAATGCTAGTTAAAGTTTTAGTAATTTTGTTGTGTTGTATGATTTTAGTTTTAGTTAACTATAATAACCCTTCTCCTTCATAACCCAAAGCGTCCTTGTGCACGATGAGCTTTTATCCATAATGTTCCTATTGCAAGCCACACCGGGTGAATTACAGTGAAGTATCAATATACTGATACATTAAAGTAATTTGGATCTAGAACCTGCGGGCTGCGCATTTGCTGTAGAATTGATCTGTGATTGTGGAGCTGATGTCAGTCACATGCTTGTCTAGGCGTCTGTGTCGTAGGCTGTCAATGAATTGATTACTTAATTACTCACAACATGAAGTACAATGTAGGGGCTTTAAAACTGCTGCTTTTGTGCAACGATTATCCCTTGTCTTGAGAACTGGAGACCACATTAAGCACAATAGCTCATAAATGTTAACAAGACGTGAGAGCCAGGTAATTTATAGGCTCTCATGCAGTACTAGAGTTGGATTAGATAGTGCAGAACAGGCTAGACAAAAAACTGTGTTTTGAAAGTAGTGTCTCATTTCTCTTCAACTAGCAGCACCAACTGTAAATGCAAAAATAATGACTGTCCTGTGGATGTTGTGTGGGCATGTGCCCAATTACCCATATGGTAAATCTGGCCCACAGCCTAACTTTGCCTAATTTAATAATTAAAAAAGCGTCTTAACCATTAATAGAGGGCAATGAGGGCATCTCAATTTTATCCACTATATGTAGCATGAAATCGCAGTGCTACAGGTGCTTTTTGTTAGGGATGAAGGAGCTTATGGCCTCCCATTGGCTGGATGTTTCAACATCTGTCTTGATTTCATGTGGCGAAGAGACTGATATTCAAAAGCCAGAGAAGGTACAGAACCTGGAGTCATGCTATCAGAGGGTCCGAGTGCTACTTGAATTGCTGTACTGAGAGACTGTAGGTTTATTAGGAACTATTAGAGCACTTTTTAATGTTTCCCTGCTGTGACTTATTTTGTGATTTATGCAGTGCATAGCTAATGAACTGAAAGCATTAGTTCACTTCAAAATGAAAATTTCCTGATATTTTACTCACCCCCATCTCATCCAAGATGTTCATGTCTCTCTTTCTTCAGTCGAAAAGAAATTAAGTTTTTTGAGGAAAATATTCCAGGATTTTTCTCCACACCATTGACCTCCATGGCAACCAAAAAGTTGAAGGTCCAAATCAATGCAGTTTCAAAGGGCTTCGAAGGGCTCTGCGCGATTTTCAAGAAAAAATAAAAATGAATATACTTTTTAACCTAAATTGCTCATCTTGCGCTGCTCTGCGTCTCGCCAGCGATTGCGCAATCACGTCTACAACGTCACATAGACGTAGACAGAAGTACCACCCCTGTGTTTACAAAGCGCACATGCGAAGACTAATACAAACGCCCTTTAGCAATAAAAAAGGGAAATCAACAATGTTGGACGATTTTGAAGTTGAAAATGGAGTGTTTTTCGGTAATGGGCAATTGTATTAGTCCTCGCATGTTCGCATGGGGCGGTACTTCCGCCTACGTCTAGTGTGACATTTTCGACGTGATTGCGCAATCACTGGTGCACTGCAGAGCAGCGCAAGATGAGCAATTTAGGTTAAAAGGTATACTAATTTTAATTTATTTTAGAAAATGACTGATCGTTTTGCTAGATAAGACCCTATTCCTCGTCTGGGATCGTGCAGAGCCCCTGAAGCCCTTCGAAGCGCTTTGAAACTGCATTGATTTAGACCTTCAACATTTTGGTTGACATAGAAGTCAATGGTGTGGAGAACAATCCTGGAATGTTTTCCTCCAAAAACTTTTCGACTGAAGAAAGAAAGACATGAACATCTTGGATGAGATGGGGGTGAGTAAAATATCAGGAAATTTTCATTTTGAAGTGAACTAATCCTTTAACTGGTTCATGTCTTGATGGCAAAGTCTTGCTGTAATTCCTACATAAGTCCAAAAACATTACCTTGTACCCACAGCATCCGGAGTTGTGAATTTAACTTGCAGAATTGGAATATCACATAAAACTTTTGTGAATAAAGCAGCTCTTCCTGGGAAATTGGTGCAAAATATATTGAAATGGAAGTTTCTGTAATCAGGGAAGCCAATGTGGCTCTTTTTTCCTACATCATTGTAAGGATCGGTTTTGGTGCTAAGACAAAAGCTGAGATACAAACCCCAGCAATAGAACAATAAAAGTCAGTAATCTTGAGAGAAGATCTCACAGAAACTGTGGGACACCACCCTGATGAAACATTTCTCCCCCCTCCCCATTTTGCCCTTTCCTTGCCCTGTGTTCAAGTCACCAAATCCAGATATACCAGTGATGATGTATCTTGTAAATCTATTGTTTTATACCTTTCCATACACTATATATAAACTGCCAAAGTCACGTGATTTCAGTAAAGGAGGCTTAGTTACGTCTTCACTGTTTCGAAACGTTTCAAAACACTTCGAAATGTCAATGGTTCACCGCTAGGGGGCGATGATCTCTCTGAACCCATGAATCATGAGCAGTCACTGAGAACCATTGAACACGTGTCTGTGGGTTTTACCTGATCTCAGTTTTATACATGTGTAGAAGTTTTAATTAGACATTAGTATATTTTAAAGGAATAATAGTAGTTAATAGTCTCGTATTTGCCTGTTTATCTGCACCATCCACGGAACAAACAAAACAAGCCCTGACAATTGATAAAAGAACATATAGACACTTAATATTTAATTTTATTAGATAATTAGTTAAATAATATGATTAGATAATAAGTCAAATAACATTTGAAAGTTTTTTTTTCAATAAAACATTTGCAATAGATTTGTAAAAGGTGTTTTTATGCATGTTTATGCAATCGTGACAGTTGACTTATCGGATAAAACAAGTGTTGACTTTTTTTTTGTCATTTTTATAATTCATGTGCATCTTGGCATTTCCATCCAGTGTATTTTAATGCAATATCCTAAAATGCTCATAAAATAGGTGGATAGAAACATAGTTAATGAAATATGTGCACTACTATTCAAAAGTTAGGGGTCAGTACTTTCATGGATTTTTAGGAGTCAGAAATTAATACATTTATTCACCAAATATACATTAAATTGAGTGACAGTAAAGACATCTATAATGTTATGAATTTTTTTTTTTTTAATAAATGCTTTTATTTTATTAAGCATCACATCTGTTTCAACATTCGTAATAACTACAAATGTTTCTTAAGCAGCAAATCATCATATTGGAATGATTTCTGAAGGATCATGGAGAAATGATGCTGAATTTTGAATGGTGACCACGGATGGTAAACTAGATTTTCAGTAATAATGGCTTAAATTTCAGCCCTTCCTATGAATGCAGAGGACTTGGAATGTAGTGTACAACTCATATGAACTTTTAGGGCCCTATTTTAACGATCTAAGCGCATGGTCTAAAGCGCGCGGTGCAAGTGTACTTACGGGATGTCCGAATTCTCTTTTGATAGTTTAACGACGGGAAACATTTTTGGCGAGCCCGGCGCATGGTATAAAAGGGTTGCCCCTATTCTCTTAATGAGCCATGGTTGTGTTTTGGGCTTAACGTGCAATAAAGTCTCATCTCCCATTCCCTTTAAAAGCCAGTTGCGTTTGCACCATGGTTCGCCTTTTACATGGCGGAATATAGACACCCACAACCTGACTAGTCAATTTAAATACATGTGTGTATTGCCACGATTGGTCAAATGATTAGCCAATTTCATTCGTCATTACAGCAAAAGTCAATTCTGATACATGCAATGACTATCCATAGGCATTTTTTATCTTTATGTACACAATAATAATCTTTTACATTGTAAACCTTTTATTTTTCATATTTAAAAATGTTTGTGTGCTGCTGCACGTCCATGTGTGTGTGTAATAAGCAGAGTGTACATGCGCTGTGCCCCTGCCTATAGGTGCATATTACTAATGTGCCCTTAAAATAACACAAAAAATACTGACTTTAGACCAGGTTTCAGTTGGTCAATGGCGCAGTCGTTTTCAGTTGCCCTAAAATAGCAACACGCCAATAATGCGCCTGAACACACCTCGTTTTCAGACCAGCACGCCCATGGGCGCACAAATGGGCGCAAATGCATTTGCTATTTAAACAACATGGCGCAGGACATGAAAATGATAACTGCGCCGGGCTGAAACTAGCAAAAAACACTTGTGTCGCGTCTGGCGCATTATAGGGCCCTTAATGCCTTTTTGGTGCTTTTTGGAGCTTGATATCCATTGTTTCATTATAAGGAAGAGAGCAGTCAAGACATTCTTCTAAACCATTCATTTTGAACTCCATGAACCTAAGAGTTTGGAACGGCATGATGAGGCGTAAATGTAATCAAGATTTTCTTTCATAGGTGAAGTCATCTTTTAAAAGACCGTAAACTGTATGGCAATATAATGCCAGGGATTTGAGTTCTTTTTGAACATTACTTGGTGAGAAGTCTTGTCGGGTTTCAGGGGAAAAATATGATTTCAGAATTTTTCCTTGACAGATGATGGATTATATCATCTTAACCTTTAACCTTTTGTAGATTTCCAAGTCTTGCACACTGTGAAACACTCCAGCTGGGTCTGCTGTGAATAAACTGAATGCATTATTGAAAGAAGGTCCAAGGGAAGATGAGTAATAAAGAATGTTTAAAACACAGGAGATTTTATGCGCTCGTGAGCAGGGGCTGGGCAACACTGATTTTTATTGTCATGGTTAAGGTCAAGGTTTCCATAGCAACAGGCACTATTGAGGTTGCAGTGATAATGGTATGAATAATTTATCACTTGGAAGGATTATGACTGAGTTCCAAAACACCTCATGGTGTGTGACTGTATGTGCACCCGTTTGAATGTATGCAAAATGTATGTTTCTGCCCTAAACTTCTTCATTTAGTGTGATACCATCACCACCGTTACTAGAGAGACATTGCATTGCATCTTCAGGTGAGGAGTTGCCATGGCATTTCTGTCACATTCTCTAATTAGCATCACAGCGACATTGAGTCGTCATGGAAATGCTCATTTGCGTTTTTCTCATTGCATTCCATAGTGTTTCTGAAGGTGAATGTCTGGGAGTGTGTTTGTCGAAAATGAGATGCTTAATTAGTTGTTGTATATTAAAAATGCAATAATTATGCATCTATCAATTTACTGTTTTCAAGAGATAAAGCTGAATAGGGAAATTAATTAACTTATTCATCATCATCACCCCGCATAAGCATAATTGATTAGGCTGTGATCAGCGGGTATGAATAATAATATAATTTATACATAATGACTAGCTTCTTAAGCATGTTTAGTAGAATAAGACTGCTATTAAGGTCAAATGAGCAGCACACACACACACAGGCTGTTTATTTAACCGTTTAGTGATATTTTATTCTGCTTTTTAAATTTATCTCACTTTCTGTCTGTCTCTACACTCTCCTGTCTCACCCTCTGAGAAGGCTGCCATCTGGACCACTTTCATTTAGCACACACACACGCGCGCACACACACACACACATGCACGCACGCACACATGCCCATACACACATACATCTGGAGATTAATATATCAAGCCATAGACATTTGATGGGAATATCCCCCCGAATTTATTGCACAACTCTGATTTTGATTAGGATTGTCAGTGTTGTGTTGTTATATGTCATTGTATGAACGGGTGGCTTATAACCAGCTGTGATTAAACAGTTTTGCTTGCGTTTAATGAATGGAAACTATACCTGCTGGCTTTGGCTGAGAGAAATGAGGAATCCCCTCTGTGACTGATCCACTTCTGGCTTTGACCTTAGTCCTCAATATAAACATGGCAGTATTTTATACCGGCTAATTAGAATCCTTCTTCGAAGTTGTCAGTAACAGGTGCACAAATGTGAGGAAAGGATCTTATTGCAGCAGTGTTATTATATGTATTAAACAAAATTCAAAATACTGAACAGAACAACCGTAATATCGTGACAAGAACTGAACAAAAAAAAACAAGGCTTAAATATACAGAACAAACCAATCAACAAAATGAACAACAGGTGTAACTGATAATCAAACAATAAATAAAGGTAACCAACTGAAAACACAGGAAACAAAACTAATCACATGCAAAACCCACCCAAACAGACCATGGGTGCTTCTCAATTCTTATTTGTGCATCCTCGTTTCCTTTCCTCGCGTCTTAGCTCCACCCCTTCAGGATGCGAGGGAAGGACGCAAGGAAAAGACGCGAGGACAGATGAATTGAATCAAGTGAAATGATATATCCTCGCTCCCTTTAGCGTCACTTCAAAGCGTCATCAATCAATGATGATTCTACACCGATGGATTTAGCTTGCACGTCGGGATTCCTTGAACATTAGAGATAACAATTTATATTGTAATAGTTTCAACCTTGACAAAATACCACATTTGTCCATATTTTATTTAATATTACCAGTTATTATTAACAACAAATTATTCCCAGTTATTAAAACTGCTTTTTATTTGTTTCTATCATTTTCTTGAGCTTTGATATAATTCTGCAACTGTCAGTTGTTGTTATTCGACATACATTTGTGTCTTGTACATGTAAACATAATAATATAATGTATAATTTGTGGCAAGATGACGTGAAGGGGGACGAGAATTAAGACGTGCGTCACGTTTAGCCGATAAAACACTTCCGCAAAGGATACACCTGTGTATCCTCGCTCATGACTCCTCAGAAAGCCTCCTCACTCCTCGAACCTCGCCTCCTCGCAGTGCAATTAGAAAGTTCAGATGTTCTGCAAGATGGCTGAGCTCGATCGGTTTTCGGGTCATAGGATGGAGGACGGAGGAGCGAGGAAACGAGGAGGGATATTGAGAAGCACCCCAGAAGTCCCATACAAAAGTATGACATCATTCAGAGAGGATTTAAAGCTGCAGTCTGTAACTTTTTTTCTGGTTAAAAATTATCCAATATCAATTTTTGAGCAAGTACATAACCAGCCAGTGTTCAAAACTATCTCCTTACCTTAGCCCAATTCACAACGGTAAGCTTGTAATAATGTGTTATAATTTGAGTGTTACTGGTAGCTTTCCACGGGAAATTCGAGCATACCACTGTTCGTCTTTGCGTCATTACGTCACGTCTGTATACACGTAGAAAGAGTCCGGCTAGTAGGCTATATCGCATGCGAGGATGCTGCAGGTGGTGGATCATTTATAGCCTTTTCTCACAGCAGCTGGAATAATTAAATGTATCATTTTGATGGCGGATTGAAATCCAGAAAGGTCCAAACGACAATCATCAGTGACAAATGGAGATTAGGTAATGCTAATACACACTAAATACAGGTAGTTACGCAATGCTGATGTTGTTAACATTAACAATTTGAGAATTATATATATGAGAAGTATAACAGTAATAATAATTTGCACAGTTTGATGTGATATGAGCTAAACGATCGTTAGATTTAATCACCGTTGGTCGTGCGGTTTATTGTAATGCATTTTTCTCAGTTGGTCAGAACAAAAGGGGCAGACATGTTACTTGTTCAGATGACATTTTCTAGTGAAAATTCTTATTTTGGTCATACTTCCAAGCAGTGGCGGAGGCAGAAAGTGGATGATGGGTGGGCATCTAAAATTGTGGGTGGGTCGGAATAATTGGCATCACCCCATGTTTTTGACACGGCTTAATTTGAAAAAAAAAAAAAAAAAGATGGACTGGTCCTTGCAAGGCACTAAACGCCCATGACTGTGTGAAGTGTGAAAAAAGATTAAATAGGTCATAACCGCTTTGTCGTTTTCGTGGATCTGTGTGAATGGGAATTGTTTTGACAACGCTGTCGTTTCCCAGGCCAAAAAAAGGGAACCGAAGGAAAAACTTTTCTGTTTTTAGTACATTGTTGTCGTGTAAACGTACCCTTAATGTGCAATTTTACGTGTCATTTTTGTACTTGTTCAGCATGAAATACCCAACATATCATCATATGCATATTTCCAGAGACATTAAAAATGTCAATGTTTGAAATGTATTATGTAGGCTACATATTTATTAGTATTATATGTAAAACAATGTATTTGAGATGACAAGGTGGAAAAACACTTAAAAATTTTAATTATACTATACAATTATTTTATTTATTAAAAGTAAACATAAAGCATGCCTATTATGACTGACTATATTTTCATGCCATCTTTTCATATGTAATCATTGCATTTTGTTTATGTCTGGCCAATAATGTTTTGTTAGTTTAACAAATGTGTCAGTTTTATGGAACAGATTAATGGAACAGCTTCCTTTACAATTATACAATCATTATTGATTATTCAGAGATCAAAATATTCTGTTTTCTCCTGCAGAGCTCCTGGGTGCTGCTAAGAAGGTGAATGTGAACTTCCAGGACACAGACGGGTGAGTTTCATCTATACTACAGTGACATGACATGATGTCCATCAATTACATTAAGTAGTAATCAGCTGATATAGGCTATTCAGTGGCCAGTGCCTATTAAAGGAAATAGTGATTGCAACTTAATGTAATGTATTTCCTGGTGAAACAGGGCAGTACTTTTTGAAAGTGCACACTATATACAGAAATGGCCATTAGGTGGTTGGGGGAAAAGGGTTGAAAACTATGAGTGATTGGTGACATCAGTACCATGCAATGCAGCTAGTGGACAGTCAATTATAATGTTACATGAACGTTTGTATGAATTCCCAAGATTCCTACAGTAGAGGTCTGTTGTTTTAGAATGCTGCAGTGTACTGGAGTTGTAGAGAGAGGTGTGTGTGTGTGTGTATGCACGTGGTTGGGGGCTCTGGCAGAGAAAAATCTCTTACTCATGGAAGTAGGTCATAGCCTCCTGCTCTGTTAGACAGTGAGGGATCGGAGCAAAGTGGCATAGTTGAGCTGCAATGAAGTCCGATCAGGGACTCTCTAAAAAGTTACGCATAAGCCTTAAACTGCCCCCATTATGCTCTTTCGGATAATAGTGTGTATTATAGCTGTTTGTGAATGTAAAAGGTCTTCAATGTTTCAGAGAACAAAGTGCATGATAAAAGAAGTCTCCCAAAAGAAAGAACCGACTGAACTGCCTAAAATGAGTCATCATGTAATTCCAGTCTTACTTCCTGCTCGAACCTATGTAGGTTTAAACATTTCAAAATTCAGATATGGTAATGGGTGATTGGTTTCCTACATGTGCTGTAAGCGGTAGACCAATCACAACAGAAAGGGCCATCTGACCAATCAGAGCAGAGTATGCTCTCGGAAAGGAGGGGCTCAGAGAGACTGGATTAAACCACTGTGAGAAAAGAGGTGATGCTGCGATGTATAGCTGTTATGAGAACAATTAAAGTTTGTTTGTTTCTTTTTTTTTTTTTTACCTTGGACGCATGTGAACCAGGAGACCTACAAAACAAAATTGCCAACCTTTAAAATAGAGCAAGAGGGGCACTTTAAAGCATCTGGGTCAAGAACTGATATATTAGGATTAGGTTATTGGGCTTTTTTGAAGAAAATATCTTGACCACATAAGAACAGGCCTAGAAATTAGTAGACACACACAGATTCACCTCAAGATTTTCTGCAGAATAGTAATGCCTGTCATTCACTCCCTTTTTCTGCTCTACACATCACTTCTACACATCACCTAACATGAGTTTGTTTTCCCTTATTTAATTGCATTTTAAATACATGTTGAAAACGAGTTGTTCAACATCAAATTTCATTATTTTTGGCTATTCTAAATTAAATCAATAACAGTGCAGTAGAGGTGATTACGGGGGGCAATTTCTCAAAATTTCAGGACACATGCATAGTTCTGTCTCTATAACTGAGAAAAATGAATGCCTTTGAGAGAAATTTAATCAAAAACAGATTTTGTGTAGTCCAGTACTTTTATTCTGCTGCCTGAACTTCTATTATCTTTGAAATCCATAGTAATATCTATCTAATCTTTAGTTTGTTGGATGGACGTTTCACATGAATGACAGATGCTAAAAGAATTAGTACCAAATAAAGTTGACGACTATTCAGTAACATTAATTATTAAGTATTAAAGCAATGCTAATATGACTTTGACATACTAATGAATACCAAAATATGTTTTTTTTCCTATTGTGACAGAAATTGGCTTACATATTTCTTTGATATACAACAGGTTTCATTTTATTTCTTACAATCACACCTTGTATTAAATTTGAGTAATTTAATGGCACCATCATTTTGCCATATGCATGTTTCTTATACCAAAAGATGTCTCCTACTTTATAGTATTAGTTCACTTTAGAATAAAATTACCCCATGATTTACTCACCCTCAAGCCAACCTATAGGTGTATATGACTTTCTTATTTCTGATGAACACAATCAGAGTATTATTAATAAATATCCTGATGTTTCCAAGCTTTATTTGAAGCTCAAAAGTGCATCCATCCACATAAACGTACTCCACATGGCTCCGGGGGTTAATAAAGGCCTTCTGAAGCGAAGCGATGTGTTTGTGTAAGAAAAATATCCATATTTAACACGTTATAATGCAAAATATCTAGCTGGCGGACCCCCTTCCGTATTCAACTCACGGAAAAAGCTTAACTGGCGCGACGTATGATGTCAGTTTTCTTCGTAAGTTGAATACGGAAGGCGGTCTGGCGGAAGCTAGAAATGTTACTTTATAAAGTTTTAAATGGATATTATTCTTACAAAAACCCATCGATTCCCTTCAGAAGGCCTTTATTAGCCGTGTGGAGTATATTTATGATGGCTTGATATAACTCTGATTGTGTTCTTCAGAAAGAAGAAAGTCATATACACATAGGATGGCTTGAGGGTGAGATCATGGGGTAATTTTCATTTTAAATTGAACTAATCCTTTAACATTTTACCTTATTTAAATCTATTCCAAAGGTTTCCCCCCTAGTAACCTGTGCTGAAAAAATGTGCCGATTCTATATGTCACTAGAAATGGTTGATGCATATTGTGTTTGTGTGCTTTTGTTTTACAGGTTATCTGCCCTGCATCATGCTGCTCTTAATGGTAACGTGGAGCTGATTGCACTGTTGCTCGAGTCACAAGCCGTCGTTGACATCAAAGACCACCAAGGTACTGACACAAACAGTACCTTTTATACTGTCCCAACACTTTTGAATGGTAGTGAATATGTTTCTCATTCAAACTACCTCCTCTTTTTCTGAAGGGATGCGGCCCTTACATTACGCCGCTTGGCAGGGCAAGTGTGAACCAATGAAAATGTTGCTCAAGGCAGGGTCATCAGTCAACAGCCAATCAGATGAGGGACAGATTCCTTTACACCTCTCATCACAACATGGCCATTATGAAGGAGTGAGTAAATGCACATTAACAGTCAGACTCGCTTGCTTATGCACACATGCTATACACACACACACACATCCTCACTGTACTGTACTGTGTGTTGGCAGAGTGAGATGCTGCTCCAACATCAGTCGAACCCCTGCCTCAGAGACCACGCTGGGAAAACCCCTCTAGACTTGGCCTGCGAATTTGGACGAGTCACGGTCAGTTACGCAGTGTTTGTGTGTGTCTGTCTGCGTGTACGCAGGGGTTTTGTGATAGATGGATGAGAAGCGGTGCTCCCCTGTGGGAACTACACCTCTTCTCACGTTCTCAGCCAAATGTAGAAAGTCCCACATGCGCTCACACCGCAGTTTACACTGCTTGCAAATGAGCACAAGAGACTCTTTCATGACAGTTTGCTCCAAACCTGTATGACTTTCTTTTCTTCCATGGAACAAAAGGAGAGTTTTGTACTAACTGGAAGTATTTATTTAATCATTTCAATTCTCGTTGTTTCATGCAAAATAACCATAAATGTATTATAAATGTCCATGTACACAAATCTTATGAAGCCATATTAGTTTTGTGTGAGAAACAGAGCAAAATGTAATCATTATTCACTGATCATCTTCACCTGTTAGCCATTGCAACTGGGTTATTCAGTTCATTGAGACTTGAGTCTGATTTGTGAACGACTCAATCAGTCCACGACTGCGTCTGAAAACTTAAAAATGCTGCCTTTGGAGGCTGCATTTCAAGGTAGGAAGGCATCAAGACATGCCAGAATCCAATGTTAGCTTCCGGTCTACTAAGATACCTTCATCTGATGGATTTTGAAGGCAGCATAGATGTATCCTTCGCTGCCTTTGATATCCCACAATCCTGTGCTTTCCATTCTGTGACAGCTAAAAAATTAAGAGCATCTGAAAGTTGCAATTGGTGGTCAGTTTGTGTGTAAATGGACATTTTTGCAAGGAATTACTATTGTAGTAATTAAATATTTGCTTAGTTATCACCAAAGCTCACTCTATTTTGCTGTAGATCATTAAAGCATTACACTGTTTCGTGAGGTGCCTTCATGCACAAACGCTGCCTTCAAAGTCAATGCCTGATAAGGCAGCGATGCATCAAGTCAGCTGCCTAAGTTTTCAGACAGCCCACATTTGGAAAGTGGAGAAACCAATTCACTTAGGAGATTTCACTCAAAAGGATGATTCATTCACAAATGAATCATTGCTTCACTCATAAACACTGCAAAGAAAGCTTGGGCAGATGTCTGGATCCATTGAAAAATGACTTATCTGTTCCTCACATAAACCTATCAACTTCAGACGTCTTGCACTATACAAGAGCACATATGTGAATTTATGAGTTTATGATACTTTTATGGTGTTTGGCATCCCTTTGAAGCTTAAAATACTTTTTTTTTTGGTGTTCTCTGGAAGAAATAAATTCATATGGGTTTAGAACGAAATGAGGGTCATTAAGGGAACTATTTCTTACTATTCATGTTTGTTTTATATGACACATTACATATTGTTTTTTTTTTTGACGTATTGTTTTTTTGTCTTATTAAATCATTTCTTTGACCATGCATTACATTTATGTTAAAGTTGCTGTAAGTAATGTTCTGTTTCGCTAACTTCCAGCCAGACTCAGAATCTGAATAAGATCACTCCCTCTCTCCAAAATATCATGCTTCAAAAACATGTCAGCAAACCTGATGTCAGCTTACCCGAACGCTCAAAGTGACTGACAGGCAGTGAGAGCCTCAGAGTTCTCTGATTGGCTAAACAATAGCGATCAAATTTGTTTTTGCTGTTCACAGAGCTTAAAGCTGTCACAGAGACAGGTGTGATGTCTCAGGATTTCAGTGATATACTGTATGCTATTCTATATATAAAAAAAAAAATTACAGCACTTTTAACTGATGTATTTTTTACAGTGTATAAATAACAATAAATAATATTAATAGTTATACATATTAATACAAATTCATACTTTTCACTTAAACACTGATCCTAATGCACTTTTATAGTTGAAACAATTTGCAATCACTATGGTTTGCATGGTAATATGACATCATCATATTAATTATCATATTAATCATAAAACCATCATATTAATTCACTGAAGTACTGTTTACACTACCGTTCAAAAAGGTCAGTAATGTTTTTGAAATATGTTTCGTGTGCTCACAAAGGCTGCATTAATGATCTAAAATACGTTAAAAACAGTAATATTGTAAAATATTATTACAATTTAAAATAACTGTTGTGAGGATCAGCAAAGTTTATTCAAAAACACAAAGAAAGATAATCTAAAACAGGAACAAAAATCTAAAGAAACAAGAACGCAACAGCTTCACAAAAGCATTCACATGCAACAACTGACAACAGACTACTGAAACACTTTTCCCTATGTTAGTCCACTAATATAGTTCACTTGAAGGAGTGAATGAAAACCAGTGAGTGAATTTGGACAGCCATTGAGTGTACATTGGCTGTACACTCATTATTGCTTTGCAATGTGGGATTGAATTAATGCACTCAATAACGTCCACTATGGTTGCGGACACCACTACAAATAGCTGTCCCTTCAAATAATGCCCTATTTGAGGGTATAGGGGGCGATTTCGGATTCAGCCACAGAGAAACAAGTGGCTAACGAGGAACAGGTGTGAATAATGAATCATTAGTCTATGGAAACTAATTAGGGTAACTATGGAAACAAAGGATGCATTCGAAATCACATACTTCCCTATGTATTATGTGAAAAACAATATCGCTGCGTCCGAAATCAAATACTTCAAATACATCTGAATTCATAGTATTCGAAAGACAGTAGGCGAAAAGTACCCGGATGACCTACTGTTTCCGGTGAGATTCTTAAGTGCACATACGATGGACACCTCTTCCATGGCCTAGGGGAGCGCGGGGCACAACCTAACGCGGGGTTAGTTGTAACACGCAGGTTTTAACACTTTCCACACATGCCAGAATGACGAAACTTAGTGTATTTACTAGTTGCCATATCAACATTATTTAGAGAAAAAATAGGGCCAAAATTAAAAAATCTCTGGAAGATATTACTGAACATTTATTTAACTATAGAAAAAGTAAATTTCTTACTCAAGTTTATTTTCATCTCTGTTTTTCTGTGTTTATTTAAAATAAGACAAATCTGATATTATTGTAATCGTATATCGTCTCAGGTTACGAATGTAACCATTGTTCCCTGAGAACAGGGAACGAGACGCTGCGTCAGCTTCGACGCTACGGGGAACGCCTCCGGCGTGACAGGTGCCTGAAATCACATTGAATCACGTCAATTCCACTGACCGGCGACAGCCTCTGATGTCATCAAGGTGCGACCAGGAAGTATATAAGGGCGCCTTGCCAACATGACAGTATCTAATCGTCTGAAGGGACTGTTTTCGGCAGGCAGGCCCTGTGGCATGGCACAGCGACGCAGCGTCTCGTTCCCTGTTCTCAGGGAACAATGGTTACATTCGTAACCTGAGACGTTCCCTTTCGAAAGGGAACTCGCGCTGCGTCAGCTTCGACGCTACGGGGAACGATATACCAACGCCGCCATGCCGACAGGAGTGCATGCCCACTGGCAGTGACAACTGTCAAGACAAGCAAATCTTGCTGAAATGCCTGAACCACTCCCCTTCTGGTCACGTTAGGCTGTCAGTGACAGCGCCCCCTACGGTCAAAGCCCAAGCTTATCGCCTGAGAAGGAAACCTTCACACACATGAGTTCCTTCCCAGGCCTTGCTCAAAGGCCTGGAACCAACCCATTCGACTCAGAAGGGGTTCCTTTAAGGGAACGTGGCAAGGGAACTACGAGGGAACCCTATGCCAGTCACTATTCGGGAGATTATCACCGAATGCCACCAGGGAGACCTGACCAGGTGACCCAGTCTAGTATGGGACACGTAATACGGTCAACCCTGTCTGTACAGTACAGAGCCTCTGGTACTCGCCTCCGAAGAGACATCCCGCTAGGGTGCTGCAAGAAAGGGCAGCATCACCGACTAGCCGGACCTCAGAGACGGGTTATCCCGGAGAGCAGCGCTCAGCGAAGTGCTTTTCAAACCCTTGCTAGCGAGGGGAGTCAAGCCGCTCGATCCTCGGATCTACCAAGCACTTATTTTAAAACGTGCTTAGGAGGCCAAAGGCCTTATAGGCTGAATATATCGGGAGGGGCCCCTCGGGACCTACCACCAATAGATCAGCCCCAGGAGGCTGTAAGCTCACAATAGACCCTCGTTTGAGAGGAGCTCATAAGCCTGCCCGGTAGGCAACCATGCCGTAGGCCTACTATGAAGGTCCCGTCCTGTCGGGACCACATAGCCGCAGTAACACTTCGTCGTGCTAGGGTAAGAACACCGCCTTCAGGTCTCGCAAACGGCCAGAGGCCGGTGCCTGATAGCGGGTAGCCACTAGCTGTCAGCAAAAAAGCCAGTTGTGTGTTCCCGCCTAGGGAACTCGTCCCCCAGGGAGGCCGAGAGAGGCCTCCACCTGGTAACCTGATAGACCGCTCGCGCATCCAAAGCAGCGCTCGTCCTCAGGAAGGCCAAACGGGCCTGATACCTGATCGCAGTCGTGCTAGCCCTCGAGGTAGCTGGGAAGACCAGGGACTCGCTTAATCAGGGAGGCCAAGCGGGCCTACCAACTGCAAGACATCGGGCACTCACAGCCAAACTGAATGTGCTACTCATAGCGCTTAGAGCTCACCACAGCGGCTGGGGACCGGGAGCTCGCTTTCAGGGAGGTACCATGCCTACCACCTGATAGCAAAAAGTGCCACTTATAGCACTTTATGCACACCACAGCGGCCGGGGAGCCGGCCTCTGCTCATTGACTGGATTTATCCAGGAACCACGAGACCAGAGCGTGCCCTCAGAGGAGGCCACGTGGGCCTACTACTCCAAAGCGAATCCCCTCAGGGAAGCCCGTGCAGCTTTGCCTGATAGCAGCCCATGCTACGATCCGTTACCGAAACTGGGGACCGGGGAACGATTCCAGGGAGGCGCAATGCCTCCACCTGGTAGCAGAACATGCCGTCCATAGCGCTTCGCTAACCGTCTCACTTCTGCGCCTGAGAAACGGGGGCTCATTTCAGGGAGGCAGCAATGCCTACCAACTGATAGCAGAGCACGCCGCGCATAGCTCTTCATTCCGCTAGTCGTCTCAGCGCCAGAGAATCGGGAGCTCGCTTTCAGGGAGGCAACCATGCCTACCAACTGATAGCAGAACGTGCTACTCGCAGCACTTCACGCTCATTACCACAGCGACTGGGAACCGGGAGCTTGCCTTCAGGTAGGCCACAATGCCTAACAACCTGATAGCAGAACGTGCTACTCGTAGCACTTCACACTCATTACCACAGCGACCGGGAACCGTGAGCTCATCATCAGGGAGGCTACCGTGCCTACCACCTGATAGCAGAGAGTGCTACTCATAGCACTTCATGCTCACCGCCACAGTGGCTGGGAACCGGGAGTTTGCCTCCAGGGAGGTCACTCAGGGAGGCCGGATGAGGCCTACTACCTACTAGCACTCGTGCTAGCCATCCAGTGACTGGGGCCCAGGAACGCCATCCGCAAAGGAGGTCGAGTGAGCCTGCTTCCCCACAGCAGGCCCATAGGGAGGCCCGGTAGGGCCTACCACCTATTTAGCAGCTCGTACCAGCCGTCGAGGGACTTAATGCCTATGGTGCCCCCTCGGGGGAGACCAGGCAGCGCCTGCTGACCACAGCAGGCTCTCAGGGAGGCCGAACAGGGCCTAGCTTCTGAGCGAAGGTAACCCAGACCGGGAGCCTACCCCTCAGGGAGGCCTGGCAGGACCTATCCCCCGAATAGGGGGTCTGCAGATTCCAAGGACCCTGCCGAGACTTTAAGAAGGCTGGCTGCTGCTACCTGGGCTGACGGCAGCTGTCTGCTGCTGACGAAGGCCTGGAAATCCAGTTAACACCTGGGGACTCATCCCCAGGGCCAATGACGGGTCACTGCTGACGTCGACACCAGTGGAGAAGAGCCTCCGAGGCCCACTCGTGGGCCATAGTGTCGGGACTTTCCTGCAAGGAGGCCGGTTAACGCCTACTACCTGTCCTGAAGTCCAACTGCCCAGACCGTCCAAGCTGGCCACTCAGAGCCAGCTGGCTCCTATGCCCGCACCTGGGGCTGGTCCATCCCAGAGGCAGCTAGGGACAACCTACTTCGTCGTGTCCTAGGGCCCCCAGGACGGCGCAGTCTCTTGGGCAGTGCCTACAAACATGGACCTAATCACATTGCCAACAGCAGTGTACTCAGCAGAAGTGCTCAGCAAAGACCCTCTAAAGCGAGGGGAGTACAACTTACGTCACCTGCATCGGGGCGGCTGTCTTTCTTTCCATGCAGCGGCCAACCTTGATTGCGAGGGCGTCAGCCATTGGCAATGCTCGGGCCTCAGGGGAGCATCCGACCAGAACCGTACAGACAGAAGGATTATCCGATGTTCTGCTCAACCCGGGCCCTAAAGGAGGTGAAGCAGAGACATAAAGCAAGGGAACAATATCACAGAAATGTGAAAAACCACCGGCCGTACCATCCTCCAGGAAGAGGCCGGGGGCCGCCAGCAAATGGCGGCCACCAAGCTCCGAAAGGCGGAAACAGCAGATAAAGTCTAGTCGCAAACCGGCGAAAGACGCTTAATTCCACCCCACGACTACTGGCAAAGTCGCTGTCTCCTGCAACATCCTCGTCTGCATTACACGTGACCCCAGAACGCAGAGAAGGGGGCGGGCCTTGGCCTGACGACTCTGCAACAGAGGAGCCTGAAACAAGGATGCATAAACAACGCCATGTTCTTAAATAAAAAGACAGGCCAGGGGCGAACACCTTTATTAAAAGGGAACGCCCCCATCCTTGACAAAGCCTAGGCCAAGTGGTGCGACATAGGTCCGCACTAGATCTACTCAGGGCCCGGGAAAGAAATATTATCACCTCTAATATTACACAATGAGGCCCCAAAAAACCCCTTTTCCAAAGCCCCGCAGAGCTGGGCGCAGATCTCACTACAGCTCGTGCATTAGCGCGTACCCGGTCTTCAGCTACTTTTCACTTTACGCTAGGAAAAAACACAGCTCACCCCTTACACTACAAGCCCTCAGGCGAGAGCGCGATTCAGTTACCCAAACAATGGGGAAAATATAGCACGGAGAGGCAGCAAACTCTCTAGCAGAAAGTGAAGTATTCACACACCACCATCACAATGTTGCAAAGAAGATCGTTCTTAGCTTACTCACGGGGAGCTGCAGGCCCTGCGAAGATCCAGCGGCGATCCAAATTTCCCCAGAAAACCTCTCAGGCGAGCGAAGGTATAGGAGTTCTGAAAAACATAGTTTTGAAAATGTTTCACCCTCAGCGAGGGGACTCACCAATCGCTCCCAGCGGTGCTTCCAGCCAACCATAGGCTATTATCCGCCCGCCATCCTGAGGGGGGCGCTCTCACAACCAAGCCAGGCGGGCCGTCAGAATTCTTACATTTCTGCTCATCATAGGCCCACCGGCCTGATGTTAAAAGCGCCTGGGGAAAAACTTCTTCCAGAGGAAGGGAAAAAGGCAGCGTTCACCTGCGTCCCCTCGGGGGCGGAGTCCGCTGCCTACGCTGGTCCCGGTTGCCAGCTCCAGCTTCCTTCCTCTTTTTGAAGCGGGTGTCCCGCCTCCTCTGCGCCATAACCCTCCGTGGGGGCGCTCGAGAGGCAACACTGGTTCTCTGTTCCTGTCTCCAGCCCTCAGGCTGGGACGGACCAGGGACACCCGACTGCCTGGGCGCGGTCCCGGACCTCCGCGGGATGCAGGTTTTAAATGCTGCCGAGCGCGTCCTCGCCTCCCTGAACTTATCCACCACCGCCTCTACGGAGGTGCCAAACAGTTCAGAGGGCGAGACCGGGGCATCGAGGAGAAAGGCTCTCTCTTTCCCCGCGATGTCCGCCAGGTTCAGCCACAGATGTCTCTCCGTGGCCACCATAGCCGCCATCGAACGACCGATGGCGAAAGCTGTTTGCTTGGTGGCCCTAAGAGAGAGATCAGTGGTGCAGCGCAACTCGGCCACCGCGTCAGGGGTTAGTCCCACCCCCTGATCGAGGTCCTTCAGCAGATCTGCCTGGTAGGCTTGTAACACTCCCATCGTGTGTAAAGCCGCCCCAGCATGACCCGCCGACATGTATGCCCTGCCGTTCAGACGTGATGTTGTCCTAAGGGGATCTGACGGCAGGGTGGGAGCCCTTAGTGTCGATGGCCGCCCGGAAGCGAGGTAGTTTGCAAACGTCTCGTCAACGGGCGGCAGCGACACATATCCAGCTTCCGGTAATCCCTCGACGTCAGCAAAATTAGCCCGCTGACGCCGATGGACTCGCGCTGAATAGGGCTTCTTCCATCCTCTCGCAATCTCATAATGGAGATCAGGAAAGAATGGAAGACTCCCGAGAGCTGGCTGGTCATGGGCGGGGAGATAACGGTCATCCAGTCTACTCAGACGAACGTCATCTCCCCTAGCGCGCCGCCAAGGCAGCTGCAATCTGCCCACGGCGCGCTCCATAACCTCCACCAGCTCCCCATACATGGGACAAGGTGGTTGAGAAGCCTCAAACTGTTTTTTACTTCACTCGACTCCTCAACCATCCTCTGCTCCACTGGAAGAGCCACAGACGAGGAGGAGGAGCTTAGATCCTGCTCCGCCTCCAAAGTCTGCCCCTCGCGATCTGGCTCGTTGTCCACAAGCACTACACCAGTCTCTAGACGACGAGCCAGATCCAGCTGGGAGCCCCAGGATTGAAGGCGCCGCTCGGCCTCGGCGCGAGCGGGGCCGCTCCCAGCTGCTGAACTCTCTCCCCTCGAGAAGAGAGCCAAACGAGAGCGGAGCGTTCTCAACGGAAAACGCTCGCAGTTCGCACAGGAGGCTCCCTCGAGAACCTCCCGTGCATGCTCTTCCCCCAGACAGTATACACAGAGCGTGTGAGTGTCGTCAGGTGTAAGATACCTGGTACACGGCTCTGCGCACCTGCGGAAGTGGCGCTGTTTCTCTGCACACTTCATAGCTTGGTATTTGCTTGACGTTCAGGATCCAGGCAAAACAGTCACTGAAGACGAAGAGATACTGTCATGTTGGCAAGGCGCCCTTATATACTTCCTGGTCGCACCTTGATGACATCAGAGGCTGTCGCCGGTCAGTGGAATTGACGTGATTCAATGTGATTTCAGGCACCTGTCACGCCGGAGGCGTTCCCCGTAGCGTCGAAGCTGACGCAGCGCGAGTTCCCTTTCGAAAGGGAACTGTTGTTTCACAGTTGAGATGTTTCTTTAATGCTGATCTAACAGCAGAAGACACGAGCCGCGATTTAAATCCCAGTTGTGCAGACGGGGTGCGTTGTAACTGCGCTACAATGAGCCCCTATTAGAAATATGTTATTATATTCTACAGTTTTATGAATTCTTTTGAGAAACCATGAGAAAACGGTGAATAATGACTTAGAGTCAATGTTCAGAAATGATTCATTATTATTATGTTTTGAACTATGCTGTATAGCTGTAATTAGCGATGTGTTTGTTGTCAAACTCAAAAATGAGTATATTTTTAATGATTAAAAAATGCCATTATTTTAAAAAGGTAATAATTGTATTTTGTTGACAAAATATTTTAGTTTGTCTTGGATATTTTTTTTATTATATCAGGTAACATTTTAAGCTGTTATTTGGTCATGTAACAATGTGCCCCCTAACATGTACCCCACCTACGGGGCATGTTGTCACATTTCACTTCCATTCTTTTGGGGTAAATCAAGAAAAAAGTATACACTGTATTAATGAAACAAAACCACACAATTGTACTAGACATGTGTGAAATGAATGTGGGAAAAAATAAATACTCTGAACCCCAAGTGGATTTACACAAATTTAAACAGTCAAAAAGCGTTAGGTTGTGCCCCGCTCTCCCCTATTCCATGAGGCCATGGGATTTATGAATGGCATTAAAGGGCTGACACTGGTAGGTCACGTGATAATACAACATAGCGAATGCAGTACATCCAGATTACATTCATACAGTCATACTATATAGAACATACATTTTTAGTGGTTGTGAAGTAATTACTTATTTGAAATGAGTACCTACTGATGAGAGTATGTGATTTTGGACGCAGCCAAAGGCAAACCGGAACTAAACATACATTCTAACTCTGGAAAAAGGGGAACAGAAAATACACTTCAGAATAAAAGTCCACAAAGCAAAACCAGGGAACATGAATGAATATATTTTTAAGGTCACACTTTAGATTAGGGTCCAATTCTCACTATTAACTATTAACTATGACATTTGCCTCAATAAACTCCTAATTACTGCTTATTAATAGTCAGTAAGATAGTTGTTATGTTTAGGTATTGGGTATGACTAAGGGATGTGTTGAATATGGTCATGCAGAATAAGGCATTGATATGTACTTTATAAGTAAATAGCCTAGTAATATGCATGCTAATAAGCAACTCATAGTGAGAACCCTAAACTAAAGTTTTACCATTTTTAATTGTAATTTATTCCTGTGATGCAAAGCTGAATTTTCAGCATCATTACTCCAGTTCTCATTGTCACATGATCCTTCAGAAATCATTCTAATATGCTGATTTGCTGCTCAAGAAACATTTCTTATTCTCAATGTTGAAAACAGTTGTGCTTCTTAATATTTTTTTGTGGAAACCATAATAATTTTTTTTCAGGATTCTTTTATGTATATAAAGCTCAAAAGAACAGCATTTATTAGACATATTTTGTAACATTATTATAAATATCTTTACTGCCACTCATTTTAATCAATTTAATGCATCCTTGCTGAATAAAAGTATTAATTTCTTTATTTCTTAAAAAACAATGTACTGACTCCAAATCCTAAATGTACTGACTCCAATACCATGCTATATGGCATCATTCAGTAACCAAGGTATCAAAGAATCTTTCAATCGGATAAAATAACTTGGCCATGGTCTTACCATAGTCTGCCTTTTGTTCTGGCATAAGGCCTGTACACCCGTTTAAGCTGTGTGTGAATGCATGCATGTTTTCTGTGTGTTTTACAGGTGGTGCAATTGCTCCTGAGCAGTAACATGTGTGCTGCTATGTTAGAACCGAAGCCCTCCGATCCCAATGGCATCAGCCCGCTCCATTTGGCTGCCAAGAATGGACATATCGAGATCATCAAGTAGGTGCTCACTGGATTCCTTGGCATTGCAACCACGGCAACCTGGTTCTTGCCACTTTGTTTCAGCATATATGCTGAAGTAATAACACCTGTAAAGTTGTCTTTTAGTTGCCATCTTTACTTAACTGCATTGGCTTTTTAGCTGCCTCATCATTCAAGTGCGACATTATTATACAAGTGCTTACAGTGCCTTCCACTAATATTGGCACCCTTGGTAAATATGAGCAAAGGCAGCTGTGAAAATAAATCTGAATTGTTTACCCTTTTGATCTTTTATTTTTAAAAATCACAAAATTCTAACCTTTCATTGAAGTAAAACAATTGAAAGTGGGCTGAAACTCACATTATAAAATAAATGTTTTGCTCTAATGCTGGTTGGCCCCAATTATTGGCACTTCTAGAAATTCTTATGAGTAAAATATCTCTATATATTATATTCCTATTCATAGTTACGTTTTTTTTAGCACACCAGGGTGACTAGGAGCATTAAATTGTCCAGTCATGACTTCTTGTTTCACAGGAGTATACATATGAGGAAACACAAAGCCCAAATTCCCTTAATCATTCATCACAATGAGTAAAAACAAAGAATATAGTTCTGACGTGCAGCAAAAAATTGTTGAGATTCACAAAATAGAAAGTGACTGTACAAAAATAGCTAAAGCATTGAAAATCCCCATTTCCACCATCAAGGCAATAATGAAGAAGTTCCAATCAACTAAAGATGTTACAAATCTGCCTGGATGAGGACATGTTTCTATATATCGTCTTAATGCACGGCGAGGAGGAAAGTTTGAGTGGACAAAGACTCTCCAAGGATCACAGGTGGAGAATTGCAGAGATTAGTTGAGTCGTGGGGTCAGAAAGCCTAAAAAATGTATCAAACAGCACCTATATCACCACAAGAAAAATCTTCCTCGCTCATCCAAAAACAAACTCCAGCATATTCAGTTGTCAGACATGACTCGAACTTTAAAAGGGAACTTCTGTGGTCAGATGAAACAACAACAAAAAAAAATTCAGCTTTTTGGCAGTTAACCCACCAGATGGCTTTGTTAAAACAGGCTTAAAAAGTACCCCATGCCCAGGGTTAAATACTGCTGGATCTTTAATATTGTGGGCCTGTTTTTTGCTGGAGGTCCTGGACATCTTGTTCAGATACATGGTACTGTATCATGGATTCTAGAAGATACCAACAGATAAAAAACCAAAACATGACGGCCTCTGCTAGAAATCTTATAATGGGCCATGGTTGGATCTTCTATCAGGACAATGATCCTATCATGACCATCCCAGTTCCCTGACCTGAACGCTTTAGAAAATAAGTGTGGGGTGAACTGAAGAGAAGAAGCACAAACATGGATCAGGGAATCTGAAGGATCTGGAGAGATTCTGGATGAAGGAATGGTCTCTGATCTTGTCAGGTGTTCTCCAATCTCATCAGGCATTATAGGAGAAGACTCAAAGCTGTTATCTTGGGAAAAGGACGTTGCAATAATATAGATATATATATTATTAATTTGTTTTTTTTCCACCCTTTTACAATTTGGACTAACATGACTTCTGTGTATAAACATAATTTTATGTAGAATATGCAAAGTCTGCAAAACTCTGACACGAAGAGGTTATGTGAGGATGCTACGAAATTATTTACGAGGAATAGTTTTATATTGTTTTCATTTAGCGGTAATAAATTCTGTACAAGGGGACAGACATTGACGGCGAAAAATCCTGACACAGCATTTAGCTCAGTGACACAAAACTGTCTCTGTTGCATGACTGATGTGGTAAGACAGGTCAGGAGCAAAGGGATCGGGGATGATGGGAGAAATGAAAGGCACTGTGGGCTGTCCGATCAGTCCCTGGAGGCTTCATTCATTAGATTCACACACACACATTTAAACCGAGTGTCCTCGTTTTTTTTCCTTTGATGGACAGTGCCATCATTGCCTAGTGACGCACGTCGTTAATTAGTGATTTCATCATTCACCACACATTTTAGGCTGCTTACGGATCAGTATGAATGTGTGTTTGGTTTGACGGATATGAAAGACACATTTTAAATGCCCATCTTGGACATCAATTCCTACACTACCGCTTCTCAACTAGCAGGCCAAATCTGACCTGTAAATCACTTGTATACAGCCCTCCAGTTGATTCAAGTGCTGCACAAATCTGGACAAAGCAAGCACTTTTCCTGGCCACAGTTCATCTATCAGTTTTACGCAGGAATGATTAAATATTAAAGATGTCCTATTATGCTTTTTTACATTTTCAAATTTCTTCCAAAGGGAGTCATTCTCTATACCAGTAATCGCTGTTTCTGAACTCCCTGATACTCCTCGATTGTAGTCTTGAGTTTTCTTACGGCAACAAACACGTCACAATATTCCTCATTTAAATAATTCCTGCCCAAGGCATTCACAAAATAAAGGGGATGAAGCCTGGTTAAGCTGCGTTAGTAGTGAGTTTAAACTCGCAGTAATGGTAAGGGGCGTGAGACTCTTGAAGCGGTTGACCAATCACAACACATTGGTCTAGCTGACCAATCAGAGTAAGAAGGGGCTTCATAGAGACTGGAACTTAACAGAGCGTTTCAGACAGACTAAGAAAATATGTGCTGCCTGCAACAATGTCAAATATGTAGATTATTATTATTTTTTTACATTCAAGCATGAAAACCTATTTTAACCCTCTGGTCCTCTTCATTTAGGGGTCACACTTGGCTTCTTCGTGGTCAAAAGTGACCGAAGTTCTATAATATTTTTTGATTATTTAGAATTTTGAGGGTATTTTATGATACTATGCAATATTTATACAATTTTTATTAGCTATTTGTCCCCATTGAAAATAAAAAAATCCAAGTTTTGGAAGGTAGATTTTGGAAGGTAGATGTTGTTTATTTTGCACTCTTGATATTTTAGAGTGTCACCCCTTCATTGCTGTCCACTTTTTACTGCATCATTGCTGATTTGTGGTTCGTATCACCAAAAGATTCTGAGTTTTTGTATTTTTGCGTATTTCCCATTCATTTCCTATGTTGGTCATTTTTGACCGCGAAGGTCTGACCCTTTGACATATCCGAATCATCTCTATTTTTCTTTTGGTGCGTTCACATAGCTAAAGGGACAAAAGTCACCAAGTGTCATCCCATTCCGATGAAGCAAAACATTGTTTGGGTCATTTTTGACCGAAGAGGACCAGAGGGCTAGTAGAGCCCAAAAACATAACAGGTCTCCTTTGCTTTTCATCACCTATTGTACTGGAATTAATTAATTTTTTTAATCAGCTAGATTAATATTTCTTTAAAAAGACAAAGGCACTGTTTACACCTGGCATTAAGATGCGTTTTAGTCGATTGGATCACAAGTAGACGACGCTAAATACACGTGTAAATGGGGTCTAATAAAATGCGTCGAGCTTGTCAACTTTTGACCACTTCCAGAGGTAGCCGAAAACACATTCGACTGATGTGTTCAAACAGCCGCAGAAGACCACCTACTCTCCGGCTACTGACCTAACATTATGAGAGCGCGCTAGCCAGATGGGATTTAAACTTTGTCGCCTGAAAACTCAATTTTGGTTTGAAGATAAAAAAACATACCAAGAACAATGTTTTCTCACCATTCCTGATTTCTAACACACACTCACAGCGTTCGGCATGGTCCTGCGGCTATCAGCAGAAACTAAATCTGGTGCTCTCTCTATGTTTATTCATCATTTCTGGGCATGTTCATAACAGTTTTTTACTTAAAAAAAAAAAAAACAGTTTTTGTATGTATGTGTTCAGGTTACTGATCCAGGCTGGTATAGATATAAACCGACAGACTAAATCAGGCACAGCGTTGCATGAAGCTGCTCTCTGCGGGAAAATCGAGGCTGTACGACTGCTGCTAGATGTGAGTATTTCGTTATGCATTATATTAGGTGAGGTGTCCAGAATGAACTTTTTGCCACCAATGACAAAAAATATGCTTACATATAAATATATACACAAAAATACTCAATATATTACCGTTCAAATGTTTAGGGGTCAGTAAGATTGATCATTTATTTGATCAAAAATACAGTAACAACAGTAATATTCTAATATTATTGCAATTTAAAATAACTATTTCCTATTGTAATATTTTTTACAAATTTTACATTTTATTCCTGTGATGGTAAAGCTGAATTTTCAGCATTTGTCATTTCCATCCCTAATTCAGCAATTGTTGCACAATAAATGTTTATTATAATCAATGCTAAATACAGCTGCTTAATGTTTTTGTGGAATATGTCCCCCCCACTGTCCCTTTCAATCAAATCAATGCCTCCTTGCTGAATAATAAAATCTTTCTGACCCCCCAACTTCTGAACTGTAGTATATTCTGTCACTGTCACAATATATTTTTTTCCCCTTGCATATTGGTGAGAAAAAGCGCAGGTCACTCAAATCATCATGCGTTGTACAAGACGAGTTAGTCTTCATTTCTCTGTGAACCTTATTGTGATAAATATTCAAAATCTGTTCCCACATGGAGTAAGGCAAACTAGGCAATATGAGCCTTTAATCTTAATGCAAGTTTTACACAAGAATAGAAGAGTCGTAATAGATGTCTTCTAGGCTGTGTGTGTTTGATATGAACCATGTATTATTTTGCGGCCAACCTGATGTAGCATTTACTCGACAAAGCCGACTTTTACTTGCATTTGGTGCTTGCCGAGTCTTCATTTTGGTCCCTGGTTGTGTTTGGGTGTTTGCTGTTATGTTATGTTCATTACGTGAATGTCTGTATGTGTAATCACTATGTACTTTGTGAATGTGTACTCTGGCTTTTGTCTTCAGAGTGGAATCAGTGCTGGGGTGAGGAACACGTTCTGTCAGACAGCACTGGATATTGTTAACCAGTTCACCACTACCCAAGCCGGCAAGGAGATCAAACAGATGCTGAGAGGTACAATGGGAGAGAGTTTTTGAAAACATAAATTCAAGAAGGTAGAATCCAAGGCTTTTTGAACTCACGGGTATCTTTGTGTGTGTATGCAGATGCATCGGCTGCCATGCAAGTGAGGGCTCTGAAGGATTACTGCAACAACTATGACCTTACAAGCCTCAACATTAAAGCAGGCGACATCATCACGGTAAAGAAGCGATTATTTGCCTGTAGCAATATAGCAAGTTGTGCTTTTTTTTGCGGTTTAACTAACCTTTACACCCTGGGATGTCATGCACATATTTCTTTTTAAGCGGGACTAGTTGTTCTTTGTATGTACTGCTATTCAAAAGTTTGGATCAGTACGGGGCTGTTTCTAGGCATGAGCCCACCCAAATGTCTGCCTTGCCCAAATGTCAGAATTTAGGAAAAGATAGTGTTCATCTGTTTTTACGATTTGTGCATTGATTAAAAACAATCTGTGGTGGGCTATGTGTTAAAATGTTTGAAGAAGGGCTGTAGAATGCCCCAGACAATCACAAAAATAACACCCGAAATAGTTTTAACTCAAAGTATCGGCAAGGCGTACTCACAAGCTTCAGACTGGCAGTGAAAACGGGCAAGAATATGAGTGCTATTAAGGTGTGAATTGAGTTGTATTCGTGAATATGTATCTTGTAAATATTAATAAACAGCTCTGATTGTTTTTTAATTTTATTCATGCCAAGTTGAAATTAGCTGTTAATGCTGTTAAACTGAATGTACGAGGCAAACTGTCTGCTTAAAATACAGCTCACTGAAATATTTTCAGTTTAGGGCCATTCACACAGTACACGGTTTTGCGTTTAAAACCAGTGCAGGTCTAGAGATGCATTTTTTAAAAGTTATTTTAACTTGAGTGCCGTGTTTTAGAAAGCCGCATCATGCACGATACTCTGCAAAAGTATGGAAGCGAGATGCGAGTGCAACATTCAAACACATCTAGGGTGATGTTAACAATGAAAATGATAGAAAAGTAGGGCAAAAAAAAAAAAAAAAAATTCTACAAATTCTTTGTAGCATTTAACTGCCCCTTTCCCCACGATTAAAGTTGCATTCATAGTAACATATAAGCTTCTATTCTGTTTTCTTTCCAAATTATCACTGGAGAATAGAAAAGTTCAAATGTTAGCATTTTATTTAAAGTTAAAATAAGACAACAAAAAAATGTCATCCAATTCACACAGGATGCGTTTTTGCTGTTAAAGGGTAACTTCAGTGATTTAGCATTAAGCTTTGTATCAGTAGAAACCCTGTAGTATATTTGAATTATGGTACCCCCCCCCCCCCCCCCCCCCCTCATATCCCCCTGAGATGAGAGAATTATGTATTTATTTCTGGAAAAAATCCTCAGATGACGCAAATATTGTCATTTTGCGTCATCGGAGGTTTTTTTGCCCAGAGGCTAAAAACTACAGCCAGTAGTAGGCGCTAGTTCCGCATGTTATCAACCCACCCATAGGGGAGAGATCTCACCCACAGAATGTAAATATGCTCAGCTCGGCCTCGGGCATTCATAAAGGAGCGGTGCAGAGCAAAGTGAGTGTTTCAACTTTTCAATGAACTCCTATGAAAGTTTAGCTTTCATATGCAATCAGAAAACGCACCAGACTGACAGCCGCGCTTACCTCAGCTCTGCTCAGCGCTTACTTCCCTCTCGTGCTGAATGAGATCTGACTCCTGCAGCTGCGTTTGTCCGGTGACTTTCGTTCGGCTCACTCACACTTTATTGAAAAGACACGTTCAGTTTTTAATTGTAGTGTTTATTCTCTAACTGAACGAAATTATTGTATTATTATGAAGATCAAAACGACGCTGTGGGCGGTGTAGGGAGTGGCCTCGTTGGGCAGCGAAGCAAGTGCGTTCTGAGAGTTGTTGTCTTTCATCCACATGAGACAAAAATACATTTTCTGTATACCTTTTCTTAGTCTAGAAGGCACCAAATTCAAAACTAATTTCACATTTCTACTACATAAATGACACAGTTTAAATACACAATCATCTTCCCAGCACTGAAATGCCCCTTTAAAAACACGAGACACAGGTGCAAATCAGCATATTAGAATGATTTCTGAAGGATCATGTGACTGAAGACTGGAGTAGTGATGCTGAAAATTCATCACAAGAATACATTATATTTTAAAATTATATTTTAATAGAAAATAGTTGATTGTATTGATATTTCAGACTGTTTTACTCTATTTGTGTTATATAAATGCAGTCTTTGTGAGCATAAAATGCTTATTTAAAAAGAAAAAGCTTACTAACCCCAAACTTTTGAACAGTAAGAAACAAGTAGTATAATTTTTGGAAACCTGGGTTCGACGTATTATTACTATACAATACGATTCTATACATATACGACTGTATATGTTAACATAAACGAATGAAATAGGTATAATGAACTAACAATGACCTTTTTTATTACAGTACAATGTTTATGTAAATTTGAATGAACATATGTTACGGAACGTGGTATTTAAGCACATGAAGACGAGGAACTTTAATTACAATACTTTGAAAACAGGGATAAATGTAGGAGTAAATCACACACGCTAACATTAACGAGAACCGACAAACACTAAGGGAGAACTGAAGGCTTATAAGCATGACCAAATAAGGGAACTAATAAGTTGATTAACAAGACACAGGTGAATTAAATGACTAATTAAACAGACTGTGGAAAAATAGGTCACAGAAAAAGAACCAAAAACACAATGAAGGGGGGAACACAGAACATACATGTTACAATATACTAACAACTTCAATAATAAATGCTATGGAAATTGTTGTTCATAGTTTTTTCATAAATACTAATGCATGAACTAACTAATGTTAACGAATTGAACCTTACTTTGAAGTGTTAACATGTATTTTTTTTTGTTTTTTTTTTAAATATAGCATTTTTAAAGATTTTTTTTTTAGTTTTGTAGTGCAATGCATTGGTTGATTTCAACTACTGGCATATTCTGCAACATTTCTCTTTGCTCCTCAGGTCTTGGAGCAGCATTCTAATGGACAATGGAAGGGCTGCATCCATGACAACCGCACAGGAAATGACCGCGTGGGTTACTTTCCGTCCAACATGGTGGAAGTCATCAAAAGGGCAGGTGTGCCATCGCATCGTCACGTGAGCCTTCTAGGATGCCATGTGACACATATGCACATTTTAATACACTTTAAAATGAAGGCCAATCTGAAGCTCATCTACCTGCCACTCAAATGTTCATGTGTGTGTGTGTGTGTGTGTGTGTGTGTGTGTGTGTGTGTGTGTGTGTGTGTTCTGGTGAGTTTGTATTTAGTGCATGCATTTTGCATATATATGTGTGTTTGTGTATTTTTATTGTTGTGTAGATTAGGGATGGACATTTTGTTTATTTCGTCTTCTTGAGTACTCAATTGATAAATCAACCGAGTAGGGACTACACAACACTATTACTATTGGAACAAACCTCTAAGTTTAAGTATAGCACCCACCCCCTTTTTCAGCAGCACTGGATCAGGAAGTATTTTTTCCATTCTTTTTTTCCATAGGGATATTATAAAAGTCTTTGTTAAAGAGTTATAAGCCAGTTATGAACCTGTTTACTTACCAGCTTTAGTGAGGGAAATAACTACAATCGCATGATGCATTGCGAGAAGCATTATTGAATTAAAAACATTGGAGAAACATAAATAATAAAATAAATATTGAGATTTTAACGAGTTTGACAAGGGCCAAATTGATGGCTAGATGACTGGGGATGGCTAGATCTTCAAAACTGCAGCTTTTGTGGGGCGGTCCCGGTCTGCAGTGGTCAGTATCTATCAAAAGTGCTCCAAGGAAGGAACAGTGGTGAACCGCGACAGGCTCATGGGTGGCCAAGGCTCATTGATGCATCTATGTAGCGAAGGCTGGCCCATGTTGTCCGATCAAACAGACGAGCTACTGAAGCTCAAATTGCTCAAGAAGTTAATGCTGGTTCTGATAGAAATGTGTCACAATACACAGTGCAATGCAGTCACGTATGGGCCTGCATAGCCGCAGACCAGTCAGGGTGCCCATGCTGACCCCTGTCCACCACCGAAAGCGCCAGCAGTGGGTATGTGAGCATCAGAACTGGATCATGGAGCAAGGTGGCCTGGTCTGATGAATCACGTTTTCTTTTACATCATGAGAATGGCCGGGTGTGTGTGCGTCGCTTACCAGGGGAACACATGGCTCCAGGATGCACTATGGGAAGAAGGCAAGCCGGCGGAGGCAGTGTGATGCTTTGGGCAATGTTCTGCTGGGAAACCTTGGGTCCTGCCATCCCTGTGGATGTTACTTTGACATGCATCACCTACCTAAGCTTTTCTGCAGACCATGAACACCCTTTCATAGAAGTTCCTGGTGGCTGTGGCCTATTTCAGCAGGATAATGCGCCGTGACACAAAGCAAAAATGGTTCAGGAATGGTTTGAGGAGCACAACGAGTTTGAGGTGTTGACTTGGCCTCTAAATTCCCCAGATCTCAATCCAATCGAGCATCTGTGGGATGTGCTGAACAAACAAGTCTGATCCATGGAGGCCCCACCTCGCAACTTACAGGATTTAAAGGATCTCCTGCTAATATCTTGGTGCCAGATACCACAGCACACCTTCAGGGGTCTAGTGGAGTATGCCTCAATGCTTCAGGGCTGTTTTGGCAGCAAAAAGGGGACCAAGTTTATTGCAAAATAAAAACATACAAGTATTTTGATTACATCATTTGCAGTGTTTCAAGGGAGTGGGCGGAGCTAACAAGATCTTTTGGCGCATGTTGCTTTTTTGACTCTCTGATTGGTGTAATTTTTTGTACAGCACCATGGGTAATGTAGTTTTTACCAGGAATTCTGCTGTTAAACACAATTACAAAAAAAAAAAAGTTGAAATAATGCTGGCTGACGTCTTCATTACATGCAAATACCATTGATTAACAACTCATAGTTTACAGTAGGTCTATCTTTAAAGGTTTATAAGTTATTGTTCAAACTCAATTTTCCTGTGAAAAAAAAGAATGGAGTTTTTGCTTCCGGAACCGGACTGTTACACTCTATTAAACTTCCAAAATGCTATCTGTGCTACTGACATAAATGATACCTCAAATTATAAAGCTTGCTGAACAAAGTGATCAGATGATTGTTTTCCTGAAAGGTTATAACCTTACATTGATGGAGCTGCTGTCTTCTGTGTATTTAGGCTTAGGTTTATTTAAGGTTTGACAAGGCAGGATATTGCAGCAAAAAACCCTGAAATGTGTCAAACATAACACATACTTAGAAACAACCATTATATACCTGGTTTAAAACAAGCTAAAAACCAAGTAAAATTTTAAATACATGAGTACTCAAACCTAATAATAGTGTATTTGTGTGGATGTGTGAGTGGCTGTTCATTCGCTCGATATCAGGGTTGCCAGGTCTGCACAACAAAACCAGCACAATTGCTAAATCAAAACTATCCCTATCACGTCCAAAACTAGCCTGAAAGTGTTGACATGATAAAAACGTGATAACCCACGTTCCTGAGGGTAAAATTGCAGTCAAAAACAACTGTAAAGGTATCCCATTTCCGCAAGAAAATCACAGACTTGGCAACACTGCTCTATATCCAACTGTCCTGCCCTTTATCACCAGTCAAGTGATTCTAATTAGAGGCGTCAGCTTGAAGACATGAAAGCGAGGGAGTGAAAAAGAGGGCAGATGAGAGTGGCTTATCTATCTGTCACTGTTCGGTCTGTTGTCTCTGTGTCCACCTGTACCATCGTTTCCATGCCACCCTTCACTTCCTTTCAACTCGCATCAGTGGATTTACACTTCTGCACATTCTCACATATGCAAACAGGCTTTCACACATTTATGCATGCAGATCAGTGGCGGCTGCTGCTTCTCAAGAGTGAAGAAACAACATCACTTATCGATGTCAATGTGTACTCAGATTGACTTTTTTCTGGTGTTTGTAATTTGCTATTTAAACAAATATTTGAGAGAAGCTTAGCTTCTAGTCAAGATAAAAATGGCAGTGATTAAAAAAAGGGCTGTATATCAAAAGAAAAACAAAATTGCAAAATGTCTTAGTGCGCTGAACAAATCACAAAGGTTATGATTTAATTATATAAATATATGGGCTGCACGTTTCAGAGTGAAGTGCGGCACTGTGTTACACACAAGGAGTTCTTGATCCACGGTTTTTCGTGTCTCGGAGCAGCTCAGTTCGCAGTTTGGGTCGCTTAATGTGCATTTGGGAACACTTCCCAAAATCTTCCCAAACTTGAGAATCACTTATAAACCAGCTGATGTCAACAAAAGATAAGCTTTAAAGGGTTCCTGTGGTTTTCTGTCAGAAATTACTTTTTTTCTCGAATGCCCTTTTTTATAGTGAAATATTACTGTATTATTTCTTATTTTGTTTAATATTTATTATTATTATTATTATTATTATTTTGTAGTCATATCGATATGTAATCACACATAACTTTTCTCATAAACTTTCATTGAAGTCTGAGACCCAAAATAGTGTGTTTAAAGCCTCTTGCTGGATGAACATCACTATTCACATCACTTAAAATCAGTAATACAGGTATGTGCCATAGACTCCCAGTGGGACTCTATTGTCAGTTTGTCCATTAAATCCATTAATTTGTTATAATTTTCTATGTAATTTCTATTTAATATTGCATTGGTGTAGAGTACCTGAAAAAAATTACTTAAAAGTACTAGTAGAAATGACTCCATTACAAGTTACCAAATCCAATGCCATCTGAGTAAAAGTCTTAGGCCTGGTTTCACAAACAGGGCTTTGATTAAGCCAGGATTAGGACTTTGTTTCGAATTAGGGCATTTAAGTGACTTTTATAAACGTGCCTAAGAAAAAAAAAAACATTACTGGTCTGCATCTTGAGACAAAACAATGGCACTGAAATATTTTAAGATAAGTCAGTGCAAGTTGCTTTCAATTGAAACAGGGGATAGAGTATCAAGTATTTTATTCATACTGAATGTAGACTTAAAGATGCTCTAGGCATCAACACATGCCAGTGAAAAGACATGCCTGTGAAAAACAAGAAATAGCTGATTTGTGAGAAGATCACATGTTTATTTTCTAATACCGAAACAAAACTGAACACCTCGTTATTGCAATAAATCAATTGTGGACACACTCAAGCCTCAGTTAAGCTCAAGTGCTCAAAAAGGGCATAAATCAATGTCCCTCAAAAAGGATATTATAATGGATAAATAAAATGAATGATGTTAAGCAAAATTAAATAGTCAAAGCCAGCTGCAGCCACATCCTCATCTCATATATGAAACACCTGCGATTCAGCAACTACCTGTTAATGCACTTGAATTTGCGTAAAGTAGCCTAGCTGACAAGTTGGGGTGAGTAAAGGCAAAACGCACAAGATACACCTTCAATGCCCTGTAGATGACGATATCGCTTATTTTGAATCAGAAATAAACTGCTGCAGAAAAAGTTAGGAGTAATTGCATTACTCATCTAGCCTGACAAGCCAGACCCACATCAAGATGAAACTCACCATTGGCAGGGCTCAATCCGAGGGGCGGGATAAACGGTTGTCGTTCAAATTCCCTCTGCATGCAATTGGATAGCGCCATGGGCGCCAACCAACCAGAGCAAAGAAGAAGGTGAAGCCGAGCTAACGTTAGTTGATAGACTATCCGGTCGGTAAAACTTTGAACATATCTTCTTTTCTTAAGATTGACTTCAGTGCCGTTCTTTGTTCTTTTCTCAATGAAAAGCTTAACTCCAAGTCTTCCAGAGTCGGTGCCAAAGCCGATTCATAAGGCCGCTGTTCATTAGCTTCTTTGTTTACGAGTAGCACGCAGAACCTCCGAAACTCGCCGTCATTATGTTAAGCCCGCCCACTGACTCTACACACGCTGTGATTGGCCTGACCAGAGTTTGGTTTTTCCAGCTCTCAGGTCTACAGAGAGTTGCTAGACTACACTCGTGGCAAAATAAATGTTCTGCCGCTAGGGTGCATCTAGATTTCTAGGCTATTACTCATCACAAATGCATTGGAATAAAGAGTACATATACATACACTATATTGCCAAAAGTTTTGGGTCGTCTGCCTTTACATGAACTTTAATCCCATCCCATTCTTAATCCTTAGGGTTTAATATGGAGTTGGCCCGCCCTTTGCAGCTATAACAGCTTCAACTCTTCTGGGAAGACTTTCCACAAGGTTTAGGAGTGTGTTTATGGAAATTTTTGACCATTCTTCTAGAAGTGCATTTGTGAGGTCAGGCACTGATGTTGGACGAGAAGGCAGTCTCTGCTTGAATTCACTGAGCTCCTGAGAGCGATCCATTCTTTCACAAATGTTTGTAGTAGCGTCTGCATGTCTAGGTGCTTGATTTTATACACCTGTGGCCATGGAAGTGATTGGAACACCTGAATTAAATGATTTGGAGGGGTGTCACAATACTTTTGGCAATATAGTGTATATAAAAAATGCTGTCGAGTAAAGAGTAAAAGTTGATCATTTATACCAGAAAGACTCAGAGGGCAGGCAAACATTTACATAATATTTATTCTATAAAGGATTCACAGATGGTAGCAAGCCACAATGATCCATCACTAGTTATTATTATAGAAACGTTCTTTGGCGTAGGCCCCGTCCTCAATCCAGATCCTGGGGGAAGCAGATTCAGGCAGATCCTGTCTGAAGATGAAGGGGCAGAGCCTATCCCAGACAGATTGACAGGGACCATCCTGGTAGTGGTGGGGAGGATGGAGAGGAACGTCAGCCTCATCAACTGTGAATGCAAAAGAGAAAGTTCAGTACTTATATATGGCAAGTGTCATGCAGTAATTGGCCAGACCTAATAGTTAGAGTCTTCCTGGTAGGACTTACGCTAAAAATATCACAACTTTGATACTTAAAGTAGCCAAGAAGATACTTAAAGCTGCAGTCTGTAACTTTTTTTAGTTGAAAAATCAATTTCTGTCAGGACCACTATCGTCAAAGATGATTGATTGACTATTAGCATATAGTTTGGATTGCCGGTATGGTTCTGTTCTGGGCAGGAACTCCCTGCACATCCATGCAGCCTAGCATGGATAAGAGCAGGGAGAGCAGCAATAACCCCCCTTCGGGTAAACAGAACAGAACGAAACATAATGTATTGCAGATATCATTAATGTTGATATTACATGTACAAAGTGATTCAGGAATTTAGTCTGATTGAAGGGAACAAGAGGAGGAGCTGGGGGTGGAGGAGGGTAATAGGGCTCTGGAGAAATGTGATAGCTGCTGATAGTACTGAGGAGCTATATATATATTTATGTGGTGATAGACGTCACATTCCTATAGGTAGACGTGATCAGCTGACAGAAAGCTGATGCGAGTTTGACTAACGTGACCTGCCAGAACTGACGCTATACGCTTGATTTTTGTCTAGTACATAACCAGCCAGTGTTCAAAACGATCTCCTTACCTTAGCCCAATTCACAACGGTAAGCTTGTAATAATGTGTTATAATTTGAGTGTTACTGGTAGCTTTCCACGGGAAATTTGAGCATACCACTGTTCGTCTTTGCGTCTTTACGTCACGTCTGTATACATAAAGAAGGAGTCCGGCTAGTAGGCTATATCGCATGTGAGGATGCTGCAGGTGGCAGATCATTTATAGCCTTTTCTCACAGCAGCTGGAATAATTCAATTTATAATTTTGATGGCGGATTGAAATCCAAAAAGGTCCAAACGACAATCATCAGTGACAACTGGAGATTCACCCGTAGTCAAAAGCAAAAGATTAGACTGTAGAGAAATTGAAATCTATACTTCTACAGGTTGCGCTAATACACACTAAATACACAGTCCCACGACACTGATGTTGTTAACATTAACAATTCGAGAATAAAGTATAACAATAATAGTAATTTGCACAGTTTGATGTGACATGGGCTAAGCGATCGTTAAATGTAATCACCGTTGGTAGAGCGATTTATTGTAACGCCTTTTTTCTTAGTTGTTCAGATGACATTTTCTGGTGAAAATTCTTATTTTGGTCATACTTCCAAGAAGTAGAATCTGTGATTCCAGAAGTACAGTATCCACACCGGTGCGGTGAAGGAATGACAGCCGCACATACACCTCAAAATATTACATTTAATCTGTGCTGAGGAGCCGTGCCGATGCACAAACCATGGAAAGATGATAATTCCGCAAATCAAACAAGGATGGCGACAAAGAGGCAAAACTTATGGACTGCAGCTTTAAGTACAGTGACTAATTACATTTACTCAAACACTTTACACCATTGCAATAATGAAATGCACCAATATTGAAATGTAACATATACTGATGGATGTTCACATTCCAAAAAATCCGCATTTTCTCCCTTTTCATGCATGAATGTAGTCTGCATGCATAAAACACATAGATCAGCTATAAATTTTGTTTTTTGGGAATGCATTGCATGTTTTGTGAAAATAGTATGCATGAGTATAGTTTTCTTTTGTTCATTTAGTTTTCTAAACTTAAATGTACATAAGTTTTTTGACCTTGCATGTTAACTTACAGGTAAAGCTAAGCTTAGCTATAGAGTTAGATATTTTTGCTTGAACATGTTTTGTTTTGTGTTTCCTTTCCTGTTTTTTTTGTTGTTCTTGTTCTTGTTGTTTGTGTTTTTTTGGTGTCGCCTGTTGTTCTGTTGTACCCAGGTCCCTCGACCCAACAGTATCTTAAGATACAGATCCGTCCGCCAGCAATTGGTTCAGTTGTCATGGTGAACGGTGACTGCTCCCACATTTTTTCTCTGCCCCTCACTCCCCCACCCCCTCCTACCCAACCCCTTACCCATCAGCCCCTCTTCACCTCATTTGGCTATAATATGCCTACCTGCAGCACAATTGGGTATGAACCAGCCTCCTCCTGCTCAGAGGAGCCACAAAAAGAGACAGGTATAAACACACATACACAGTCAGAAAAAATACACATTTACCCATCATAAGTGTATCATATCATATACCTGCATTTTTTGTTTTACTTCATGACCATATTAAGACGGGATGTGAATCTGAATGTCTTTGAGAAAGTTGGATGTGTAACACCAAAAAGTGACAGTATCAGAGATATTTGTGTAAAAAAACATATTTAGAAAATAATCAAGTCCAGGACATATTTCACCCCAAGAAAAAGGGGGAAAATTATGTTTTCCATAAAGAAAATTAAATCATCTTTTTACAGCTGACATTATGTCCATTTAACATATTTCCCCCCAATTCTCTTTACAATATTCTCTTTTTATCTAGTGCAAAAATGCTCATAATTATTTTGAAAAATAATCTAAATATATATTAAATACACCACAATTCAAAGGTTTATTTTTTAAAGAAATTAATACTTTTATTCAGCAAGGCTAAATTAAATTGATCAAAAGTGACAGTCATTTTTTTTTACATTATTTAAAATATATATAGGCTATTTCAAATAAATGCTGTTCTTTTGAACATTCTATTCAATAAAGAATCCTGAAAAATGTATCACAGTTTCCACAAAAAATATTAAGCAGAATTATTTTCAACATTAATAATAAAAACAGATCTAAAGCACGCACATCACTGACAAAAAAATGCTCAAGATTGGGTGCTCGACAAAAATAAAAGAAAAAATAACAATAATACAAGAAAAAAAGAAAAAAGTCCATTATTACATTGTTTTAAAATAACACCCCCCCCCCAACATTTATAATAAGATGTTTCTTCAGCACCTACCCAGTATATAATTGATGAAGTATCATGTATACTCAGTAGTGTATGCCTTTTTATGCATATTTAAATAAAACAAATTGTACTGCAGTACTTTTTTCTGTAATACTGCATAAATTACTATATTACAGTCGTGAAAATCTTTTTTTGTGACATAAAATTTCACAGCTAACTAAGGTTTTATAATTCATTCAAGGGGTCTGAATATTTTTTGGTACTGTATTTACAAACCAAACATACTTTTTCATCAGCAAAGATCCCATATTACTATTTGATATGCTACAGTCCATTTGAACTGCCCCAAATGATCCCTTTGCTATCTGTTCCCTCTGTGTGTTTCTGTTTTTGCCAGTTAGGAATTTGCAAAACAATGTATTTCATTCTTACCTCACTATGTTTGTGTGTCTGTGTGATATCTTTCAGGCTCGAGGGGATCCGTTTCCAGCCCTCATGGTTCTCCAACCCTCAGCGGCCAGCAGAGCAGCGCAAATGAGGAGATTTGGGTACTGAGAAAACCTTTAGCTGGTAAATACACCGTTTTTCAATGGACAGTTCATGTGACGTGAGCAGCGCTCTGTTGCGTGATATGCTGTACTTTATCTAAAACTATTTTTATTTATGTTTATTATGTTTGCAGCTTTTATGGTCTCATATTAATTGCGAGACTACATGGAATATTTACACGTTTAAAAATATACACTACCGTTCAAAAAAATGTCAATGTTTTTGAAAGAAGTCTCTTCTGGTCACCCAGGATGCATTTATTTGATCAAAAATTCCTCCTGTCTTCAGTGTCACATGATCCTAATACCCAATAATATGCTTGAATGTTTTGAAATGAATGCAACTACAAATAAGATTTGATTGTTACAACAGAAGATCCAAAAACTTTACCTTATACATTCATATAAATTCAAAGAAGTTTGTTATTTGTCAAAAACCTAAATACAGATACACTTTATTTCGATAGTCCACTTTTTCTACTAACTATAAGTAACTTTGCAACTACATGTCAACTAACCCTCATTCATTTGCAACTGTCAACTAACTCTTATTAATTTGCAACTATATGTCAATTAACTCTCATTGGAGCAATAGAAGACTGTTAGGTTAGAGTTAAGGTTAGTAGATTAAAGGGTTAGTTCACCCAAAAATGAAAATTCTGTCATTAATTACTCACCCTCATGTCGTTCGACACCCGTAAGACCTCTGTTCATCTTCGGAACACAAATGAAGATATTTTTGTTGAAAGCTGATGGCTGAGAAAGGCTTCAGATAGGCCTCCATTGGCATTCAGTACATTTATACTCCCATGACCCATAAAAGGCACTTAAAACGTTGTTACAAAGTCCATCTCACCACAGTGGCTCTACAATAATTTTACGATGCGACGACAATAGTTTTTGTGCGCAAAAAAAAATCAAAATAACACCTTTATCCAGCTTGTTATTGTCTTCCGTGTGTGCCTCCACGACGCATGCGCGAGAATATGACGCAGATCCGGCATTCGGACATATGACCCAGAAGCGATTTGTTTACAAGCAGAGGAAGACGCGCCGTATCTAAGCTGTTGGATTCTACATTGATCGTGCTTTAGGTTTCAGCGTAGTTCTCAAAATGGGGCTTAAGTGTGCATTTCATGGATTCCCAAACGCTTGTGCTACGTCATATTCTCGCGCATGCGTCGTGGAGGCACACACGGAAGGCAATAACAAGCTGGATAAAGGTGTTATTTTGGTATTATATAAGGTATTATTTACTATTGTCGTCGCATCGTAAAATTATTGTAGAGCCACTGTGGTGAGATGGACTTTGTAACGACGTTTTAAGTGCCTTTTATTGGTCTTGGGAGTATAAGTGTACTGAATGCCAATGGAGGCCTATCTGAAGCCTTTCTCAGCCATCAGCTTTCAACAAAAATATCTTCATTTGTGTTCCGAATATGAACGGAGGTCTTACGGGTGTCGAACGACATGAGGGTGAGTAATTAATGACAGAATTTTCATTTTGGGGTGAACTAACCCTTTAAGTTGACATGTACTTGCAGAGCGGCCCCACTTTATATTGGGTGGCCTTAACTACTATGTACTTACATCAAAAATAAGTACAATGTACTTACTGTGTTTATATTGTATTGCAAAACACTTTTGCTGATATTGAGGTGGGATACGGGTAGGGTTAGGGACAGGTGTGGTGTGGGTAAGTTTAAGGGAAGGGTTAGGTGTAAGGGAAGTGTCAGCAGTATAATTATAAATGTAACTACAGAAATTAATTACAGATGTAATTACATACAGGTATATTTAAAAATGTAAGTACAATGTAAAGACATGTATGTACACAATAAGTGCATTGTATCAAATTATTAATTAAAATGTTAGTACATAGTAGTTAAGGCCACCTAATATAAAGTGGGTCCTGCAGAGCTACTTATAGTGAGAAGAAAGTCTGTTTGGGGAATATCAAAATAAAGTGTAGCAGATATTAAAGGGATAGTTCACTCAAAAATGAAAATTATCCCATAATTGACTTCGTCTTTCAGACAAATACAATCAGATTTATATTAAAAAATGTTCTGGCTAATCCAAGCTTTATAATGGCAGCGAAAGGCAGCCCAAAATTTGAAGACCAAAAAAGTGCATCTATCCATTATAAAAGTACTCCACACGGCTCTGGGGGGTAAATAAAAGCCTTCTGAAGCGAATTGATGGGTTTTTGTAAGGTATATGCCTGATGAGGGTCAGTAGACCAAAACGTTGCTAATAAAAAGTTTTAATATTTTTGCAAGTACTGATAGTGTGCGGGATTTCCCTTTATTCGTTGGGTTTTTGTAAGTAAAATATAAATATTTAAAACTTTATAAAGTAAAATATCTAGCTTCCGTCAGTTACCCCTTTTTCGTAAGTTGAATACAGTCTGGCGGTGTACTATCAAATTAAAACATATTCACATACATGGACATACTCAGTGGTTTTTATTTCTGGTTTCTTGCATGATAACTCGCCAACTCACCAGCAGGGGGCAGCACAGGCAGTATGGGCAGCACAGGCAGTCTGACCAGTGGACGTTCATCTACTAGCGGACAAAGCAGTAATGCCAATGCTCACCTCACCAACTCACCAGCGCCCGTGCCGACCACCCCCACACACTCACCTGGAGTTAACCCGCATGGCCTCAATGTGCCGGGACTGCATGCTCAGGCCGAGGGCGTGAAGGTGCGGCGCACACAAAGACCATAGATGCACATGAGGACAGATGTGTAAATTCTCTCTTTGTCTGTCTTTCTCTCTATTTCTCACATTACTGATCATGTATGTGTGCATTTGTGTGTGTGTGTGTTTTAGCTGTTGGCCACGGTGCTGTCCCAGTCAGCCAAAGCAAAAGAACATCTTATGGACCAATCACAGACTTTAGATCCTAATTCAGGTACTACGATATGTATCCCAACATACTCAGAACTAACTTCACTTTTCTATTTTTTCTATACACAATTACTGGTGTCCAGGTGAATTTTAAGGGATGTATGAAGCCAGTAAAACAGCAAAGCAATCTATTGATTTATAGTGTGTTTGTGCTTTGTTTCTTTATAATAAATGCTCTTGATATTTCACTATAAATAGCTTGTTTTGGGCCGTTGTAATTTGTATGCATTTAAAGCCCTACTTACGTTCAAATATCAGACTGATCTTAGAATACAGGTTTGTCTCATATGTCTCATTTGTACACATCTCATATGTCTATTGTTCTATGCCTCGAGATGTTTTAATGAGCCCACGTGTATTCAAAGCCCTGGTAAGTAAAATATGAAATGTTATTTGTTTTACATTTTATTTACCTTTTTGCTATAGTGTCATCTCAGCGCACTCAGAGTGCATCTGCTGCCCCACGTCAGCAAAAGAAGAAACCCTTTGTGGATCCATTGCTGCAGAGGAAAGATGAAGCTTCAGCTGAAACCAAGGCAAGTGTGTGTGTGTGGTGGCCCAGATTTGTGTCTATATTTGTTTCTTGTATGGTCAGATACTTGCTGGGTTGGTGTTTTAATGAGAATGACTATTGTAAATATAAAAGTAAAGCTTGATTAATAACTTAATCAAGTTTAAAAGTTTGGGTTTGATAAGATTTTTAAAATATATAGATATTTTTTTTAAATACATAAAGTATTGTGTGCTCACCAGGTCTCAATTTATTTGTTCAAAAATACAGTAAAAGCAGTAATATTTTGAAAGATTATTACAATTTAAAATAGTTTTCTAATTGGATATATTTTTATATGTAATTTTAATCCTGTGATGGCAAAGCTAGAATTTTCAGCATCATTTCTGTTATCAGTGTCACATGATCCTTCAGAAATCCTTCTATTCTGATTGATTTCTTATTATTATCAATGTTAAAAGAAGTTTGTGGAAACCATGTTACATTTTGTTAGGATTCTTTGATGAATAGAAGGTCACTTATTTGAAATAGAAATCTTTTGTAACATTATAAATGCTGTGATGGCTCGTCAGGGGAGGCACAGCCTACCCACAATTTTGAGGTGAAAATGGCAGAAGGATGATTTAATGTTGCTAAAAAAATTCCCAGTTATGTATTTCATATCATGCCTCAGAATGTGTATTTTGTGTTTGTAATTTCACCTCTGTAACAACATAAAATATAACTGAAGTCGGAAGTGCCGAATCTGCCGATGGAATTAGAAAGAAAGGCAAATCCATAGCCAGAGACTTTATCTCCGTTGGTGAAATAAATAGCCAATCACCATTGAGTATTTCACTTTCAGCAGGTAGAGTGTGCTAAGAAAAAATACAATACAGAGGAGGCTAGTCTCCCTTGGTATATCAACCAATCATCGTAGAGACGTAACTTACGTGATAGTTTGAACTGCTACCACTGATAATGTACAAACTACCTTAATTATGGAGAGTAGAGATATTGAATATTGATGACCAACAAATTTACCAAGCTACCATTCGAACAGCAGCAAGAAATTCCATGCCTTGTTGGATATACTACAGGAGTTTTCAAACTTTATGATGCCAAGGACCCCCAAATATGATGAGCCTTTATGAGGGACCCCTTCCTAAAATCCATCTATTTTTATGCACGAAAAAACATTTAAACTGTAAAATTAATAGTACGTCTGACATTATAAATACAACATATTGTTTCCCAACTTAAATTGGCTATTGATGTTGGATGTATAAACCTGAAGAAGAACATTTTCAATTAAAATCATTTGTATAAGCAACTTTCACAATAAATGTATGCAAGCAGCGTATGTACTGTGTTAAGAAAACTGCCTTACAACCCCAGTGAGCGAGATAAAGGGGACTATAGTGAGAAAAACTCACTAAAGATACAAAGCAAACATATACAATTCTTCAATGTATACTGCAAGAAAGGAGAGAAACATGAAACAGAAATGAAACAGTTAGAATATTCAGCAGACTTTATCCATTTTTGTCTTTTTATTCTCTGAAATTTTCTGGGGACCCCTTAGAACATTCTGGAGGACCCCTGGGGGTCCCCGGACCCCAGTTTGAAAACATCTGCTATAGACTACAGCAATCCGTTTCCCTAAATGGCCGAACGTGCTGTTTTAACACAGACATTTAAATGGACAGATAGCTTTTTGCTTCAAGTGATAGGCTAGGTAAGCAAAATTATAATTATTTTGTCTTGCTGTATGTCGTTGTCTTTATATTTTCTGCCTAAAGGGACAAAAAAAAAGCCATTTTAAAGCAGTTAAGCAAACAAACAAACAAAACAAATGCTTGTGCCTCCTCTATTTTAAAACCCTCCAGCTGCCACTGCATTATAAATGTATTTACTGTCACTTGTGCATGACATCCCAGGGTGTAAGGGTTACCATATTCATATATCAGGGTTTACGTGAAAGTGTTTAAAAGATTATGTCCAAAAATATGCCCCAAAACTACAGTCTTTGTATTACTATGGTATGTTTTGGTTAGTGAAATATGATTTTTGTTGCAAGAATATTATTTGCTGCCACACAGTGGTTATAGTGTGAACTACCTGACACACTTTCATATCAAGACTTGGATCATGACGGTCAAAGCAATACCTGAATTATTGATGCGTTTCCGTCTTTCCCTGCCATACTGTGTGTGTGTGTGTCTGTGTGTGTGTGTTGTAGAGCTCAGAGGCTGTTGTTGAATGGCTCACTACTGCACAGCTGCAATTCTACACAGCAAACTTTCTCACGGCTGGTTATGACCTGCAGACCATCAGCAGAATGACACCAGAGGTAACACAAACAATATTATATACAATATATATTCAAAGTAATAAATTGATCAATTGTTTCATTCTATATTTAGAATAATTAATTTATTCATTTCTTTATTTTTCTGTTATATTGTACCACCATAAATCGCTGCCATCTTTCAAAATAGAGTGGCCTTAAAAAGTATTTTATGCTTAAAATACACCGATCAGGTATATTGTCATCTTGAAATTCCTAATATTGTGTTGGTCCCCCTTTGGCTGCCAAAACAGCCCTGACCTGTTGAGACATGGACTCCACTAGACCCCAGAAGGTGTGCTGTGGTATCTGACACCAAGATGTTAGCAGTATATCCTTAAGTCCTGTAAGTTGCAAGGTGGGGCCTCCATGGATTTTTGGAATAGTTTTGCAACTATTTTTGGCCAAGGACACGATAGTGCTGTCGGACCAATGTTTGCTGGGATAGTGCATCCTGGTGCCATGTGTTCCCCAGATAAGCGATGCACGTGTACCCGGCCATCCACGTGATGTAAAAGAAAACGTGATTCATCAGACCAGACCACCTTCTTCAATTGCTCCGTGGTCCAGTTCTGATGCTCATGTGACCACTGTTGGTGATTTCGGCAGTGGACAGGGGTCAGCCTGACTGGTCCCCATATGCAACAAACTGCAATGCATTGTGTATTCTGACACCATTCTATCAGAACCAGCATTAAATTTTTGAGAAATTTGAGCTACAGTGGCTCATCTGTTTGATCGGACCACACGGACCAGTCTTCACTCCCCACGTGCATCAATGAGCCATGGCCACCCATGACCATGTCGCCGATTCACCACTGTTCCTTCCTTGGATCACTTTTGATAGATATTAAAGGGTTAGTTCACCCAAAAATGAAAATTCTGTCATTAATTACTTACCCTCATGTCGTTCGACACCCATCAGACCTCCGTTCATCTTCGGAACAGAAATTAAGATATTTTAGTTGATGGCTGATGGCTCTGAAAGTCCTCCATTGGCTCAATGGCACTTTACACTCTCAAGACCCTTAAGGTACTAAAGACGTCGTTACAAAGTCCATCTCACTACAGTGGTTCTAAAATAACTTTATGAATCGGCGACAATAGTTTTTGTGCGCTCAAAACTTTACTCTTACCCATTTTTCCTGCTTCTAACACATCAACATTGAGGACAAAATGTTTTCTTGCTGCCTAATATATCCCACCCACTAACAGGTGCCATGATGAAGAGATAATCAGTGTTATTCACTTCACCTATGTTATGCCTGATCGGTGTATATCATTATATATATGTTATATATGTTCAAATTGTTTTTGGGGCCACTGTACATTATAGTTATAGTCAGAACAGTCAGATACATAACACATTTTTGCAAATAGTTCTTCAACTTATGCTATTATATATTCACATTTTTCAACAGTTTTTTTGAGCTGTATGTGTGTGTGTGTGTGTGTGTGTGTGTGTGTGTGTGTGTGTGTGTGTGTGTGTGTGTGTGTGTGTGTGTGTGTGTACCCCACAGGACCTAACTGCTATTGGGGTGACAAAACCAGGGCACAGGAAGAAAATGCTTTCAGAGATCAGCAAAATGAGCATCCCAGACTGGATTCCTCAAGAGAAACCTGTAAGAGAAATAAAATTGGGTTACGAAAGTCTGGAACTCAGAATATAATTTATAACTATTATTAAAAATAAAAAAAAATAAATAAAAAAAAATGTTTATTATGGTGAAAAAATTGAATTTAATGTAAAATGAATAAGAAATATTTATGATACTGTACTATTTCTGTTTCACATCAAATAAGCAAATTTGTGAAGTTATAGTGTAGAACATAATTATCAGGTTTTATGGAGTCGTTGATGCAAAAGAAGAACGAATCAATTCCGAAATGTATTTACATTTTTTATATAAAGAGTTTTGCTGATTATTTAATTTCTACTTATACTACTAAATAAAAACAAACAATTTGAAAAGTCAAAATTTGTATTTATAGACATGTACAAATACAACTTTTAAACTTAATGTTCATATTGGTTAATAAATATCTGTGTGACCTTATAGTCCAGTCTGGCTGAGTGGCTCTCTGCAATTGGTCTGAATCAATACTACCAGACTCTGGTTCAGAACGGCTATGACAACATGGACTTCATTAGTGATATTACTCTGGAGGACCTAAAGGAGATTGGCATCACTAAACTAGGTATGTATACTACACATACGTATACTACACATAAACATATTTGATCAAGCAGCTTCACCAACTACATTTTGCTATTAAACACCACGAGGAAGAAGAGGACATTTGAACGAGTGTTCAACGAGTGCACAGAAATAGATTACGTTAGATATTAGATAGTCATAAAGAAAATAAATGTCCCTTTTTGATCTCTGTGGTGGCATTAGAAATTTCAAGATGAAACTGACACACCTCTTCCATTAGCACTTTACTTAAAGCCACTATATGTAATTTTTCGCCGCTATAGGTCGCTTATTCAAAACAAAGGCGTAGCTTGATGACGCCTTGATTTCGCGGAGCTTTTATTATGCCGCAGACGACCGCTTCCGCTTCTTCCGCTCAAGGGTATTTGGGGTAAGGACGCAGAGCTGTTTTATTATATAAGATACATGTGTTGAAAAGTTATGTTATAATGCTACTCTGTGCGTTCGCTCGGCGGCTACTATGAAACACTTGTTGTGCACTGCAGTAAGTTAGATCGATATTAGGCATGGTAAAATATGGTACAAACAGTTGCTCACCTGTCTAATAAAATGCATAGTATGTTAAAGCGTCATTGGTGTTTCCATGGTTTCTACAAAATAAAACCAGAAATCGAGGGCAACGTGGGTATGATGTCATTGATAGGCAACACACAGACACTTCCGTGTCCTGGTAAAAAAAGGCTTATTTCTCTGGATTTAAACTGGAAACATTTGGGATAGTGTAAGTACACAAGTCAACAAAATATATATAATTTTTCTAGTGGTAAAACAACATGACTACACTGATCAACCACCACCATGAAAATTCATGCTGATATTTTCAGCAGGAAAAAATACAGGTAAAACTTCACAAACAAACTAACTGTCCACCCTTTTCTTTCCCACCAAGGGCACCAGAAGAAGTTGAATTTAGCCGTCAAACGAGTGAGTGAATCTCCAGAAGCAGACATTCCCACCAAGGAGAGCCAGATAGAAGAAATCACAGAGTCAAAACAAGCATTAGAGACCAGCACAGAACCAGATGTGAACACCCCTTCTGTTCGAATACGCAAAAGAACAGAAGGCCGTGTCTCTCCAAGGCACAGCACCCATGGCCGAGGCATACAACGATCTAATGCCCCTCCTCCTCTAAGAAAACCTGGCTCAATTGAGAGTCCCACCCCAACACCTCCACAAACCCCTACTAAAGGCAGAACCTCATCTTCTGCTTCAAATTCTCCTTCACACATCCATTCATCCCCACTAAAAACACAGAGCAGGGCCAGAGGGCCTTGTGACTCTCCCCGCTCACATGCTCACGCTCGTACCGTTCCATTACTTTGCCTACCACTTGAAGGAGAATCTGAAGAGGGCAATGGTCAAACTCCATCCCAGCCAAGACGTGGACAGTATATCGTTACTGATGCTGAGCATGACTTACCCATGCCAGACTCCTCTGTGAAATACGCGACACTAGGTGGACATAGGGTAACTCCCAGCAGTTCAGCAAAAGCCTCTGGTGAAACCCTTGACATCAGCAGTGTCAATCGCAGTCAGTCATTTGCTACAGCTCGGCCTCGCAGACGGACTCGTCCTCCAACTCCACCAAAACGCTCGTGCTCTTCCATTTCCACTGGTAACCTGGCTGATGAGGCTGTGGCTGATGATGTGAGGTCTAGCGAAAATAGGGCTAACAATTTGCTACTCAATGTGACATACAGGGAGCGCAGACGTAGCGATTGTGGAATTGCCTCTGAAAAAACTTCATCTGGGGGCAGCGTTAGAGACATTGCTGCCATGCTTGAAATGTCCAATCTTGGAAGCAGTGGTAAAGGAAGTGGTTATTTGCAGGTAATTAAACGTTACTCTCAAAATAAAACAAACATTCTGTGGTCAACTTTAAGATTTAGAGCAATTATTACTATTTTGAAAAAAATATTTCAATCTACCTGACAGAGTTGTCCCTATTTACTTTCTTTAAAAGTTCCTGGTCTCATTTTTATGAGTTAAATAGCACTGTTTTACGTATGCTTACACATGTATAGATGGCTAACTGAGTTTGATGTTTTACCTGTTCTCTAGGCAAGCCAAAACCTCCTGCGGCAGAACCGTGAAGTTCTGAATTCCGATGCAGATAGTCGCCGCCGCACAATCAGTGAATTTTATGACTCTCAAAAGCAGCACGACAGTGATGTACAAGAGGCTGAGTTGAGCCGAGCCATGCAGGACATCGCACATCATGGACCAGCACATTGTGAATCCCACCCAATTAAACAGGCCCCTGAGCCGCGTCCACGTTCCATGATTACTCATCTGGAAGGGGTTGTTTCTTCTCTGCCACAAGAGGAGTGGTCACGGATGGATGCCACAGCAACTTTGAGAAGACCACGACCACCACATTACTCAGATGGTGAACATTTTAACCTGACAGAAACTAGTACGATAAAGCGAAGGCCCAAAGCATTGGCTCCACCACAGAGTAACGGCACTGAGGGAGATGGGCCAGAGAACTTTCGGAGAAGACCTGTATCAGAAGCTTGTATTGGAGATGGTGGTAGGGAGGAAGAACTGCAACACGACGGCTTTAGCTCTCTTCCCAGACAAATACTGAAACCCCCAGTTTCACCTAAACCAGCAATGGCCCTTCGAAAACTCGATCCCCCAACTCCTTCAAGGAGGGTTCCATTACCTGGACCAGAAGGTCAACATAGTCCAGGTAAGAATGTTATCTATGAGGTCATTGTGTTGCTCATATTATCTTACCCTTTGTCCTGCAAACTGGTATATTCGTAGCAAACTATCAAGCAAGCATAAATCAGCCTAGCAAGCCAACATAGAAATTCATGCATGCATGGGTATTTTTAGACAGCAGTTCAAGGAAACCAGGTCTCTTCTTAGCTTGATGGCAACAGAGACCTTCCTGATTTTATTAAGTTGTACATTACATGTTTTTGTCTCTTGTTAGTGGAGGTTAAGAAAATCCCTCCTCCAGTATCTCCAAAGCCAAGTCCGCCTCCTACACTGCCCAAGCCGGTAAAAATCAAGCCAATCCATGCCACTGGAACTCCCGGCTCTCCTCAGGCAGATGTTCTCAGCCCATCCAGTGCCTCCTTCAGCCCTTTTTCAATTGAACAACTGGAACATCCACCACAGACTTTGAGTCCGGTCACCCCAAAACCAATGGAGGGAAGCATGCTGTCTCCACGTCCAACAACTTCTCCAGCTCAGAGCCCACAGACACCCCAGACACCTCAAACCCCGCAAACACCCTCTACACCAGGTTCAGGTTCAGCTCCAGTGAAGCCCCCTAGGTCTTCCATGGCCGGTCTCTCAGTGGACATCCCAAGTCCTCTGGAAGTGGATCTGCCTGGAGTGGATATGCAAAAGAGGCTGAGAGAAGTAGAGAAACAGAGAGAGGAAGAGGAAGATGAAGTGTGGAAGCAAGAAAGAGTAGAGGAAGTTGGAATTGCTAGAATGGAAAGGACAGGTCTGATCCAGGTTGATCCAACATTTCAAGGTGAACAAGGCCTGATCTCAGGTTCCTCAGCAGGGAGTCATTTCAAAGAGACAGGGGAGGGAGCAGAACCGGTGGTAATGAGAAGAAAGAAGGTAGGCGTAGCCAGACAGACTCAAGTAGAGGGTGAATCACAAGATGGAGATGGAAAAACAGAAGTGGAAAGCCAAGGGTTATTGATAGTTGCTGAAACAGGAGGCTCTGCTTCAGGGAACATGGTGCAACTCAGACTGGAAGAGACCAGTGCATCCCTGGCTGCTGCTCTGGAAGTAGTGGAGGAGAAGATTAAGAAGGATGACAGGTATATAAGTAGATTTTTTTAGACACTAAAAACAATTGTTCTTTCTCCTTGGCACTAAGAAGTCTCTTCATTGCATGATGATGATGTTACTTGTTGTAACTCTACCATTCTTTTTCTTCTACTTTCTCTTTATTTTCCTCTTCAGTTCCAATGTGGACAACAAGAGCACAGTTAACATTCTCGATGACATTGGCAGCATGTTTGATGACCTTGCGGACCAGTTGGAGGCCATGTTAGATTAAAAGTGAAATAAGATTCCATTCAAAGTGTGAAACACTCAAGCTTCTTGAAATTTCTCAGTGTGGACCACTGAAACCAACTTGGATGCCTCAGCAGGATTGGAGTCTTGATAGGGCAAATTAAGCTCTTCCGTTCTAACGTGTGTAAAAGTCAAACTACAATTGAGCATCTCTGAGAAAAGCCTAAGATCTAAATTTTGACTAATATAATTCTTAATCCCTCTTCATTCTCCACCAGCCTTTCGTCTTAAGTACATCTCCTGACCTGCAAATACGGCCTGTTGTCATGCTGCTTCCAGAGATAAGCACAATTAGGGACTATGTGACAAGCTTTCTAACTATCATTGAGCAGAGAAATGCTAATATGTGTGAGCGTGTGTATATGTTAGTACAATAAGTGGGGTGAGAGTTGAATATCGATGAATATTTGTTTTAATGGCAGTGCTAAAAGCAGTAAAGGTACATCATATTCTCTTTGATTATGTAAGGAAGCTGTAATGTTCTTTTCCAAATCTCTGCTGAGAGCTTGTCCACAAGTAAAGGGGAGCTTTGAATTTCACCTTGTGGTCTTCAGCTGGACAAGTTACTGAAAAACACTCGGTTTGGACTAAATAAATATGAAGAGCACAGCCCCATTTATGACCCTGAAATCGATGAATCTGAATTTCTTGGACTATTTCTTTAATCCCTTGAAGTATAATGAAGAAAAGCTTTGGACTTAAAGAGGTATATTGTAATCTTTATGTATGTTATTATTGTTGTTGCTGTTGTTGTTGTTGTTGTTGTTGTCAGTGTGTGTGAATGTTTGACTGTGTAGTGTAGTTTTTGCATTGACAAATCCCACCCTGCCCAAGGTGTAATACATAGATATAGACAGAATACAGAATAAGATGCTGGAAAGAGTAGTGTATATATGACATATAGGTTATAGTTATCATTGATAGTCTAGAGTATGGAATGCATCAATATGGAATGCTACAGACACCTGCTCATTCCTAATGTGCTCTAATAAGTGTTTATGTGTGTTTGTTTGTGTGTTTGGAGGGGAGGTCTGTTTGAGAGGAAGAGAATTATGAAGTGTGTGTTTATAGTTCTAGGAAAGAGACAGTATGTTTGTCTTCTCTTACAAAAATGTACCATGTTTTTGAACATGGTACCAAGGTATTTTTGAAGTATCTTGGATGTATTGTATATTCTACAGTACATGGGTATGGTAATCATACAGTACCATGGTACATCAAGTACTGTTGTATTATCATCTGATACCACAGTACCACCACGGTACTTTTTTGTAAGGGCTGAGTGTGTTGTTCTCTTGGACAGTGCAATTATTCCTATTTTGTCATGCAAACAAAAATGACTTGCTGACAGAAGTTGCATATTACATACAAGCGGCTAAAATTAGATCATTTAATACTGTCATTGCAAGATGTATAAGACTACAGAGCAATATTTTTTATCCATGCACCATGTTATTAATTTAGCTTTATAAGTGATACTTTAAAACCAGCCATCTGGGATACAACAGAACTGAGCATTTTCCGACAATCATGACAATGTTGTCCTTGATTATGACCCTGCAATGTCAATGGAATAGATGTTGGAGTATAAAATCTTTTACAGTGTAAAACTGTGTAATAATCAGTTGTTATTTTGTGTAAACCTTCAGATGGCTAATGTGTTTGTCTGACCCTGGTGAAAAAATCATCAAAGACCTCTTCCATGTAAAAAGCATTGAGAATATGTGGAATTAATATAAATAAATTGTTATGAATATAACCATAGTGGCATCTGAGAGTTTTGTCAATCAATTTTATAATTGGCCATATATCACATTATATTTTGGTTTGTACTTTTAAAGGTGCTCTATGTAAATTGTTTTGAGTAAAAGAACCAAAAAACACTAGGCCAGTGTTATTTATTTTGTTCAGTTGAGTACTTACAATATCCCAAATGTTTCCAACTATTTGTAAACCGTGAGAAATTGCTATTTTAACCAAGGAACCGGAACATGTGAGGGAGTGGCCTGTCGATTGCATCACATTTGTGTTACCCTCGGTTTCTGGTTTTATTCTGCAGAAACGCTTTACTCTTACTGCAGTGTGAACAAGTGTCATAGCAACCGCCGAGCGAACGCTCAGAGTAACGTCATAACATAATTTAACACACTCAGATGTATCTAATATGATAAACAGAACTGTGTTACCTCATACTCGTAACCGGAAAACCGGAAGTGGCGCCGGCGACTGTGTCATAATAAAAGTCCCACCGGAGACTGTGTCATAATAAAAGTCCCACCGCTCTTCTCATTAACAATCGCTCCAGCGGCCTTGCTCAGCCCCACAACACTCGGTCCTGCTCTGCTTCATACTACAGTAACGTTAATAATCGCATCCATGAACATGATTTCTGCCTGAGTCCTATCCTGATTCTTTTCCACTGGCAGTGAGGAGAAGACCACATTTCCCAAGATTCTGCGCTCAAACGGGGCGTCATCAAACTACACCTTTGTTTTGAACAGGTGACCTCTAGTGGACGGAAAAGTTACATAGTGCACCTTTAACTGAGGTGGCTTAGAATATGCATAATAATTATGCAATTGTCTTCCAAAAATAACATCCAAAATTTTCTAATAAAAATACCGGGATTTTCGGAAGCCCTTGTCTTGTTTTCTAGAGATTTTAAATAAAAAAAAAAAGAATTTAAATTTAAAATATACACACTGCACTACTGTTGCTATAGCAACGAACAACTTTCACGTGCATCTGGACGAATAAACCATGCAATCTTATATGTTGTGGATATTTCAGCAAAATATTTACTTCACTTAATTAACATTTTATTTGTGTAATTAACATGTTTAAATTATCAACAGAGCATTAGCTCAAGCGCAGGCGGAGTGCTTTCAGAAAGATGGCAGGTTATTCTGTAACTATTCTAAAAATCTTTTAGAGCTGCTTGGATTCAACCCCCTTTATTTTCCTCATTCGTTTGAAATAAAATAAAATTACATAATTGTTATTTTTATTCGTCATGTAGGATAGGCTGTGAGCATGTGACTGCTATCATGTGCGTTACCTACACTGGCTTCCTCCTAGCCATGCTCTTCTATTAAAAGGGGTGCTCCAGATTATCAAAAAACAAGTTTTATCCAGTTGATATAGGCTAAATACAATCTTGGGATGCTGTTTGAGAAGAGTGTTTATAGGCTGTGTGTGTGGTTTCCTACAAAGACATGTAGAAAGTAAAATAAGTTACACACTATCACTGAATTAAATTATAGGCAGCTAGACATCTTTACATATAGGCTATAAATCATATTTCTTATCAATAAGTTATACTGTGACACAGTGAGGTAAACAATATTAGATTGATGATTAAAATGGCGTCTTAAAGATGCACAATAAGGTGCAAACAGAATACAGTGACATCAAATTTAGTTTTAATAAGCAATACATTTGGTATCAAACCGAACGCTATTGCGGTAATGAAACTGTGATCATGCATCATGCATGAGTCATGCATCTAGCAGTTAGAACTTAACGATAACATACAACACTTTCAAGCGAAATAATCATATTCAATCATTTAACATTAGTTAAGTTAATTACTTAATGCACACAATACTGCACAAATGATAGCGATCACGAAAGGTTTTCACTCTCTCTGTCCCAAACACGTTCAATTTGGACCAATATGAACTATCTAACACAGTAAAGTGGATAGGTTATATGCCGCACCCCGTCAGTTATACACTGAACAAAATTATAAACGCAACACTTTTGTTTTTGCCCCCATTTTTCATGAGCTGAGCTCAAAGATCTAAGACTTTTTCTATGTACACAAAAGGCCTATTTCTCTCAGATATTGTTCACAAATATGTCTAAATCTGTGTTAGTGAGCACTTCTCCTTTGCCGAGATAACCAGTCAGTATCTGGTGTGACCACCATTTGCCTCACGCAGTGCAACACATCTCCTTCGCATAGAGTTGATCAGGTTGTTGATTGTGGCCTGTGGAATGTTGGTCCACTCCTTTTCAATGGATGTGCGAAGTTGCTGGATATTGGCAGGAACTGGAACACGCTGTCATATACGCCGATCCAGAGCATCCCAAACATGCTCAATGGGTGACATGTCCAGTGAGTATACTGGCCATGCAAGAACTGGGATGTTTTCAGCTTCCAGGAATTGTGTACAGAACCTTGCAACATGGGGCCGTGCATTATCAAGCTGCAACTTGAGGGGATGGTCATGGATGAAGGGCACAAAAATGGGCCTCAGGATGTCGTCATGGTATCTCTGTGCATTCAAAATGCCATCAATAAAATGCTCCTGTGTTCGTTCGTCCATAACATACGCCTGCCCGTACTATAACCCCACCGTCACCATGGGCCACTCGATCCACAACGTTGACATCAGAAAACCGCTCACCCAGACAATGCCATACACAGTGTCTGCCATCTGCCCTGTACAGTGAAAACCGGGATTCATCAGTGAAGAGAACACCTCTCCAAAGTCCCAGACGCCATTGAATGTGAGCATTTGCCCACTCAAGTTGGTTACGATGACAAACTGCTGTCAGGTCAAGACCCCGATGAGGACGACGAGCATGCAGATGAGCTTTCCTGAGACGGTTTCTGACAGTTTGTGCAGAAATTCTTTGGTTATGCAAACTGAAACTGGTCTCAGACGATCTTGGAGGTGAAGATGCTGGATGTGGAGATCCTGGGCTGGTGGGGTTACACATGGTCTGCGGTTATGAGTCTGGTTGGATGTACTGCCAAATTCCCTGAAACACCTTTGGAGACGGCTTATGGTAGAGAAATGAACATTCAATTCACAGGCAACAGCAAACATCCTGCAGTCAGCATGTCATTTGCATGCTCCCTCAAAACTTGCAACATCTGTGGCATTGCGCTGTGTGATAAAACTGCACATTTTAGAGTTGCCTTTTATTGTGGCCAGCCTAAGGCACACCTGTGTAATAATCATGCTGTCTAATCAGCATCTTGATTTGCCACACCTGTGAGGTGGATGGATTATCTCGCCAAAGGAGAAGCGCTCACTAAAACAGATTTAGACAGATTTGTGAACAATATTTGAGAGAAATAGGCCTTTTGTGTACATAGAACAAGTCTTACATCTTTGAGTTCAGCCAGGGGCGTAAATCACGGGGGGGACGGGGGGGACAGGACCCCCCCAATCTGAGGGCTGTCCCCCCCCTAAAAACCATGCTGAGTATTGTAAATAATATAATGATATATACTTAAAATACATGTGTAAGTAGTAAAACAATACAAAAGCAAACAGGACAAAAAAATGCGTTTAAGTTTAGAAAAATGTTGAGTTCCCCCCTCCCCCCTTGCCCCACAGTGGTTTGATCCACCGCGCACCTCAACTAACTTAACGTTACCCATAGAACGTAAAAAAAACTACAACACAAGTTTGGGGAGACAAGCCCAAGTTCAGACAGCAGTTATGAAACTTCAGTAAGCTGTCAATACTATTTTATTCACTTTAAACATCAGATGAACTCTTTCGGACTCTTTTCTCTTTAATACAGATTAGGCAAAACATAGCGTCACTTGCCCACCGCGGCACCGCCCCGGGCCACCGTCGTTTTCATTTTTATAGTAATAAAATAATTTTGTTTAGTTAGAGAACAGACACAACAATTAAACACTGAATGTGTCTGCTCAATACAGCACGAGCCGAACGAGAGTCAGATTTCATTAATCACCAGAGCAAACAGCTGACAGACAAGATGATCGCGGAACATTTGGTTTCAAAGCGACATGTAAAAGTGCCTATTTAAGGGAGTGTGTCATTGTACTGTTTTCTTGCTGTGTTTTTCATTAAGAATAATAGGCTAATGAACCCATAATTCAAGCAACCCGAACCCGCCCTCGAATTGGCTCTAATTCTAAAGTATATGTGGACGGCCGCTCCGCCAGATCTGTGTTGGGCTTGCTGGAGTTGAATATCTAAAGATCTGAATATCATAGTATAAAATACTATGTGTAGGATACGAGATAATTTAATAATTATAATATGACTGCGTGGGGAACCTTACTCATATTTAAACAACTATCGCTTTGTGTTGTTGGTCAGATAAAATGACAGAGAAAAGAAAAACGGACATTAGATCATTTTTCAGTGCACCAAAACGCCAAATAAGCACAAAATGTTTTTTTTTTATTTTTTTTTTTATATTATTATATTTTTTTTTGTGGTACACATATCCTTACAAGTACGATTTTGGCTGTATTATTTGTGTCCCCTTCAAAAATTGCTCTTGAGAAATTTCATGTTTATCGTCCCCCCCAACTGTTAGATGAAATTTACGCCCCTGAGTTCAGCTCATGAAAAATGGGGGAAAAAACAAAAGTGTTGCTTTTATAATATTGTCCAGTGTATTTGGTTCTATTCTGCCACCTGTTGGCGCAGTTGTGTAACTTACAGAAGATTAAACAAGAAAGAAAAAAATAATAATAAGCCATGGCCTCTTATAGGGCTTCCATAGGAATTAGTTTCACTTTTAGATGTTTTACTCTTGCCTGAAACCTTAGACTCTGTGGATCCATATACCACAAAAAAGTGGCTGCAGTGTGCTATTTCTGTTTAACAAATTAAAATTCTTTGGTCAGGTTTTTTTGCATGCATAATAATGCTAACATTTCTTTACTGTATAATAACCTAGATGTTTTATCAATGTATAACTTTCTGGATGGTTTTAAAAGAAATGGACTTACATTCTCCCTTTAACCTACTGTCAGGCACATTACAGCCACTGTGTTGTACATTTTTGGACTACTATCCTATAGGGATTGGAATTACTGTTAAAGTTAAAATATACTTTTCTTTAATATGGTCACCTCTACAGCTGTACAATTTGGAAAGTTCGCTTTTAGATCATCATTGAAAGAACTGAATGTGGTGATCTGAACTGTAATGAGGTTATTTTCCTGGGGAGCGTTGTGGGCACCAATATCTGAGCCGCCAATACTCACTCTCACTTTCCCCCTTAGCGAGTGTTTTGGAATGACATCAAAAAACATGACTTGTGAAGTAGCCAATGTTATCATCGAATCACCTACAAACCTACAGGAGCCTCATAGATGTTGATAAGATCTGAAAATGTTTACCCAAACTGGTTCCCACCAGTGATGCGCGGGTTGATCCAAAATGAGCGGGTGCCCGCGGCCACCCGCGGTTACGAGTCATCCAAAAATATTTTTAATGATATTCGGGTCACGGTCGGTCGGATCGTCAATAAATCCTTATTTACCTTTTGAATGTTGAGCGTTATTAACTTTTGAATAAATGCTGACGCGGGACAAAATGCCCGATTTCCCAAAACGTTGAACTGAGCAATGCCATTGTACCATTTTAATAGGCTACTTTTAAACGCATTTAAAGTCAGTTTTATGTATTTTCTGAGAGGGGGCGGGATTTTTGTTGGGAAAGTCGGGGGAGAGACGCACACTTCGATTAGACTGGATAAACACATGCAGCATCTTAATTGTTAAGAAAATTAAACGAAATAAATGAATAAATCAAGCCTGTATTACATAACACTAGGCTATATCATACAGCATTCAGAAAAATAACAGTTTGCGCTCCTAAGTGCTTTCACACTTTTCCAAATGTTTTCCAAATGTGGGCTGATGAATTCTTCAAGCCGGGTCGAAACATAAACATCGCGTTCATCAATAATATGCATCTGGAGCTGAAATGGAAAATGATGGGCCGCCTCAAGAACTTCCTGCTCTCGCTGCTGCACCTCTGAGCGCACCACGCCAGGGCCTTTAACATTTTCTCAATGGCCCAATGAGCTACGATGAGCATTTACTACTTTTAAAAAATGCGGGTCAGGAAGCGGGTCGGGTACAATATTTTCTTCTTTTTTTTTGCGGTCCGAGTTGCGGGCGGGTTAGTTGAAAACGTCGGTCGGGTGCGGGTTGTTTATACATTGACCCGCGCATCACTGGTTCCCACACCCTACAATATGGCAACATTTTCCCTACTATTACAAAGTATATTTAACTTAGATCAATAACATTATCACTAACATTATATTAGCATTTGATTTGTTGTGCATTTGTGCATCCTGCACAGAGAGTGCATGCAGAGATAAAGCAAAGTTCCAAATTTAATGTTATGACAAAAATATGTGATATTATAACAATAATATTTTGTTGTATATTAATCTTACAATATAATGTTAAGGCCCAGATACTCAAGTTCTTTTCATTCATCTCTCAGGGTAAAATTATTTTCAAAATACCCCATTTTTGACACTGAACACACACACACACACACACACACACACACACACACACACACACACACACACACACACACACACACACACACACACACACACACACACACACACACACACACACACACACACACACACACACACACACACACACACACACACACACACACACACACACACACACACACACACACACACACACACACACACACACACACACACACACACACACACACACACACACACTTCTCAAACATTATTTTCAAACAAATAAACAAAACATTGTTGTCTGCACTGATGTATTGTAGCCACTAGATGGCAGTGGAGCCACTAGATGGCAGTGGAAGAGAGGGAGTGGTAAAGTAAAGGAAGAGTCTGTGCTTGCTTCTCTATTTTATTACAAAACGTAGGCTACGAACATCACAAACATTTTGAATTTAGCAATCCTTCTTGGGTGCCCTGTAAATTGGACATACGTTTATGCATGTACTTAGGCAACACATAGTTTGTTGTGTTGTGTTGTGTTGTGTTTAAAAGTGAAAATGAAAGTTTATAGACCTGAAGGTATAAATACGCCCTCTAATGATTAGGCTATACATAGATGCAGAAGAACACATTCAGAGCAGTTCTCTAGTTGAATTTACATAATTTTGGTGCTTTATCATACAGGGGAAACAGGAAAATACAAATGGGAGGATCACAATCAACAGCAGATTTTGTTGCTTAATTAATTAAATATAGGCTATGTTATCATTAGCTTAAATCTTAAAACACTCCCATTCAGGCTGAGCAGGATAACATGGCACCTCTACTTCCTATATAATACACATTTTACAGATTATGGAAGTACTGAGAATACTTCAATCCCTTTTATAATTGTCTTCCAGACTTGTAATCTTTATTCGCCTTTTTCCTAACGAGCCTGCGTTTATGGGTGGTACTTGGTTTGGGACTCTTCCACTCAAAAATACTAAAACACATCATCCTTATCTATCAGTTTGACTTAATCAAAGTCAGTCTTTCACTGAATGAGCTGTAAAATGACAAATATAGAATATGGGCGTAGGAAAAAGGTGGAGAGAATAATTGTGCGTATTGTGCTGACCGCATTAACCAAATGTGACATTAACTAGTGGTTAAGTTTCTGCATCTCTCTACAATGTTCCCACATTCACACGTCTAGCACAATTCTGTGGTCTAGTTTTATATTTTTATCTTTATTTACCCAAAAGGAATGGGAGTGAAATCAATGTGATAACATGCCCCAGATGCTTGAAATGTTATCTGATCTAATAAAATATATACAGGACCAACTAAAATATTTTGTTAATAAAATACAATATTAAAGATTAAAATAATGTGGGCAAACAGATGAAGAAACACGTTCAGACATTTAAAAAAACACAGAGCTGAACACACCCCGTCCCCTCCTTCCACACACACATCTCACAGAACAGGAGGCAAATAGACTATAGCCTACTTACAATTTCTTGATATAATATTTTCTGAACACTGAACGTTGACTCCCAGTCTTTATTCACCTGTTTGTCATTATTTCGTAATAAGAATCATAAAAGTTTTATATGTGAACTGTACTGTTATATCAGAATAGCATAGTTACAACACGCCCCACTTGCACAACTGGCATTTAAACCTGGCTAGTGTTTTCTGTAAGTTAGCTAAGCTTTAAAAAAAAAAAAAAAAAAGATTAGAGATTAGAATAATAACAGATTTGTCTACTTTGAAATAAACACTAAAAAGTGAGATAAAAGAAATTAACTTCAGTCAGAAATGTTTTTTTGCTATGGGTAAATAAATGTTCAGCAATATGTCCAAATATTTATATAGTTCTCTATATAGTGTTGATATGACAACTTGTGAATGCAGTTGTTATGTTAGTGTGTGTGGAAACTTTTAAAGCATGTGTGCTACAACTTGCCCTGCATTTTTGTGCCATGCTCTCCCCTATTTAATAGTATTTCTCAATAAGTAAGGCTATACGCAAGAACAGACTTCATCAATTAAATCTCATTCTTTTCACAGAATTTGACAAACCATGGAGGAAAACTCCCTGGGGGTAAGTGAAAAAATATATCGACATTAAAGGTAAAATTATAAATGTTTATACACATAAAATTGTGTAGTTTTCTGGATTGGACAGATCTTAAGAAAACAAAATATTCAAAACACCTGAGCAGTGCCACAGACTGATCGACTCCATGTCACGCCGCATTGCTGCAGTAATTCAGGCAAAAGGAGCCCCAACTAAGTATTGAGTGCTGTCCATGCTCATACTTTTCAGGTTCATACTTTTCAGTTGGCCAAGATTTCTTAAAAATCCTTTCTTTGTATTGGTCTTAAGTAATATTCAAATTTTCTGAGATACTGAATTTGGGATTTTCCTTAGTTGTCTGTTATAATCATCAAAATTAAAGAAATAAACATTTAAAATAATCAGTCTGTGTGTAATGAATGAATATAATATACAAGTTTCACTTTTTGAATGGAATTAGTGAAATAAATTATATTATATGACCAGCACCTGTATTTATATATATATATATATATATATATATATATATATATATATATATATATATATATATATATATATATATATATATATATATATATATATATATATATATATATATATAGTAATTTAATTTAAAATATAATTCACTCAATCGTTTGAAACACATATGCATCTGCGTGAGAGAGAGAGAGAGAGAGAGAGAGAGAGAGAGAGAGAGAGAGAGAGAGAGAGATCATATTGAGTTTCACCCTTATGATATGCTATGTTAAAACATATTTTTGTCTCTTTTACTTACTTAGGTTCATCCCCCGATCACTTACTTGTGGCACTGGTGTGGACCCTCTGTTTATATACAACTCTGTTGGAATGCGGAAGCCGTCACATTGTCTGCACATCCGCTACCCCTCAACCTCCAATTTAACATGACCTCAGCACTAAATTAATCATATCCAATTTGGACATACAAAGGGCAACGTCGGTATTTCCCCTGCGGAGGGCTGATCAATTCCAGATGGTCAAAAGACAATGGACAACACATCTCATAACAATAACCCATTCATAACCCATAACTCAAGGTCAAAGGTTGACGCCTAGGGGTGGGGCCCAGGGTCAGAGGTCAAAAACTTCAAAGACAAAGGTCAAGGGGTCACCATCAATCATTATTTTTGACATTCGGTGTAGAATAATAACTACTAACGGTTTTCTTCAAGTGCATTTTGCGCATGCGTATACCGTTTTTCGGACGTAGGACTTGTTCAGCCAACATGGATTTTTCACTTCGACTTCATAGATTGACTAAGCACAATTAAATATGTTCGGTGAATAAACAATTTTAATTTTGAGTGAAGACCTTAAGCTATGATTAGTACAATGCATCTTTTTGCATGGCGATAATTATTTGGAAGTCATTTATTGGGCCAATATGTAATGATCAATTTGCACAATTTTCCCCCCAATTTTTTTTTTTTACAGTGTATTGAGTTTATGAATGCAATGTCTCATAATCAGAGGTGTTCAGATTAGCCAGAGTTTTGTTCAGAGCGCGCGCCGTTCTCACTCGCTGAAATCTGCACTCAAAGCGGAGATAAACGTGCAATGTATGCAGGAGATTCACTCATCATACAGCGGTTGACTGTTTTTGTTCTATTTCGGCAGTGAAAATGGTTTCAAACAAACACAGCAGAACCACAGCGCATCTGATATGACTGGCATAACGCTGGCGAATTTAGGGACAATCTCTAAAGTTACATACAACATTGGTAACGTTATACGCGTTTCTAACTTCAATAGCATTTGAAGAGAATGATATTTAATAAAATAAACTGTCAAATCATATGGAAATATGGATATGCATTATTTCACTAGAATACTGTTTGGGCTCTTACACAAAATATGCTAGATTAAAATGCATCATTGCTGAACACTGATGAGAATATTGCTTGAGAATATATTTACAGAGATAATATTAGAGATTATATTTACGACAAATTGTTATTATTTATGCGTTATGCGTTGCTATTGACGACGGCCATTATAAGGAAGGAAATCCCACAGAATGGAATCTATCTTAAAAAAGTGCATAGAGCTGCTTGATTTATTTGTTGTCTGTTGATTTTCAAATATAAAACTTGTTGAAAGGTTTTAAGTGTGTGCATCTGTTCTTTTTGTACACTTTCATCTCATTTGAACAAAACCGTGATACTATTGATAACCGTGATAATTTGGGTCACTATAATCGTGATGTTAAATTTCCATACCGTTTCATCCCTAGTGTGAACTGACATTAGGCTATATTGTAGATTTACCGCTGTGTTGGGTTTTGGCGTTGGCCCAGTACTATTGTCAGGGTTCTGTCACTTCGGTCTAGTTCACTCTTGGTTTGTGACAGAGCCCTGACACTCCTGTATTGTTTGTCTTGTCTTGTGTGAGCGCGCAGCTTTGAGCATGCTCAAGCTGCGTGCTCTTCTGTCCTTGTGTTTTGTGCGGGGCGTGGTGTTCGGATCCCAGCACTTCGGTTAAGTTTGGGTTTCAGTTTTGTGTTGGGATTCGGACATTCATGCTCCGCGTGTTTGTTTTGTCTCGAGCGCACAGAATGAGCATTCGCTTGTTCTCGTGCGCTCTGTCTTGTCATGTGAGCGTGTGCTCTTCTGTCTGTGTTCTGTGTAGCACACGGTTCATGTTTACATCGGCCGTGTGCTTTCATGCAATGTTTTGTCTTATGTTGTGTAGCACGTGGTTGGTGTTTTTCACTGGCTACGTGCTACATCATGTTTTGTGTGAACATGCAGCTGATGAGTTCTCATTAGGTGTGTTCGACATCGGCTGCGGCTGGATGCCACTGATCGGCGAGAGTAGCCGCGTGCAGTCGGACACTTTCTGCTTCCCGTAGTGATGCTGCATTTACGTCAGTCATGGCAGATCACGTGGCGTTTGCTTGCTTTATCGCAGACGAGCTGGAAGCGATAGAAATTCCATTCTTTTTGCATGAAATTGAGCCCAATGAGCAACAAAGGTGAGTACAGGTTCAATGTAATAAGTAGACCTATTATTATTTTTTATAAACTATACGTATAAGAATTTAATTTTAAAATTACTGCCTAGAATAAGAATACTGTAGGCCTATTGCAAACCAAATTAAGTGATTGAATTTTTTCTAGTCTTAACTCTTTACAATCAATGTATGTAATAGGTGGCTCTGTGATCAATACATAACTACTATTGCTAGCCTATTGGTTTAAATATAGATAATTATTCATTCTGTTTACACAAAGAAATAATGGACTTTTATTCCTATTTCAACACTCCTGTATACCCTACTTATTTGATTAAAAGCCCAGTTCAACATAAAACATTGAACATTACATTTTAACTACCTGTGTCTTCCGTTACATGTATATAGTGAGCACAGTTTTCTTTCTGTTATATACAGAATGGTTCCAAAAATTGTGAATTTTGTGGAGGATGTTGTCCCTCTCTACAGTCCCGCAGAATTTAGAGGGCATTTCAGGCTTTCCAAAGAACAAGTGGAGGTGGGTACAATATAAAATTAATTTAACTATTACAAGTGTTAGCATGTTGCCTTGATAACCTATTTTCTACTTGTACAGGATGTCATTACCACCCTTGGTCCTGTTTATATGAATTTACAACAGACCAAACTGCCACTCACAAACAGTGTTCTTGCCTGCCTTTGGACATTGGCCAATCAAGAGTCATATCGTGGGGTGGCAGATAGATTCAATATCTCAAAATCCACTCTTGCCAAGCATCTCCATGAGTTTTGTTCTTATGTTAATACATACATGGCCCACTACATTTCCTGGCCAAGAGGCCAAAGGCTGGAGATGTCAAAGTTAGGGTTTGACGCAGAAGGTTTCCCCAACACTGTATGTGCAGTGGATGGGTGTCACATTGCTATACTGAGACCCCATTGTGATAATCCCATAGCATACATGAATAGGAAACAGTTTTATTCTGTAAATTTAACTGGGTTTTGTGACAGTCAGCGGCGCTTCTGTCACATCAGTGTGGGTCACCCTGGGAGTTGGCATGATGCCAGGGCATTTCGCTTCACAGAGGTTGGTCGTGTTCTCGATGAAGATCCTCATTCCCTTGTTCCACAGGGAATGTACATAATTGGGGATTCTGCCTACCCCCTGTTGCCTCAACTTATGAAGCCTTATAGAGACAATGGCCACTTGTCTGCTAGGCAAAGATACTTTAACAGAAAGCTCAATGCTGCCCGTGTGGTCATTGAGCATGCATTTGGCATTCTAAAATCGAAGTTTAGAAGGCTCCAATGCATGCATATGAGAAGCATTTCAAATATCAGTTCAGCAGTCTCAGCATGCTGCATTTTGCATAATCTTTGTTTAGAGCCCAGTGACCAAGTTGTTGTGGTAGATGATGGTGTTGATGATGAACCACACCCCCAGCAGCAACCCCACAACACTAATGCATCTCATTATAGAGACCAGATTTGTGGCCAGATCTAACTTGTATGTATATACATTTAACATACAAAAACTGAAAAGAAATGAGTGTTTATCTGGACTAAAACTTTTGTTCTTACGTCAGTAATTTTTTATTTAATTTTTTTTATTTGGCAAATTACACTCTTCCTGTGAATTATATATATTGTTTTTGACCAAATATGTTTTTGTTAATTAAATAAGAATGTTCTTTGAGATTTGGTGACTTCTCTTTCACTGGCTGAACACACAGCAAATTGGATTCAAGTCTAAGTTGGTGGTGGTAAAAAACAAACAAAACATTTCATATGGAGATTGATTGACGTTATGTGATATAGATTTTTTTTTAATATATAGATAAATGGGTTAGTAAGAGAAGGAGTTGGGTGTATGGTGTTAAATGAAAGGAAATGGTGTTCTAAACATGCAGACAGGTCAATACTGAACATAGTTTCAGTACATAACTCATGTGGCATAATCAGATTTCTTAAACTGGACATTTTTTACACCTCTGCGGTAGACTAACACTTGTATCAGATTGTGTATAATTTCATCCAAGTCTTTTTGGATGCCTGTATCTCCCTGCACTTTAAACGGAGTTCCCATTTTCATTCATAACTTTAGCTTTGAAATACAATAGATTGAATGTTACCAACATGCAGTCGTTTCAGTGCAATTATCTTGTAAAAGTACTTTTCACTTCGTAACTTGGCAGTTATAAATGCCGTTTAACATGCGCAAAGTGTGTAACAGATAAATGGCAGGATTTGTGTTGAAATGTATATTAAATGAACTCTTAATACTTAAATGTGAAATAAATACTTGATTGAATTAGTTTATAATTAGAAATGGTGTAACTTGGCGGAGCGTAAAAAAAAAAAAATCTGTCAAGTAAAACATTTGAAGTTCAGGGAAAGGTGTCAATCAAAAGAGAAGGCGTTTACAGCTTTAAATGATCATTTTATTGAGTTTCGTGTTGGTTTTGTAGAAGCTGTATAATTTCATCTTGTCTTTTTCCCATTTTTTTCAGCTCCTCCACAATTGTTCCCAAGCTGCTCAACATCTTTTTTTCAAAAGATCGTCTACGCCGCTCCTTTAGTCGCCTCCATCTCTCCAGGTCTGGCCTCACCAGGGACTCAAGCACAGCAGTCCTTCTTTCTGCATGTGCTTCATAAGACTCCAGAAAGTGAGATGGTTGTGGACGCCTCTGCCTGCTGGTGAGGTTTGCATTTTGCATGGCAGAGGTTCCAGGTTGTTCGTCCATGACAGCACCTGTTGGCTGGTCTTGAGGAGGAGTTGGGAGCCTGTTTTGGGATGCCTCTTCCAAACCAAGAGGAGTCGAGAATATCGTGCCAGGTGGTGCAGTACCAATCCCAGATGACCCAAATAACTCATCCATTAGCTGTGGGGAGGAAAAATGGCATGTCAAATATACAATGAAAAAAAAAGACAAATATTTCAGTCTTGTAAGACATGACAATGTTATTTTAGATACTTGTAAATAAGTAATAATGCATTTAACTTACTGTATAGTACTCCCAGGTGTGCTTCCCCTCACCAGTTGCACGCCGTCGGTCCTTTATGCGCTTATAAGTTGTTAACATGTTTGCTAGTTTTTTTCTAATTCTCTCACTTGATAAGTTGTACCCCTTTTGTGAGAACGCCGTTTGTACCTTCTTATAGAAAGCCATTTTGTTCCTAAAGTAGAGCTGCTGATGAGTTTTTGTTAGGTCCAGTAGGAATAAGGTCATTTTATGTGTTATTTCTGTAAAATGGAGGGGGTGGGGAGATAAATTATAACCACACACAAATTTTTTTTAACTTAAACCATAGCATTGACATTTATCTTTCTTGCAGTGTTTGATGCAATACCTTGTGATTCATGCCTCTCTGACTGAATGGAGGGGGGTGAAGTTTGAATAGCTTCTGAAGGGTTTCCACACATTGCACCAGGTTGCAGCGTGGCAGACGGTAGGTCCTTGACAGTGGGGGTAAGTGGAACAGGGGGCCTAGTGGTAGTGATGGGGCACTGGCTGGTTGATGGTGGTGGTACAGGGGGCCTAGTGGTAGTGATGGGGCACTGGCTGGTTGATGGTGGTGGTACAGGGGGCCTAGTGGTAGTGATGGGGCACTGGCTGGTTGATGGTGGTGGTACAGGGGGCCTAGTGGTAGTGATGGGGCACTGGCTGGTTGACGGTGGTGGTACAGGGGGCCTAGTGGTAGTGATGGGGCACTGGCTGGTTGATGGTGGCTGTGGATTCACAAAACTGAGGTTTAGGGGTTCAGGGGACCTACTGGAGGTAGTGGGACACAGAGTAGGAGGTTGGGGGAGCATTGCAGGGCAAGCTGGGCCACTGATTAGAGCTGTTTGGAGAGAAGGCTGTAGATGTGGTCATGATCACTTAAGAAATATTGTACGTGCTTATTCATTGAGTCTGTGTACCTTGTTTTGTTTCAACAGCTGATACCTTCTCCATGACAGAGGAAAGGAACTTTTGATCTGGAGAAATAAATCAATAAAACATTTGCACAAAATCATGTGACTTGTAATTACGCCACAGTTCTGAGGTTTACTTACCATTCTTCATTCTTTCAGCGATGTCCTTGGAAACTGTTAGTGTAACAACATTACCTTTGCTGTCTGCCACATTAATTATTACATTGTCCATTTTGTTGTGTGTTACACAGGGTAATGCAGGTTCTTTATATATCCAAAGGAACCATGGGATGGACCATAGCCAACACCTGTTCCATTCATTATTACTAATAGTTACCAACAAATGCAATTACCCTTTTAAGTCAACTTTCAGTATTTGTTCAACTTTCAATTAGCAGTGATTGCAGTGGTGTTTTTATGATTTAGTGATTAAGTAGCTTTATGTTTTAAGAAACTATTAATAGGTATGTATAAGTGGTGTGTTTTGAAAGGGTGTCAAGAGAGAAACAAGCTATAATAAACTGAGAACATATTGGATGTGATGAATTGCTTTTTCCTTCCAGTCAGCTAAGCTCTTTTTAAAGTGTTTAAGACAAAACACCATACATTTTCATATACAGAGAACTGCAATTTTTATGGATTTTTTTATTTTGATTTACACCAACCATAAGTGCACAATTTTGTCCTGTTGTTAAGTTAAAAATGCACCCTAAGTTCTTAGCAGTTTGTTAACTACATGCAAATGAATTATTATGAACACAGCAAAAGAAACTAGATAATATAAAGAGAAGAAACCATATGAACAAATGGAGGACCATAATGTATTATGCATTATTTGTATTGGAGCATATACAATTATGACCACATTATATGTTTTTAAGATTGACTTATTCTTTAAAAAAAATGTCATTTGAATAGGTTATGCAGCTGAAAACTGTAAAAGGTCCGTATAAAAAAGAAAGTCAGAATAAACCTACACACAACAAAACTAAACGATATGAATCAAATAAAGTAGCCTACAGTAAAAAACAAACAAATAAAAAACATCTGTAATAAACATGATTTATAAGATGAAGACGACGTGAAGAGTGAAATTCGGTTTTGGATGTTCGTATATTACAATTAGTGGAACTGAAGGTGTCCGAATAAACTTGAAACACACGTCATCGGTGTCGTCAGTGAGTCTGCCCAATCGTGGAACAGCTGTGTCGTCATCAGAGCCCCTGCAGCCTCGAGCAGCTGCTTTGGAGAAACTGCACCGGCTGTGTTAGCCGGCTGCTCTCGAATCACTCTCGCGGCACTTTGTTATGGCGGGCGGGAAGGTCCAAAATTAAGACTACTGATTTGTCTTGGGAAATCACTATGCTATAGTGATTTGCTACTGACTTACCCACTGATAAGCCAGCGGTGGATCTGTATAAGCACTTATCTCACATGGCAGACGACTCACTTTCCTCACACAGCGACTGACTCTCCTCACGCAGCGGGCGACTCACTTTCCTCACCAAGCGACTGACTCTCCTCACGCAGCGGGCGACTCACTTTCCTCACCAAGCGACTGACTCTCCTCACGCAGCGGGCGACTCACTTTCCTCACCAAGCGACTGACTCTCCTCACGCGGCGGGCGACTCACTTTCCTCACCAAGCGACTGACTCTCCTCACGCAGCGGGCGACTCACTTTCCTCACCAAGCGACTGACTCTCCTCACGCAGCGGGCGACTCACTTTCCTCACCAAGCGACTGACTCTCCTCACGCAGCGGGCGACTCACTTTCCTCACACAGCGGCTCACTTTCCTTTCCTCACTCTTGTAGGCCTACAATATTATAATAAAATGTATACCCTTTTCAAACACTGTAATGGTGCAATTAGAAATATACATTCATTAAAGTTTATGAAAAGACATGTTACCTCTCAAACATTCATTCTTATTTTTGTAAGTTTGTTTTTTTACAATCTAATAAAAGTTAATCAGAAAAATAGCTGCTTAATTTCTGAATATTGCTTGATCAAGTAGGCTATTGATCTGAACAGTGTTTATAACAAAGTAAAAAATAAAATTAAAAAAAACATGACACTTAGCTACTAATAAAAATAATTGTAGGATATAGGGCCCACAATTTTGAAAAAATGATGAGGAAATATGGCGCCTTGAAATTATCTGCAGCTTGTCAATAAAAAAACGTCTGTCAAACGAAGGAAGGCCGTTGGAGTTTCCAATACTGAATATCTGAATAAATAAAATGAATGCCATAAAATCACGATTTCATGCAGGATCTTGCTACTCTACAAGTGAAAATCAAAAACAATGCCCTTTGTTAAAATAATTGTATAAATAGCCTATATGTATTAATAGGCCTATGTACTATAATTTTATCTCAGACCAATCCAAATAATAAATAAAGTTGGTTTACTTTAAACCATAAAGCTCTAAACGAATTCTAAAATCGTTAAGACGGCATCAGTTAAGCTAGACTATTTAAAGAAGTTAAATATAGGTTACACAAATAAGTTAAGGTTACAGCTGCATCTGTCTCTAAGAATTTTTTTTTTTAGTATAGTGTTTGATGTTTTTGATAGATTTGATGTTATTGAAGGCTGAAACCAGAATTAATAACTTTGTTTGAATTATCTGAATGCATGCGTTCTCGGCCACGACACACGACTGGCTTGACTGCATGTTAAGGCATTTGTTAAAGATTGTTGTTATTTGACCGAACATTTTACTGTAGCCTACTTTTTATGGATTCTAAAATGTTACATACAGGACAAATGTATGGAGGACCAGCGTACCATGCACTTAAAATAAAATTAAGAATTAATATATCGATTTAATCATTTTTAAAAAATAAAAACTTATATAAATAAATCACTTTTAAATGGACAAATCAATAGTCATATTTAAAGTTGTTTATTTAATTTGTGTTTTTAAATGTAGTTTAATAAAACAATACATTTACAAAAACATTTTAAATGTAGGCTATAAATAAATAGACACATTTAAAACTGTTTATTTAATTAATGTTTTAAAACATATATTAATAAAACAATAAAAAGAGCATTAATATATCGTTTAAATGCACATTTTAAATCGCTTAAAAAAAACCATTTGGAAAAAGCTTTTGTCTCTCTATTTCCCAAGTGTTTTGCCAAACACTTTTCTTTTATTGGTCACACATGAACTGACATTTACCAAAAATGTGAGAATGGGTTGTGTTTTATGTCATATTTAATTGTATTACAATGATAATCATATATATATGCACACTTGTTGTCTGACACACATATTAATATGTTTAATAGGCTATACATATTATATAATAGCCTATGTATAATATACATACATAAAATAAATATTTTTTAATTTATATCTCGTTTTGTTATAAATATAGAAATTCAGTGAAGATAATCAATGTAGGCCCTACGCGTTGCCTGAACCACAGTGGCTATGAATATGTAAACAAATAGCCTAATAATGAAAATATACATAGCGTGCCAATATAAATAGTGACTAACACGAGCCATTAACCAGTAGTTACTTCACTGACCTGACCTGCAAAAATCCTGATTTATAAAAAGGTAACATGATCTCTGATCTGACAAAAATCACCACACCCTACATAGCAGCTAAGAACCACTATCCACTTAATTGGCAAGTTTTCTTAAAATATTAGCCATGTCAGCCATAGGAGGCTACTTGCATAATGTTTTATGCACAATAACAATAGACATAGATATACATAGATGACATGAAAGATGACGGCCTACATTTATTAAATTTATAAATGTAAAAAATGCCATGAAAATCAATTAGGCTACAGAACACTGACTGGAATATTGGTTCAGATTCAGAACAAATTACATTTGTGTCACAAAAATGATAAAGTTTACTGAATGTAGTTTGTTATTGCACCATCACAGTGTTTGAAAAGGGTATACATTTTATTATAATATTGTAGGCCTACAAGAGTGAGGAAAGGAAAGTGAGTCGCCCGCTGCGTGAGGAGAGTCAGTCGCTTGGTGAGGAAAGTGAGTCGCCCGCTGCGTGAGGAGAGTCAGTCGCCCGCTGCGTGAGGGGAGTCAGTCGCCCGCTGCGTGAGGAGAGTCAGTCGCTTGGTGAGGAAAGTGAGTCGCCCGCCGCGTGAGGAGAGTCAGTCGCTTGGTGAGGAAAGTGAGTCGCCCGCTGCGTGAGGAGAGTCAGTCGCTTGGTGAGGAAAGTGAGTCGCCCGCTGCGTGAGGAGAGTCAGTCGCTTGGTGAGGAAAGTGAGTCGCCCGCTGCGTGAGGAGAGTCAGTCGCCCGCTGCGTGAGGGGAGTCAGTCGCCCGCTGCGTGAGGAGAGTCAGTCGCTTGGTGAGGAAAGTGAGTCGCCCGCTGCGTGAGGAGAGTCAGTCGCTTGGTGAGGAAAGTGAGTCGCCCGCTGCGTGAGGAGAGTCAGTCGCCCGCTGCGTGAGGAGAGTCAGTCGCTTGGTGAGGAAAGTGAGTCGCCCGCCGCGTGAGGAGAGTCAGTCGCTTGGTGAGGAAAGTGAGTCGCCCGCTGCGTGAGGAGAGTCAGTCGCTTGGTGAGGAAAGTGAGTCGCCCGCTGCGTGAGGAGAGTCAGTCGCTGTGTGAGGAAAGTGAGTCGTCTGCCATGTGAGATAAGTGCTTATACAGATCCACCGCTGGCTTATCAGTGGGTAAGTCAGTAGCAAATCACTATAGCATAGTGATTTCCCAAGACAAATCAGTAGTCTTAATTTTGGACCTTCCCGCCCGCCATACCTTTGTTGACATACGTCACTGTCACATGGCGTCGGCGCTGCCTCAAGTCGGACAAAATTTCTAACCAGCATGCACTGCTTCAAGTCAGCCGCCATCGCTGGGTGAAGTCGAACAAGCCTAACAGCTGCATGTTCATGTCATGTTTGGTGTGAGCACATGTCTTGTCAAGTGTTTCTTTGTGCCATGTGCTCGTGTCTATTGTCTGACCCCGCCCACCTTGTTTCCTGATTATTGGTTAATTTGCCCCACCTGTCTCCCTCGTTACCCTCTTTTGTTTGTTCCCTATTTAATCTCCTTGTGTTTGCTGTCCAGTGCGGAATCGTCTTTACCTCAAGTCAAGTCAAGTCAAGTCAAGTCAAGTCAAGTCAAGTCAAGTCAAGTCAAGTCAAGTCAAGTCCACTCCACCCCCTCGGGGTAGTTTTTGTTTTGTCTTGCTTTTTTGTTATTATCATTAAAAGCCCATTATCCTCTGCATCCTTGAGTCCTCGCTCCTTTCCCCACAACAACCCTGACAACTATGTGGAAGAAGTACGATCATTTAACAATATTACCTTTTGGTGAACCTTTGATAACTCTTTAAACAACCATTGCTTTGTGTTGTTGGCCAGCTAAAATGACATAGAATTGAAAAACAGACTTAAAGGGTTATGCTGGGTACACACCAAAAGATTTTTTACATCTTATAAGATTTTCAAAATGTGATAGACCACACACATGAGGACAAATAATCCTAGATTTAACAGTTTTGCTCCTATAGCAACCCAGTATCACGCCAAGGCGTGTAATACACACGCTGGTCCTCTAGAGGATGCGTGTCAATGTCACGCTTTGCCTCCTCTAGGCGTGAAAATGACACGCATTTATAGAGGTACCTGAAGAAGAATATGACAACCGGAAATAGAAAGACGCAGGGATTTTTGAAGATATATCGCTCGTCTTTGGTCTTCTTTGGTCCGTGGGCCAGTTGTTGGCATCGAGGAAATTACTGCCCCCTGCTGGTACTCTACCTCTATAAATGCGTGTCATTTTCACGCCTAGAGGAGGCAAAGCGTGACATTGACACGCATCCTCTAGAGGACCAGCGTGTGTATTACACGCCTTTGCGTGATACTGGGTTGCCTATAGTGTGTGGTGTGCCATGATGTGACAAAGACAGCACACCACACACGAACAGATTTTCAACCAGAGTCCCGACTGTAAACACAGGAAACACGGGACAAATATCAATTTCGATCTTGATTCAATATCAATTCATATAGCCTATGTACATATAAGGAAAGTTTGCCTTTTTAGCACTATTTTAAACTTTTCTTGGGTAAATTATATTTGCTTGCATTCATTAATATTCACTTGTGTGTGCTTATATAAGTATCATTAAAAAAATTAGGATGTAAATTGTTAACGTTTTAAAATTTCACATTTAAAGAAATCTAGTGTTTGATCATAAATATGTATTTAAATGCAAAACCTAAAAGTAAGTAAGCAGTTATGATCTGCAATACTTTGAGCAACCAGACTAGATACATGTAAATGTATTAAAGAGCCATTCATCCACATGGTGGGTAATGACATTACAAATAAAAATGATTTTTCCAGCCACAAAATGACTCAAATTTTCTTCTTTGCATTGGAATTCTTTATTTTAACCTTAATTACTACACTAATTGTAATATAAATAATACAAAAAAAAATATTTTAAGTGGTCATTAATTGACCATAATTATTGCACAAATAGTAGGCCTATTTAGTACCAATAGCTTTTGTGGACCTATTGAGCACTCTGTGAACCACGTACATGAGCGCACACGCCGCCGGGAGATGAGAGCATGTCGCAACTCTGTTTTTCCATGCCTCTGGCTTTAACTTTTATGCCACATTAGCGCCAAAACGCTATATTTATTGTTTGAATTTCGTATTCAATTTTAAAAGCTTAGACTTTCAAGTTTCATATCAAAAGCAGGGTTGAGAGAAAGAGAGAGAGACGCATGAGTGACAGAGAGATGGAGAGAGAGAGCATGGAAAGGAAATGAATACGCTGCATGTTTTAAATAGCGTTAAAAAGTTAATGAATAACAACGCGCAATATGTGGCGGCCGGTTGATTCAGTGTGGGAAACACTGATGTTAGAGTGAGCTAGAGGTGAGTAATGGTAAAAAAAAAAAATCACTCTGCTGTTTCTTTATAATTGTTGTCCTCAGGTGTCTCTTGGAAAATAGCTACAGTATTATTCTCTTTGAAATTGCCTTATTAAATAAACTTTAAATAATTTTTTTTATAGTCTGAGTTATAGTCAGTTCATGAGCATTTCATCTCTCAGCGTTCTTTCGGATTGAATATTATTTCGTTTCACGTGAGTGTGCGCGCGTTTGTCCTCGGGGTTCCCCCCACACATCAGGATTTCTGATCGTAAATATTCAACATGTTGAATATTTACGATTTGCGATCGGCACGGCTCCGACGTTCTTCCGAGCAGGTTCGGACACTCTTAACACACTTCACATCACAGGAAAATCTGATAAGATAATCTTTTAGAACCATCAAGATAATCGGGACATAGCTAGGATTGTCGGAAGGGGGGAAATCGGCCCAAAATCAGCCCGATTATCTTTTGGTGTGTACCCAGCATTAGTTCACCCAAAAATGAAAATTCTGTCATTTACTCACCCTCAAGTTGTTCCAAACCTGTATACATTTCTTTGTTCTGCTGAACACAAAGGAAGATATTTGGAAGAATGTTTGTAACCAAGCAGATAGAGCAACCATTGACTACCATAGTAGGGAAAAATACTATGGTAGTCAATGTTTGCTCTATCTGCTTTGTTAATTTTTAACAAAAATAATTTTTCAGTGCACCAAAACACCACACGTACTTACAAGAACAATTTTGACTGTATTATTTGTATACCCTTCAAAAATTGCCTTTGATTGACTCTACCCCCTCCCCACCCCCTCAACTGTTAGATGAAATTTATGCCCATGATCAATGTTTCCGTTTCAATTGTGTTTTTAAGAGGCTTTTCAATAATTATGGCCAATACGGCCCTTCATAACAAACTGCCATAAATATGCTCAATTTTGTTGAGGGAAAAAAAACCTTGTTATAGAATCTTTACATTGCATCTGCATTTGCTGTACTAAAGCATGTGCAATAATGCTTAGCCTAGTAATGTAGTTTCAGTTTGTGTGTGTGTGTGTGTGTGTGTGTGTGGACTGGTAATCCCTACGTTATGGGGACAAAATGTGTCCACAAAGATGGCAATATCCTCATCCTCATCCTTGTGGGGACATTTTTAGGTCCCCATGAGGAAAACATCTTATAAATCAGACTAAGTGATGTTTTTTGAAAATGTAAAATGATTGGGTAGATTTAGGGGCAGGGGCAGTGTAGGGGGATAGAATATACGGTATGTACAGTATAAAAACCATTACGCCTATGGAAAGTCCCCATAAAACATGAAAACACAACATGTGTGTGTGTGTGTGTGTGTGTGTGTGTGTGTGTGTGTGTGTGACCTGTGTGTGTGACGTGTGTGTAAGAGAGAGAGAGAGAGAGATGGTGGCTTTAAACTTCAGTACCCATTGTGCAACGACACTAACAAATCCCTTCTCCATTACCTCTGGATCTTTAATATGTAGTATAAACCAACAGATTTATCCATTTTCAAACAAACATATTGTTAACAAAAGCAAAGTTTCAGAGTATCAATTATTTACCAAGACAATCAAGTTATTTTGTTCTACTTTAAGCAATAATTCAGTGTAACAGTCGGAAGCACAGGAAAATGACTGATTGTTTTATTTTATTTTCTGGAAATGTTGTAATTCCATTGTTAAACCCTTAGAGAGCTTAGCAGAATTGCAACATAACAAAAGATTAGACAGTTTTTTTTTGTTAGGCTAAGGCTTTTCATTTAGTTACATTTTGCTTAGCAATTTCAGTGACTATTAACATTAAAGGAATAATTCACCCAAAGTGAATTATACTCAACTACTATGAAACACATAAGTATACATTAAGGGGTAGAACCATCATCCAATGTATGCATCATATTGAATTCTCATTTGCAACTCGCTTTATACAGTATTTTGTATTTTGTGAGCCCATCTACATTTTATGTACCGCAGGGGACAGGACTGTAAAGTCATGTCCAAATTACTTCCAAATCACTTTCAGTTTCTATTTACAGTAAATGCTGCCTGATCTTGTAAACTTGTTATGAACAGTTTCTGTTTTTCAGACAATGCCGTCTGATCTTATACAACCCCATTTCCAGGAAAATTATGACATTTTGTAAAATGCAATAAAATCAATAAACTGTGATTTGTTAATTCTATTGAACCTTTATTTAACTGACAAAAAAACAAAGAAAAGTTTTCTTATGTTTTGACTGACCACCTTAAATGCATTTTGTAAACAGATTTAGATTTTAATGGCTGCAAAACACTCCAAAGAAAGTTGGGACAGAGGCATGTTTACCACTGTCACCTTTCCTTTTTAAATTACATTCAGATTAGGCTGAATGTTCACCTTTCAACAGGACAAAGCTCTCAGGACAAAGTGTTTTATGTGATATTTATGTACAGTTGGCTGATTGCAGAATGAGTCAGGGCTCCACCCTTGCGACTAAAATTTGAGAGTGTGCGACTGAATTTTACATCCAGTCGCACATGTGCGACCAGTAAATTTGCCTGCTGTCGGTACTGGAGAAATTAAGAAAATACAGTTATTATTTATAATTGATAGACGTTATATCTAGACGTAAAATTTATCTTTGCCAGCCGTTTCTATATGAGATAATATTAAACCATTTGTCCGTGATGCATTTTTGCTATTCGCAATCCAGGAGAGAGAGAAAGCGAGTGAGCTCTCTCACGTGGAGCAACAGCGAACACAACACGTCATCAGCTTAATGAGTGACGATGGCCAAGAGAACTACACAAAAGTTTAGTCTGCTTAAACTTTAGGGATGTGCTGTGATATTAATCTAATTTTATTTTCGATATCGGTTTCCAAGAATTTAAAAGAAGATATGAGGTAAAACTATTCCTATAGCCGTGTTCCGTCGAGCGCGACATCCTTCCCTTCACAGCCTTGCGCAGTCATTTCTCCCTAAACCTAAACTTAACGTCAGAATCAGTTGTTGTAAACTGCAGTCTGTTGCTAAACTGCGGGATGTGTTTGATAATAAAGAGCTATTAAATGCACAATAATCCGCGCAAGAGACGCTGTTTCCAACTTTAAGGCGGCTTATGTGTGTGTGCTGCGAAATGGACCGACTTGCACTTTATATTTTAGGCTTCGTGTGCGCGTCTAAACCATCAAATAAACAACAAATAGCCTGTGACAAAATGACCAGGTTGGAGAGTAGTTCCTTTAACAGTTTATATCTTAAATGGGCGTAAATAGTTTGGAGAAATAGGAGAATATGATATTATTAGTTCTGCATTCGGTCTTAAAGGGGCAGCGTCTAACAAACCTGCTGACGATTGAGCCATTAATTCGAATCGAACAAAAGGCAAATATTCACATCTCTTGAATTAATAACTTTAGCTTTTATAAGCATTAATCTATCAATTTATACAGTGAAAACTATGCAGTTATTTTACATTTCATTACTTTATTAGATTTCTTTGTAGGTTTGTTCTTTCTAAGTCATATTAATGTTAGCAGACCTTTCGAATGCCTGCACACTGGTCCATTTACAAATAGATGTTTTTTGTTCAAACATTGCTGTTTCTTTTGCTATAGATATTTTACTTTTCAGATTATTAAGCCATGTTAATTATGTTCTTAATTATGTTTTTTTTTTTTTTTTCATAAAAACTGTATAATAAAAAGAACCAATAAGAATACTGTTAAAGTACCGGATCGATAAGCAGTATCGGCAAGTGTAGTAATACCGTTAAAACCTTAACAATACCCATCCCTATTAGTAATACAGTGGAAATTAGTAGATTTGGTTAGCATGTTGATTTACGGTGTGCGCCCCTAAATTTTCTGGTTGTGCCCCTAAAATTTTCAGTTGGGGGCCACTGTGCTCCTAGTGAAAAAAGTTAGTCTGGAGCCCTGTGAGTGATTGGTTTTTTGGTTGAAAGCACTCAGGACTTTGAACTTGTTTTGTGTATCTCAATCATTTTCCAATAAGGATGATTAACATTAACATTTGGCAGACGCTTTTATCCAAAGCGACTTACATTGCATTCAAGGTACACATTTTACATTTTGTCAATTCTTGCTTTCCCTGGGAATCGAACCCTTGACTTTGGCGTTGCTAGCGCCATGCTCTACTCTTTTGAGCTACAGGAAACCACATCTTTTCCTTCCCTTCGCCTCTCTATTAATGTGCATGGACACAGAGCTCTGTGAACAGCCAGCCTCTTTTGCAATGACCTTTTGTGTCTTGCCCTCCTTGTGCAAGGTGCCAGCTGATTAACAGACTGTTTTTTCCCTTTCACCAATTCCCTTTCCTTTTCTTAGGAATAGGCCTTCTAATCATGGCTTCTGCTTATCTCAGTTTATTTAGTTGATAAGAGCCTGGGTGTGTACTGCTAGGATGGCATGTACAGATGAGGCGATACAAGCGTTGCTCCATTTCTGTTAATTTTATTAACAACTGCGCAACAAGTAATATAGCATGAATGCACTCTGTGTCTATTGACTCACTCTGTCTACCTTATTTCCCTTATTAGCTAGCATGTCACAAACAGATATAAGTTGCTCTATATATTACCGTACATAACCAAACAGATTTTCAAGTTATCACTATGTGAACATGTGAACATTCCACAACAATACCAATAAACGTAATAAAGAAACAAACAGCTTTCAGTGTCTTCTTTTATTCCCTTATGTCAATGTAATGTCAATTGAATTTAAATCTTCTTTAGAGTCACAAATGACTATCTAGTTATTCCGGGTAGACTAGAAATATAGCTGTCATAATATAGCTTGTAGTTAGAACAACAACAGACATGTATCATTGATTGTTTCAATCAGTGGCATGCACAGACCTCCTCAGGGGCAGAGGGACCAAAAAGGGCACAATTTTTTTTTTTTAAATATTAATAAAAATATTGCATATTTCATTGGCATTCAATGATAAGACATTGATACAAATAGAATGCATAACACATCAAACAAAAACAGGGAAATTATGATAATATTACTATATATATATATATATATATATATATATATATATATATATATATATATATATATATATATATATATATATATATATATATATATATATATATATATATATATATATATACATAATTATTTACTTTTACTTTGCTAAACAAAACAGTGAGAATCAATCAGGTAATTATAAGGAATTCATGTTCAGTTTTGTTGATGTTGTAAACCTGTATTGTAAGTATGGAAGTATTTGCTATCATGAAATAGGTAACATTTTACAATAAGATTTCATTAGTTAACTACATTTGTTAAAGCTACACATGTGTGATATTTTCCCCCATCTAGCGGTGAAAAGGTATATGACCATCCAGTGAATATTAGTTTCTGTTCCTCTCAATTCCAATTTTGTTTTAACTCCTACGGTGGCCGATTTAGTCCAAGATTAAAGGGTTAGTTCACCCAAAAATGAAAATTCTGTCATTAATTACTCACCCTCATGTCGTTCGACACCCGTCAGACCTCCGTTCATATTCGGAACACAAATGAAGATATTTTAGTTGAAAGCTGATGGCTGAGAAAGGCTTCAGATAGGCCTCCATTGGCATTCAATACATTGACACTTCCAAGATCCATGAAAGGCACTTAAAACGTCGTTACAAAGTCCATCTCACCACAGTGGCTCTACAATAATTTTACGATGCGACGACAATAGTTTTTGTGCGCAAAAAAAATCAAAATAACACCTTTATCCAACTTGTTATTGCCTTCCGTGTGTGCCTCCACGACGCATGCGCGAGAATATTACGTAGTCAAGTAACATGAACAAACAATGAACAGCTGTATTTTTATTAACTAACATTGACAAAGATTAAAATATTAATATACAATAACAAGTGTATCATGGTTAATGTTGGTTAATAGGAGGGGCACAAAAGGGGCAGGGGCTCACTGGAGAGATATATATAAAGGGTCTGGCGTAGGTCTATTTTCACTTGCTGTTTTCACAAAGTGAGAAGTCAACTGTGCTCCAGGACAGAGCTGATTTAAATATATCGAAGGCAGAAAAAACAAACAAACAAAAGAACAAAATGGGATCATCAGGGTCACAAGAAGTGCATCAACCAGAACCAAAGCCAGGTAAGAGGGACTTTCTTCCATAATTATTTATTATACAGAACACATTCACACACCGTAAATACTTCTCAGAGAGAAATTGCTGTTAAACTAATTGCTAGCCTATATGTTTTCCATAGAACTGAATAAACCATGGAGGATATTTGACTGGGGGTAAGCTATACTTGTACATAAGCTATTCCGTCTATGCAGACCAGTACTTTATTTCGTTTTTATGTGATGTTTTATTAACAGGTTTCGGGAGGAGCATGTTCAGATAATTAAACCTAATTAAACACAAGTGGAGCACATTAAGCTAATCAATTTAATCAACAATAAGAGGTGTATATATACAGTAGATTTACCTTCTTTTGTTGACCATTTTATTTGACCACCCCATCTCCTCACTTTGATTTAATAAACTCTTATTAGACGTCAACACAATCCATAATATAATACAGTGTAGTTCTAGGGAGGGATACTCTGGGTTCGGGCCTAAGTCTTAACACTCAAAATGATCTGTTCAGGTAAAAGTGCAATGTGTGAGCTAAGAATTTTATTTCCCTGTAAAATATTATTGGTATCTCATACGTTTTACCAACTTGAATTATTTGTTGTCTTAAGAATGACCACAATCTTGTGCATAACAATATATCTGAAGTAGGCCTAATTCTGCTCAAGTCTTCCGTTGTATAGCTACAGCAAGGCATTTTATAGGGGACTCACTCGGAAGTGGAAAATTATGATTGGCCATGATCACGTGTGATGTAACTTATATGATATTATAACATTAATCATTTCATAATTTATTTTAGCATGAAAATGTATCTAACATTTTACTTGGTGAAAATTACAAGAAGAAGAAAATTATACATTTTTATCAATTTCATGGTCTATTTTATCCTCAGAAGTTGAGCAATAATGGTAATATTGGCATTGAAATGATCTGGGTTGCATTTCCCATGCGTTCACGATAACGTTGTCTCTTAGCGCGCTACAAAGACTATAAAGATATAACTTAACTAAGATCGTTTCTGGAAACACGTATTAATGTTAAGATACACCTTAAGGTATAACTTAAGAACAACGTAGTGTTAAGAAGGTTTCAGGAAATCCAGCCCAGATAAGTGATTTGGTAACAAGAAGTGATATCAATCCATTCAGTTAGGCATGCCTTATATGTTTTGTGTTCAACAGTTGATTTTATTTTTTATATTGTAAAAAATAGGCTAATAATTGAACATATAGTCTAATGAATGATGAATATGTTATAAAAAAAATGGTTTCCTCATTCAATGCCTTTTTAAATATGTAATCTGAAAAATAAAAACTATCCTCATTCAATGCCTTTTTAAATATGCAATCTGAAAAATAAAAACTATATTTCATTTTATGGGTATGTCTAAGGGTACGTTTAAACACGACAACAATGTGCTAAAAATGGAAAAAAAAAAGAATTATTTTATAGATGTTATCAAAACGACCCCTGTTCACACAGATCCTTGAAAATGACTAATAACGCTCTGTATTATGCCAGGCAAGTTGGTTTTGTCACTTTGTAAAGTAGCTATGCTCCTGCGCACATAACTACACATTCTTTAGAATGCACATGCATATAGAGACAAATTAATGTTTAATTAACTATATTCATTAACTTTAGAAATAAAGTCATGTTTTATGCAAGGCATCGGGTGTTTCAATCACACGAAAAGACAGACAAGATTAGGTGACTCACATTGCGTCCCTGTATGTTTTATATATATATTTTATATATATATATATAAAAACATACAGGGACGCAATGTGAGTCACCTAATCTTGTCAAAAGATTAATCGCATCCAAAATAAAAGTTTGTGTTTACATAATATATGTGTGTGTACTCTGTTAATTATTATTTATATATAAATACACACACATTCATTTATATATTTAAGAAATATTTGCATGTATATACTGTATATACATTTATATAATCTATAATATATATAAATATAAATGTTTTATATATAAACATTTTTTTTCTTAAATATATACATGCTTGTGTGTGTATTTATATATAAACAATAATTAACAGAGTACACACACATTTAGTATGTAAACACAAACGTTTATTTTGGATGCGATTAATCGCGATTCATCTTTTGACAGCCCTAATATATATATATATATATATATATATATATATATATATATATATATATATATATATATATATATATATATATATATATTTGCATTAAATAAAATTAATTAAAGCACAGTAATGATTTTATAGATAAAATAAAAACACAACTGAATTTCACAGAGGAAATTCACAGAACCAATTCTGCGACACTGAGAATAAGGAACTGCTCTGGGCTGCGTTTCCCAAAAGCATCGTAAGCCTAAATTGATCGTAAAAACGATCGTACGAGTGATCTTAATATTAAGGTCTGTTTCCCAAAAGCATCGTAACTTAAGTAGCACTTGAAAATGATCGTAGATCTACGAGTGCTCTGCAGTAATCGTGACCCCCAATTTACACCGGCTGTGTTACGGCTCCGTCACGGCGGCGGAGTCAATAGGTTTCCATTAAAGTCAATGAGTGTATTTCCACTGAATGCGTTACAGCTGCGTTCCGACTCCGGCGATCCGCAGCCCTCCGCATCAGATACGCAGAGCTTCTATTTTTGCCGGATGCCGGAGCGCTCCACAGCACTACAGGGCAGAGTACGCAGGACAGGAAGTCGAGTGACAAAACAGAACAGCCAGAAACAAAATAAAAGATCCGTTTAATTTTCAAAATAAAATATACAGCGCTCATATTTCCCTACACTACAACTTGAAAACGTCATAATGGGCGGAGACAGGCTTGTTTTAACCCCGTTGACACGATGGATGAAGAAATGCTGATTATTGAGGTACAGAATCAACCCATCGTCTATGACCCCTCACATCCTTTTTATAAGGACAACATTAAAAAGGATGCGGCGTGGAAAACTATAGCAGAAGTGATTGGTGTGGATGATAAGTCACTATTTTTGTCCAAGAAATAAAGATAGAAAGCAAATAGCTAGTTATGTACTCGTAATGAGGAGTTATAAAGCTATACAGGTTAAATATCGCGCGATCACACCAGAATTCGCGAGATTACATGGGGCCTCGTGACGTCAGCTGTCAGTCATGACCGCAGCCGTTCCGCAACAAATCCGGACCTGGTGGGTATTGACGGACGACGGAACACGGAGCTGTCACGCAGCGGAGCCGTTCCACAGCCGTAACGCAGCCGGTGGAAATTGGGGGTAAAGCTCTAAGTGTATCGTAAGAAGACAGAGTTATGAGGTCACCTACAGGACAACCGGCAGATTACACCTTTAACTTTATTCAAGTGCATTGTGATAATACTATACGGTTTTGATTGTACTTTATTGTACACTTTTGTTTATTATTATTTTAATTTTAATATTCTCATTATTATCCATGTTGATTAAAAAAAACAGTTCTGCTGCTTAATATTTTTGTGGAAACTGACTTTGTGATCACTGGATATTATTTTAATTTTTTATGAGGGCATGTAACAAACAAAAAAATTATAAATACACATCTGAATTAAATGAGGATATTTATTTTCGTCTTTTTGAAAGGTATCTTCTCTTGTTTTTTTTTGTTCAGCCATTTTGTCAGTGCCTCAGCCTGTAGGTAGTTGCTTTATATAGACGTGTTTTGATTGCTAATCCACAGCAGATGACAATTATTAGGTGAAACGTTCAGAGGAAACGATTCCATATAAGGTTATATTTCAGCACTTCGCAAATGGACAGCGACTCTTAAGTAGCACTTAGAGCGCGTTCTCGCGCGTTCATGCTAATTACATTTTTGGGAAACGCACGTGGAATTGCTGCGAGTGATCGTAACTTCGCTCGTAGAACATGCTCTTTAGAGCTAAGATACATCGTTATTGGGTATGGAAGGCCGTTTCAGCATAAAAACGTTCCAGCGTTACTCGTCGTAATTATATTTTTACTAGTAACAATTAAATTAAAGAGCTCTATAATTCAATTATTACTAGTAACAATTATGATTAGAGAGCTCTCTAATTCAGTTCTTACTAGTAACAATTCCAATACAGAGCTCTCTAATTCAATTCTTACTAGTAACAATTCCAATTACAGAGCTCTCTAATTAAATTCTTACTAGTAACAATTCTAATTAGAGAGCTCTACAAATGAATTGTTACTAGTAGTATGTCTCCATTGACTTCCATTCATTTTTAATTAGAGAGCTCTACAATTGAATTGTTACTAGTAAGAATTCCAATTAGAGAGCTCTACAATTCAATTCTTACTTGTAACAATTACAATTAGAGAGCTCTGCAATTGCATTTTTACTAGTAAGAATTGAATTAGAGAGCTCTCTAATTCAATTGTTACTAGTAAGAATTCCAATTAGAGAGCTCTCTAATCAAATTATTACTAACAATTACAATTGTAGAGCTCTCTAAATCAATTCTTACTAGTAACAATTCAATTGTAGAGCTCTCTAATTGAATTTTTACTAGTAAAAAAACAAATTAAAGAAATGTATAATTGCAGAGCTCTGTAATTGAATTAGAGAGCTCTGCAATTGAATTCTTAGTAACAATTCAATTGCAGAGCTCTCTAATTGTAATTCTTACTAGTAACTGTGTTCCGAAGATGGAGATCTTACGGGTGTGGAACGACATGAGGGTGAGTCATTAATGACATAATTTTAGAACACTTCCATCTACTGGCCATTATTGTCATAGCACGATTTTACATTTTTCTTTTTACACCAAACGGTAAAAGTTTGGCCCACAAACATGATAACTTATCACATTTTCTTTGTTTTAACTTGTTTCAACAAAACTGTAGTGAAGTTCCAAAAGTTTCCATACTTGCTCATACAAACACTGGAGAAATTTACATAAGATCTAAATGACCTAAATTCCCAAAAAGAAGTGCACAATTGTGTTGCGTATAAAGGGAAATTAGCATTATATAATTTCATTTTAAAAAGTGTAGTGTGGTAATGCTATTCCAAATAAGACTCCATTGTGCCACATTGAAAAAAATCTGCTTTATGTGAAGTTCTGTAAAATTGTGTTTTGATTTGACAGACAAAAAGAAGCTCTAAAAGAAAAGTTGGAAAACTTCTCTCCAAGTAATCCAGATGTAAAGGACATCAAGATTCTGGTAGCTGGACAAATTGGAGCAGGAAAGTCCAGCTTTATTAACTCCATCGAAAGTGTCTTTCAAGGAAGGATCTCCTCTAGAGCACTAGTTGATACATCTGCTGGTGACAGTCATAGTTTCACACAAAAGGTAGGCATTTGTTACCTATACAGAAGTTGAAGAAGAATGTTTTCTAAAAGACCCAGAAATGTCATTTGACCCACTCTTGAGCATTGAGCATTTTAGATGATCATGTGAGGATTTGCTTCTATATTTTTGGTCTTCATTTGTAGCTCAAAGGATACACCATCAGAAGAGGGACAAAATCTTTGCCCTTCGTCTTCAAGGACATAATGGGCTTAGAACCTGAGGTGTTGGCTGGGTCGCAAACAGATGACATCATCAATATTGTGTTTGGCCATGTGAAGGACGGCTATAAAGTAATAAATCACTACATTAACATTTTAACAAAGTTTGTATGTGTAGGTTTGACATTTAACATATTTTGTTGAATTCCCAATTTTAGTTCAATGAGAAGGAGGGACTCACACACAAGGATGAACTTTACACCAGTGACCCTGCCCTCTCCGATCAGGCTTTCTGTCTGGTTTACGTCATAGACGCAGATAAAGTCCAATTCACAGATGCTAAACTTTTTGACAAGTTGAAGATCATCCGCCAGAGAATCAGTGATAAGGGTAAAACTGACCCCTGAAAGTTTGATTATGATTTTCATTCATAAGTGGAGAGAGAAGAGGGCATGAAATGTGTTGGGTTTGTGTGCGTTGTGTGTGTTGTGGACAAAATCCAGAGACAGGCTGCATTTTAATGCCAAGTGCAGAGCATGTGTCAAGGCTCAACTTTTCTGTTTAATTATTTATATGACCCAGACAATGTTTGTGGGTTAGTTATGTAAATATGTACAACAAACTGCCACAAATGCTCAAAGGTTTTGTTATTGAACTTTTACATTGCCTCTGCATTTGCTGTAGGGATTCCTCAAGTGATTGTCATGACCAAAGTGGATGAAGCATGTCCACTGGTCAACGATGATCTAAGAAAGATCTACACTAGCAAGAAGATCAAAGAGAAGGTGTGATATCATCAACCTGTGTTACAATTTGCCATATTGCAAGTATTTGCCCATGTTGATCTGATTATGTCTAACAGCCACATCTGATTTTCTGACCTAACATTCTGTTCCTGTCCAGATGGACCTGTGCAGTGCCAATATTGGCTTGCCATTGTCAAACATCTTCCCAGTGAAAAACTACCATGATGAGATTGACACAGAGGATGACGTTGATGTTCTGATACTAAAGGCACTTGAACAGATTGTTCATATTGCCGATGATAGATTGGTGGACAGTCAAAGTTACTGACAAAAATCACATATATACATTAATGCATTTGGAGTGGGTCATTCTTTGAATGTGATACAAATAACATTTTATAACATGTGATTTAAAATGACTGTAGGGAGGATTATGTGTAATTTAAAATTTAATCTGAGACTTAACAGAAAATTAACTGAAAGATTCAGAATTTGATTTTTTTAAAGAAAAGATGTACATGTAACAACATTAAAACTACTATTAAATTACACATATAAATAATTTGGGAATAATGCAGTGACAAGCCAGACCCACATCAAGATGTTTGGTCTGGGAACACACCATTGGCAGGGCTCAATTCGAGAGGCGGGATAAACGGTTGTCTTTCAAATTCCCTCTGCACGCAATTGGATAGCTCTACAACCAACCAGAGCAACGAAGAAGGTGAAGTGGAGCTAACGTTAGTTGATAGATTAAACTATTAAACTTAGTATCCGGTCGGCAAAACTCCGAACACATCTTCTTTTCTTAAGAATGACTTCAGTGCCGTTCTTTGTTCTTTTCTCAAAGAAAAGCTTAACTCTAAGTCTTCCAGAGTCGAGGCCAAAGCCGATTCGAAAGACCGCTGTTCGTCAGCTTCTTTGTTTACGAGTAGCACGCAGAACCTCTGCAACTCTGCCGTGACATGCCGTCATTATGTTAAGCCCGCACACTGACTCTATACACGATGTGATTGGCCTGACCAGAGTTTGGGTTTTCCAGCTCGCAGGTCTACCGAGATTTGCTAGACTACACTTGTGGCAAAATAAATTTGCTGCCGCTAGGGTGCGTCTAGATTTCTAGACTAGTGACACTTATTTTAGATTCTTCAATATATATTGTTTTACTTGATATATTTTACTTTATTGTTATATTGAATTACTTTTTGAACCTTTGAACTGATTTTTGCACCAAAATAAACATCCAGGACTGTATATTCTTTTTTTTTTCATCACTGATTTGACATATTGACTGCCGTATTTTGACAGATACATACTATTTGCACCTCAGTATTGTTGTACATTAACACGATGCAATAAAAGAGTGTAAATGATTATATTTATTTGAAATTATTAAATGGATGCCGCCTTACTAGGACAATAAAAGCCCTACACCTACCCCTAACCCTACCCAATAAATGCTTTTATTAATTTGGGAATAATGCAGTGACACTCTTATTTTAGATTCTTCAATATATATTGTTGACTTGATATATTTTACTTTATTGTCATATTGTATTGCTTTTTGCACTTTTCTTGGAAACTGATTTTTGCACCAAAATAAACATCCTGGACTGTATAGTCTTTTCTTTTTTTGTCACTGATTTTACATTTTGACTGGTGGTACACCCTAACAGGTTCAATTAAAAGGGTAGATGACCCAAAAATGTAATTTGGGTGAGGATGAGTACATTTTAATTTCTGTGAGAACTATCCCTTTAAGCCATTTCTGAATAAATACTCAATTGCTAACTTATTTTTTTACCCAAACACTCCACTTCAAAGTACTTTTTGTATCATATCTATACATCATATCTCTACAAACTTTATACATGTAAATATATTTCATTGTGTGCAGTATATTTGAGAAAAGGGGAGAAAGAATTGTCACACTTTTTACTCCAATGAATATTTGTGCAGACGATGAAACTGTATCTATAAAAAATACTCCATGGGAAAAATTAAACATTTCAAATTATTATTAGACAATTGTTTTGCTAATGCATTATGGTATTAAGGTATTTTAATTACATTGACTACTTCTATTAACATTAAAGAGTAGTACCCAAAAAATACATTTCAGAAAAGGTCTAAGGAACGATTACTCCAGAGAAAACAAAGGATGTTTCAGGGAATTAACATTTGAACTCTCTCTTGTGAAAGTGGCATCCCCACCCGAGGCTCAGCCACACAAAGTCAATCACCTTAATATATATTTCATCCCCTCACCCTCATCTCTCCTCTCCACATGCTGAAATTCACCCAAATGAGTTAATGTGAACAAGTACTATACAATATTATGTTTGGAATAATTTGAAACGTCTCAGTGTGACTGGTACAAAGGTCTCATTCCCACAGAAGTAAAGCAAAAGATAACAGGTTGTAAGAGTTTAGAGATATTTTGCTTATTGTGGTGGGTGTGTCCTCTGCCAATTGGTCTTTACCTCCTGTCCTCAATAAGGTGTAAATTACAGGTCTACAGGGTAGTGTTAATTTTGTCACCTATTTTTAATTTAGTCTTAGTCTTAGTCTTGTGCCAAATGTCCTTGTTAGTTTTAGTCATATTTAGTCATTCACATATCTTTTTTTGTTAGTCACGTTTTAGTCGACTAAAAGTCTCGTCATTTTAGTCTAGTTTTAGTCAAAAGACAACTAAGTCAAGTTTTAGTCGACCAACATCTAGTCATTTTAGTCTAGCTTTAGTCAAAGGAAAACTCAATATATTTTGTGGCAAAATAAGTTACATAAAGTACATATAACCTGCATAATGTTTGTGCCACAACACCATAGCTAACTGGTTGATTTACAGCGTAGATGCCTAAAATCAGCATTAGCTTATGAGACGATGGGCACAAATATTGATTTCGATCTTGATTCAGTATGAATTCATATGTATATAGCCTACTCTACATATAAGGGAAAATACGTTTTTTACACTTTTTTGGGGTTATATTATATTTGCTTGCATTCTTTACTATTCACTATTATTAACATTTCAAAATTTCACAAATAAGTAAGCAGTTATGATGATCTGCAATACTTTGAGCAACTAGACTACATGTATATTTATTAAAGAGCCATACAGGCTCCAGTGGGTAATGGCATTACAAGTGAAAGTTTTTATTTTTCCAGCCACGAAATGGCTCTAATTTGCCTCTTTGCAGTGGAATTCTCTATTTTAACCTTAATTAATACACTAATTGTAATATAAATAATAAAAATATTAGAAGAAAAATATTTTAAGTGGTCATTAATGGACCATAAGTATTGCACAAATAGTATTTAGTACTAAAAGATCTCCTCAAAATATTCAATAAATATTATTGAATTAAAATATAGGCTATTTATTTTTAAAATAGTTAAGGTGTATGGTCACATTTGACCATCAAGGAGTATAAGTGTGACTTAATTAGTAAGGAATACCTGAGGGCTAAATACAAGAAAAACATTAATATTAATGTTCACAATGTTGCATCTCCACCACTCTCCATAATAAAACAATACTGTAAATGTGGCTGACGCACACTATGCTGTACAGTTTACCAAACATTGCTGCAAACACCTGTATAGTGAAGCTGTTGTGTAACTTACGCGGCTTTCACATTCACATGTACTGACACAGCGCTAGAAGTATTGAGCGCTCCGGGAACCACGTGACCACACGCGCGCGGCCGCGAGATGACAGGCGGAGTCTGAGAGAGACCTGTGCTGCGTCCCAATTCGCCTACTTGTACTACGTCCTAAAAGTATGTACTCTTTTTGTGAAGAAAAAGTACATACTTTTGAGTGTGTAGCAGAAGAGTATGCAAGCTTTGGGACATACTACTTCGTCATCTTTAACGGACTTGCAGGTGCGCCCCGTCACCGGTTAAACTGCCCTGTCAATCATCGTCACAGTTCAAATCCTCCACATTCAATTTAATTTCCTACCGTATCGGAGAGAAATGTAGTCGCACGTTGACCTGCCATTCGTGGGTCTTTAATGCAGAGACTCCTCATGTGTTTGCAAAGTTAATGGCCAAACGTATCATTACAAAAGTTTTCAATGCTGCTGCAGGTGAAATATAATGTTGCTAACATTGAATAAATGTCTTTTTGTCAGGTTAAATACTGATAATTGCTCACTCAAACCCCTTTATCTTATCCTCTCTACTTAACCGTCGGACTCGCGGAACCGTCATGTTTGTAGTTTTTTGACACTTTTTATCCGCGTTTGTAGTTCTAATCGAATCCTCGTCCATCTCGCAATGGGTTGTGGGCAATATCAGCCGTTAGAGTGCGCATCGATCTGCACTTCGGACTCTGACCGGAAATAGTAGACCATCCGGGAATCTTTGGAATACTCTTTTCAACATACTACGATTTGGGACATACTAATTCTTTTTTTGAATACTATTTAGTATGGATAGTATGCGAATTGGGACGCAGCACTGCACTCGAGCTACAGCGCCAACTCTTTCTGAATATTTTGAACAGCTGAATATTCATCTCATGATGAAAAAGTAGAGACAATTGTAGACGAAAATGAAGAGAGATTTTATCTTAGTTTTTATTTTATGCAAAACATTTTAGTCTCGTCCTTTTTCGTCAACAATAATGCATGTTAATTTAGTCTTAGTCAGTGTTTTTGGACATTGGTGCAGTCTCGTCATCGTCTCGTCTTCGTCATGGAAAAAAAGGTTGTTAACGAACATATTTAGTCTCGTCTCGTCTGACGAAATTAACACTACTACAGGGCTTGATTAATGCAAATTCCCATTGTGAACTCATGTTTACATTTGAAAGAGGTTTCTGTCAGGGTTAAGTACATACTAGATCTTTGTGATCGTGGGCCCGCATAACGGCCGGTGCGAGGACCCTGTGCGACTCTGAGAAGCGAATTAATGATTACAATAAAAGTAAAGAGTTAAATAGAACAATCAAATGTTTAGTTGAATTGTTATACAGTTGACCTAATAACCAATCGCCATTCTAACTTAAATTTGAGGTCATGATAAAATGGAGTCAGATAAAAGTAAATTGGAATTAAATTAATTCCTTCACCCGCTAATCGGAAACCGTCATTGGGATGATTGGGCTGGCCTTACAGAACCACTCCATTATACAAAAGATTATTTAACTTATGAACTTTTTATATTTCTGTTTTCATAGTATTTTGCAATAATATGCATGTATGTGTGTGTGGTCTCATTTTTCATTATGCATGCAAGTATCTGACAAATATAGCTTGCAAAACTGAAAGTAAATTGAAGTAGCCTATACAGTGGGGAGAACAAGTATTTGATACACAATTTTGCAGGTTTTCCTACTTACAAAGCATGTAGAGGTCTGTCATTTTTATCATAGGTACACTTCAACTGTGAGAGACCGAATCTAAAAATCGAGAAAATCACATTGTATGATTTTTAAGTAATTAATTTGCATTTTATTGCATGACATAAGTATTTGATCACCTACCAACCAGTAAGAACACGGCTCTCACAGACCTGTTAGTTTTTCTTTAAGAAGTCTTCCTGTTCTCCACTCATTACCTGTTTTAACTGCACCTGTTTGAACTCGTTACCTGTTTAAAAGACACCTGTCCACACACTCAATCAAACAGACTCCAACCTCTCTACAATGACCAAGACCAGAGAGCTGTGTAAGGACATCAGGGATAAAATTGTAGACCTGCACAAGGCTGGGATGGGCTACAGGACAATAGGCAAGCAGCTTGGTGAGAAGGCAACAAATGTTGGCGCAATTATTAGAAAATGGAAGAAGTTCAAGATAACAGTCAATCTCCCTCGATCTGAGGCACCATCCAAGATCGTGGGGCATTAATGATCATGATGAAGGGTAGGGAACAGCCCAGAACTACACGGCAGGACCTGGTCAATGATTTGAAGAGAGATGGGACCACAGTCTCAAAGAAAACGTCCGGTTACGTATGTAACCCTCGTTCCCTGAGGAGGGAACGGAGACGTACGTTAGTGACTAACGAATGGGGGTTTCGCTTAGAAGCCAATCATCTTCATCGTATTCAACAGCGCCCAATGGCAGTGCCAATGCCATGGGCATGCGGAATTTGCATGCGTAACTCCGCCCCACCTCGTGGGTATATAAGGAAGTACGCTGCGAACATCGCATTATGTTACTGCTGCAGGAGCCAAGACTGAACTCCTAGCGTTCCAGGCAGCACAGCTGACGTGGCTAAGGAAACGTACGTCTCCGTTCCCTCCTCAGGGAACGAGGGTTACATACGTAACCGGACGTTCCCTTTCGTTCAGTCACTACGACGTACGTTAGTGACTAACGAATGGGGGAACCTGTAAAACAGCGCCACTCAGCTGTCAACCAGTGCCCTGCGTAAGTGTGAGATCCCGCCACTTAAGGCCCTAGGACTCCCACTTATCACAGGATTACCAAGGTACACTGGGAAGCATATCCCAGTGAGGGAATGCCAAGATGCCTACCGTAGGGAGGACTTAGAGAATACACATATGACCCGCTGAGGGTTGCATATGGAAGATCTCTAGGGTACCAGCCGAAGGTGGATTTTTAACCCTAGGGGTGGCAGGGACTTGCCAAGGGAAAGACACCTGCTCACTGAGGAGGCTTACGGTGGGAATACTCGTGTGGGGGTCGCCAGAGGGGAACCATGCACACGGAGCACCTGGCCGGACATGAGGGTCTGGGCTCGAAAGGGCAGACTGAACTGATGTCGGCGTCGACAGTGCTGGAGGAGCTCAGGGCTCTCGGGGAGCTCACCTGAGGAAAATATCGCACGTATCCAGTCATGGGAGTGGAATGGCGAGCAAGCGAAGACACCTGAGCGTGGTCCATTACCGGCCCCTCGGGGGGGCGAGTACAAAGTCGGACACTGGCTCCACTCGGAGATTGTAGAATCTGGCGAATGTGTTGGGTGTCGCCCAGCCTGCAGCTCTGCAGATGTCTGTTAGCGAGGCGCCATGCGCTAGAGCCCAAGAGGAGGCCACACTCCGGGTGGAGTGTGCCCTCACACCAAGGGGACATGGTCGACCTTGCTGCTGGTAAGCCAAAACAATGGTGTCCACCACCCAGTGAGACAACCTCTGCTTTGAGAGAGCGCTTCCCTTCCGCTCTCCACCATAACAGACAAAGAGCTGGTCTGAGGTCCTGAAACACTGCGTCATGTCTACGTAGGCGCGGAGAGCGCGTACTGGACAGAGCAATGCCAAGGCTGGGTCTGCCTCCTCCAAAGGCAGCGCTTGCAGGTTCACCACCTGATCTCGGAACGGAGTGGTAGGAACCTTGGGCACATATCCGGGCCGGGGTCTCAGGATCACGTGAGAGTTAGCCGGCCCGAACTCAAGGCACGCTTCGTCAACCGAAAATGCTTGCAGGTCCCCGACCCTCTTAAGCGAGGCCAATGCGGTCAGCAGAGCCGTCTTCATAGACAAGAACTTAATCTCGGCCGACCGCAAAGGCTCAAAGGGAGGCCTCTGCAGAGCACTTAAGACTACTGAGAGGTCCCAAGAGGGAACGAGAGGAGAGCGAGGAGGATTCAGTCTCCTCGCTCCCCTCAGGAACCTGATGACCAGGTCGTGCTGACTTACCTTTTTGTCTCCCAGGAGATCGTGGTAGGCAGATATTGCGGCCACGTACACTTTCAGGGTGGAGGGAGACAGCCTTCGCTCCACCCCCTCCTGGAGAAACGATAGCACGGACCCGATCGGGCATTTCCAGGGGTCTTCTTGGCGGGAAGAACACCATGTGACGAAGAGGTTCCACTTCAACGCATAGAGACGTCGCGTAGACTCAGCTCTAGCGGAAGTGATGGTAGCGACCACCGCAGGTGGAAGGCTACTCAAACCTGCCGTGTCCCGTCCAGAAGCCACACGTGGAGCTTCCAGAACGCTGGACGCGGGTGCCAAAAGGTGCCCCGTCTCTGAGTCAGAAGGTCTGGTCTCAGAGGGATAGGCCAGGGAGGGGCTGTCGCAAGGAGTAAGAGTTCTGGGAACCAGGTCTGGCCGTGCCAAAGCGGGGCGACCAAGACGACCTGCTCCTTGTCCTCCCTGATCTTGCACAGTACCCGTGCAAGAAGGCTCACTGGGGGAAACGCATACTTGCGTAGCCCGGACGGCCAGCTGTGCGCCAGTGCATCCGTGCCGAGGGTGCCCTCGGTCAGGGAATAATACAGGGAGCAATGGGAAGAGTCCTGGGAGGCAAACAGATCTACCTGTGCGTCGCCGAACCGTTCCCATATCAGCTGGATCGTCTGGGGGTGGAGTCTCCACTCTCCGGGGAGAGGCTGAAACCGTGACAGCTCGTCGGCTGCACAGTTCAGGTCTCCAGGGATGTGGACAGCACGAAGGGACCTCAGGCGCTTCTGACTCCACAAAACGAGATGGCGGGCGAGTTGAGACATACGGTGGGAGCGTAGACCGCCCTGGTGGTTGATGTACGCTACTACGGCCGTGTTGTCTGTCCTGACTAGCACATGTTGACCCTTCAGCAACGCTCGGAAGCGGTGCAGGGCGAACCGTACAGCCAGTAACTCGAGGCAATTGACATGCAGAAGGCGCTGGGGTCCTGTCCAGGAGCCCGCGGCTGCTTGTCCATTGCACATGGCACCCCAGCCCGTGGATGATGCATCTGTTGTCACAACAACATGCCTGGAAGCTCGTTCTAAGGACACTCCGGTCCGTAGAAACTTGAGGTTCGACCACGGGGTGAGTGTCTGTAAGCAGGCCCGAGTCACTGGGACCCGGAGCGTGCCAGACCGCCATGCCCATCTCGGGACTCGATCGCGTAGCCAGTGCTGAAGCGGTCTCATATGAAGCAATCCGAGCGGCGTTACCGCGGCTGCAGATGCCATATGCCCCAGGAGCCTCTGAAAATGTTTCAGTGGAACCGCACTCTGGCCCTCGACTTGTCGAAGGGCAGTCAGCAGAGACTGCGCGCGCTCGCTCGAAAGCTGCGCGCACATGGCGACCGAGTCGATATCCATACCGAGAAAAGAGATCCTCTGCGCGGGGCAAAGTTTGCTCTTCTCCCAGTTGACCCGAAGGCCCAGACGGGCTAGGTGATGGAGCACCAGATCTCTGTGTCCGCAAACCTGCTCTCGAGAGGGACCCAGTATGAGCCAGTCGTCGAGGTAGTTCAGGATGCGGACCCCGTGCTGCCGAAGGGGCGCAAGGGCTGCCTCGGCAATCTTCGTAAAGACGCGAGGGGACAGAGATAGCCCGAATGGTAGAACTGCGTACTGATATGCCCGCCCCTCGAAAGCAAACCGTAGGAACGGTCTGTGTCGAGGCAAAATGGAGACATGGAAGTAGGCGTCCTTCAGGTCGATCGCTGCAAACCAATCGTGTGGACGAACGCATTCGAAAAGGCGTTTCGCTGTCAACATCTTGAACGGAAACCGGTGAAGGTAACGGTTCAGGATGCGCAGGTCCAGGATTGGCCGTAGCCCACCGGTCTTTTTGGGTACAATGAAGTACGGGCTGTAAAACCCGCAATTCATCTCGGCTGGAGGGACAGGTTCGATCGCACCCTTCGCCAGTAGGGTGGCAATCTCCGCTCGCATGACGGGGGCGTTGGCCCCGATCATGGTGGAACGGACTCCCTGGAAGCAGGGAGGAACCCGTGCGAACTGAATCGCATAGCCGCGCCTGACGGTCCGCTCGACCCAGCGGGACAGCCCTGGAAGCTGAAGCCAGACATCCAGAAACTGCACCAGCGGGGTCATACGGTGTACAGACGTACCCGGTGTGGGCTTGCAGCGATGCAGCGTCACCGGCCCGGACATGGGAGGCTGTGGGGCGTCCCGGTGCGGGGGCACGGTTGACAGCTGCGTCCTGACAGAGGAGACCAGGGAAGGACCAGCGTTCCACTGGGGTCTGCTCTGCCAGGAGGCTGGCGACAGAGTGGGATGCGAGTGGCGGGACCCGTGGGTGGCGCGCACCGTCATCACCGGACTCTGTGGGCTCAGGGATGGGAGTGTTAATTCTTTCTTTGACCAACATAGGGTGCTGCTGACCCGGGGGCCAGCAGCTGAACAAAGGATTCTCCCCCGGCCCTCCACCGGGGGAAGGAGTGGTCCTGCTACCATCTCCTCGAAAGAATTTCCCATCCCTGAGCCGTCCGTCTCAGGAGCGCCGCTTGGCCTGGCGTTTAGCGGGGCGCGGGGCGGCCTGAGGGGACTTGGACGCCTTCCTACGGCTTCCTCCGCGACCCGGCCCGGGTGAAGGCTGCTGCTTGGACCGGGTGGGAGGGGCGGGAGCCTTAGGAGGGCGTCCTCGGCGTGGAGCAGACTGAGTTGACTGCGCCGGCGGCGGGGTGGAGGCAGCAGCTGGCCGCCGGGGCAGTACGTGCTTAATAGCCTCAGTCTGCTTCTGGGCGATTGAGAACTGTTGGGCGAAGTCCTCAACCGCCCCGCCGAAGAGGCCGGCCTGGGATATGGGGGCATCGAGGAACCGGGTTCGCTCGGTGTCCCGCATATCGGCCAGGTTCAGCCACAGGTGACGCTCCTGGACCACATTTGTGGACATCACTTGACCCAGGGAGCGTGCGGTCACCTTCGTCGCCCGGAGAGCGAGGTCGGTGGCGGCACGCAGCTCATTTAAGAGCCCCGGATCAACTCCACCCTCGTGCATGTCCTTGAGGATCCTGGCCTGGTAGACCTGGAGGATCGCCATGGCATGCAGCGAAGCGGCAGCCTGCCCCGCGGCTCTGTGCGATTTCGACACCAAGGTTGATGTGAATCGACAGGCTTTGGAGGGGTGCTTAGGATCACCACGCCAGGTTGAAGCGCTCTGAGGACACAGTTGCATCGCAACAGAACGTTCAACTGGAGGGACCCCAGTGTACCCTTTAGCTGCCGCCCCATCGAGGACGGAGAAGGCGGAGGAAGTCAGTGAACGGTCACGGGAAGACAACGGGGACTTCCAGGACCGCGTGAGTTCCTCATGCAGCTCGGGAAAGAAAGGTATTGAGGGCAAGGACTGACGGGTGTCAGCGCGAGCCCCCAAAAACCAATCATCGAGCCTTGAGCGTTCGGGACAGGGTGGAGGGTTCCACTCGATCCCTAAACTCGCGGCTGCCCGAGACAACATGGCTGTCAGCTCTGGATCTGACTCGGGCAATGCTGGCACGCCCGAGGGCGGCAGCACAGCCGAGTCGTCATCTCCAGAGGACTCGAGCCCACCTTGTGATGCGGTGATCGACATCGCATCCTCCTCTGGAGCGCCAAATGAGATGCGCGGGGGGGCCGGAGCCGGCCCCGCGATCTGCATCTGAACACTCGCGGGTTGCAATGTGCAAGACGGGGGTGTGGCCCGAGGCATGAGCGTCGGGGCTTTGTTCCACACCGTAACCGTCAAGTCACCCTGACCACCAGCCGAAGTACTGGGCCTCTGGGACTCAGTAGATCGGGGTGTGGTAGAGGGGACTCTCACTTCAGTACGAAGGTCATGGAGTCTTGACCGCAACATTGCGATGGTCATGTTCCCGCAGTGAGAACATGACTCATCCGCGAACGCTGTCTGAGCATGCTGAAAGCCCAAACATATCAGACAGTGTTCGTGCCCATCAGAAGAGGAAAGCAACCGACCACACCCAGAAGTACACGGACGAGACATCCTGAAAAGGACGCGTCACGTGTAAGCTCTTTTATGAGAGGAAGCTTCGCAGAGAACGCCGAAGCGCCCAGGGACCACACACCAGCTGTCTAGCGGACCACTGCGCAGATCAGCAGGCAGGCAGTATGATGATCACTGGAACGCGCCGTAACACCAACGCCTCTGGAAAGCTGCTCGTCTCGAAAGCTGTCGATGACTCAGATCAGGCTTGTAGGAGTGAAGAGATCCTCTTGGCTCCAAAGCAGAAACATAATGCGATGTTCGCAGCGTACTTCCTTATATACCCACGAGGTGGGGCGGAGTTACGCATGCAAATTCCGCATGCCCATGGCATTGGCACTGCCATTGGGCGCTGTTGAATACGATGAAGATGATTGGCTTCTAAGCGAAACCCCCATTCGTTAGTCACTAACGTACGTCGTAGTGACTGAACGAAAGGGAACCATTAGTAACACACTACACCGTCATGGATTAAAATCCTGCAGCGCACGCAAGGTCCCCTGCTCAAGCCAGCACATGTCCAGGCCCATCTGAAGTTTGCCAATGACCACACTCTAAAAAATGCTGGGTTAAAAATAACCCAAGTTGGGTTGAAAATGGACTAACCCAGCAATTGGGTTGTTTTAACCCAGTGAATGGGTCGTTTTAACCCAGCGGTTGAAACAATCCAATTGGTGGGTTAGTCCATTTTCAACCCAACTTGGGTTATTTTTAACCCATCATTTTTTTAGAGTGCATCTGGATGATCCAGAGGAGGAATGGGAGAAGGTCATGTGGTCTGATGAGACAAAAATAGAGCTTTTTGGTCTAAACTCCACTTGCCGTGTTTGGAGGAAGAAGAAGGATGAGTACAACCCCAAGAACACCATCCCAACCGTGAAGCATGGAGGTGGAAACATCATTCTTTGGGGACGCTTTTCTGCAAAGGGGACAGGACGACTGCACCGTATTGAGGGGAGGATGGATGGGGCCATGTATCGTGAGATCTTGGCCAACAACCTCCTTCTCTCAGTAAGAGCATTGAGGATGGGTCGTGGCTGGGTCTTCCAGCATGACAACGCCCCGAAACACACTGCCAGGGCAACTAAGGAGTGGCTCCGTAAGAAGCATGAATCCAATAGAAAATCTTTGGAGGGAGCTGAAAGTCCGAAATGCTCTCTGGAGAAGGTCTGTATGGAGGAGTGGGCCAAAATCCATGCTGCAGTGTGTGCAAACCTGATCAAGAACTTAGTGATGTGTCGTTCATGAACGATTCGTTCATTTTGAACGAATCTTTAATATGACTCGCGACTACCGAGTTGTCTCAGAGAGTGATTCGTTCATTTTGTGTTGACCGCGCATGCGCATTACGCTGAATCTGTACTGGAAAGAACAAAAAATATTAGTTCATCTTTCGAGTCTCGAGTCTCGAGTTCGGGTTTGAGTCTTTCGTTCTTCCTGTCAGTCCCATAGAGTCTATGCTGTCAGTAGCAGAAACAGAAAAGATTTGTTCTTTCGAATTCGGGTTTGAGTCTTTCGTTCTTCCTGTCAGTCCCATAGAGTCTATGCTGTCAGTAACGGAAACAGAAAAGATTAGTTCTTTCGAGTCTTTCGGGTTTGACGTTTGAGTCATTCGTTCTTTAGTCACGTGTGACTTCTCACCGTAATGAACACTAGTTCACAACCTTTTTACTAACAAGCACGTAGTTATTTTTTTTTATTATTATTATTTTTTTTTATATATAATTCTCAGTTAATATCAGACATAAACAAATATGGGAAATATATTGACTATTCAAGTCTAACATCACAAATTCAATTCAATTAGACTATTACTCATTTTGAATTTTATAGCACAAACACACACACACACACACACACACATATATATATATATATATATATATAGATAGATAGATAGATAGATAGATAGATAGATAGATAGATAGATAGATAGATAGATAGATAGATAGATAGATAGATAGATAGATAGATAGATAGATAGATAGATAGATAGATAGATAGATAGATAGATAGATAGATAGATAGATAGATAGATAGATAGATAGATAGATAGATAGATACATATAGATATATATGTGTGTGTGTGTAATATGTTTTTGTATAGGTGCTATAGGCCTATAAGCTATGTTACAAAGGTTTAGGTAACATTTTTAAACTGATTTTTATTCATTAATAACACAAGGACAAAACAATATATATAACTCAATAGAGAATAATAAAATACAGTTGATTCAAAACGAGTAATAGTCTAATTGACTTGAATTTGTGATGTTAGACTTGAATAGTCAATATATTTCCCATATTTGTTTATGTCTGATATTAACTGAGAATTATATATATATGAAAGGAAGAACGAAAGACTCAAACCCAAACTCGAGACTCGAAAGAACTAATCTTTTCTGTTTCCGTTACTGACAGCATAGACTCTATGGGACTGACAGGAAGAACGAAAGACTCAAACCCGAACTCGAAAGAACGAATCTTTTCTGTTTCCGCTACTGACAGCATAGACTCTATGGGACTGACAGGAAAAACGAAAGACTCAAACCCGAACTCGAGACTCGAGACTCGAAAGATGAACTAATCATTCTGTTCCCGGACCTGTGTCACATGGCCCGGCCCCAGATCAGAGTCAGACACAGACGAGTCGACAACTAACGTCTCGAGGAGTTCGAAGACACGAGAGGCGGAGAACAAACGTGACAAATATGAAGTTGCAAAAGAAAGAAGTCTCGGATCAGGAGGTGAGGTGAACTAACAGAGTTAGACTGCAATAGCCTGACCCAACAACTAATCAATTAATTAAACGTTTCAGTTTCTTATCATTTGGCTTTGGTTGCAGTACCCTTTAGTTTATTTTTATTTAGTTTTACAAATGTATTCAACATTTTCATAAGTACTAGATGGGTTAGGCTATTTAACATGTCATTTTAATTATATTTTTCTGAAATTAACGAAATGACTCGAAATGACTCGAAAAAGATTCGTTCATTTTGCTGAACGAGACTCAAAGATCCGAGTCAGTAAAATGATCCGAAAACTTCCCACTACTACAAGAACTACAGGAAACGTATGATCTCTGTAATTGAATACAAAGGTTTCTGTACCAAATATTAAGTTCTGCTTTTCTGATGCATCAAATACTTATGTCATGCAATAAAATGCAAATTAATTACTTAAAAATCATACAATGTGATTTTCTGGATTTTTATTTTAGATTCCGTCAGTCACAGTTGAAGTGTACCTAATTTACAGACTTCTGCATGCTTTTTAAGGAGGAAAACCTGCAAAATCCAACACAGTCTCACTCCCACTCGTCACATATTGACGCTTGGTCAGGACCCCTCGTTGTCACTTTTTTACGCACAGGGTACCCCTTAAACGTCATTTTTCGTGATTCCAATGATTCCAGTGATTCCAATGAGACACCTTTGGCGTCATACACAGACGTGTTGGGCATGTGAATGTTATCATGATGTAACTATTTATTGGGTTATAATTTTTCCATTATGACATGTTGGAGTATGATTCTCAATTTAATCAGCCAGAATAATTTTATTTGCATTTATTTATTTGTATTTACGCTATTCAGACACGTTTGAAACAGTAGCCCAACCCCACCCCTTAACCTACCCATTTGCGTTATATGATATAAAACACAGAATATAACAGACAACAGGCACACTTTATTGAAAAATGTAAAGTATTCCAACTGTTCCGAGGCCAAACGATTGATTTGTGTGAAGAAAAGACCCAAAAGCGATCTGTGTTTCCATCCGCACCGCGGCGTCACAGTGACGACGCCACAGGTACGGCCATACCCCTCGCCGTCAGTCTATAGACGAACTCCATTGCTTTCAATGGGAAACCTTTGCCGGTATTCTATCGGTATGAAATCTCGCTGAAGAAGTCTCATTCAGAATACATTGCGATGTTTGGCATCAGTTCACGTGTGCCACATGTTGGTGAGTAGTCATGAATGTTTGATATAAAGTATTTTCTGTCGTTATTGATCAGATTATGTTCATTCACTGCATTATATCTTTCATTTCCACTCAGGCTTCGCATTTCTTTGCTTTCTAAATCAACACACCTTGCTAATAGGGAGATTAAACACTGTCACGTGACGTGCTATAGACCTTTTAAACAGTTATTCATATTTAATAATAACTACTAGTGTAGTTCCAACGTGGCATTTGTAGTAGAAGCACAATAAAAACAACACTTGCCATGCTTTTAGCAGTAACCTTAGTTGTAATGTGATTTTTGTTGTAAATAGACAATAACCACAACACTTACCATGCTTTTACCACAGTATTGGTAGTTTAAATGTGATGTTTGTTGTAAATAGACAGTAACCACAACCAGGGGTGTAGCACAAAATCCTGGGCCCTATGCATAGGCAGTCCTGATGGGCCCCCATGTTCCATGTTAAAATATATTCCAGACTTTTCAAAGGGCCCTCTCCCTAGACGGGGCCCTGGGTAGTCAGGTCCACTTTTCCCCCCACTTCCACGCCCATGACCACAACACTTACCATGCTTTTACCACAGTATCTGTAGTTTTAATGTGATGTTTGTTGTAAATAGACAGTAACCACAACACTTACCATGCTTTTACCACAGTATCTGTAGTTTTAATGTGATTTTTGTTGTAAATAGACAGTAACCACAGCACTTACCATGCTTTTACCACAGTATTGGTAGTTTTAATGTGATGTTTGTTGTAAATAGACAGTAACCACAACACTTACCATGCTTTTAATGCCTTTTAATGTAAAATCCAAATATTGTGATGTAAATAGTACTTTGTCCTGTATATAATGTATAATGTATGCAGCAACAGCAAATATTTGCAATGGTAAGTATGTGTTGGTTTGAACTCTTTATCAAGCATTTGTTGTTTCTTAAACATATTCTTACAAACCCCATGGCTCAATCAGTTAGAACATATTCTCAAAGTCTTAATAATTCACAAGATTTAACAAGCTGTCAAATTCATATGATACTTGTACATATTTGTACATATACTCGTACATAATCCTGCAGCTTTTACTCAGACTCCTGCCATTGGCTACAGCCTCAATTCCTGTACATATTTATCATGATTTTTGTAAATCAGTTGCGCCCCTTCTTGGAAAGCAGTCCCAGAAAGAAAAGTTTATATTAGGTCCAATGTATTCTTTAAAATGATTACAAATTGGGCCATGTACAAGTCTCTTCACACCTCATGACCTACCTCTGTTTGCAAGAGTGGAAAGGCTCACATAACATCAGATATTCAATTATTTTGTCATCAGTTGCAGTGTTGATAACGTCCCGTTTGCATGTAAATCATTTACGTGATCAAAAGATCAAGTAAATAATCAACATTTTTAAACAAATTCATATGTGCTATTAAAAATATACTTTTAATAATGGAAATGCACACCTATCAGTGAACTTGTTACATAAATGTATTTAACATTTAATTATGAAATACCTTTTATAGAAAGAAACAGTTATGTATAAAATCTTGCCGTAATCAGCCCTTCACATGTAAAGAATATTTTTAGTATATCAGTATTTAGTCATGAAATGCTCCCCTGAATCGTATGGTAAATAAATTTTATTGTAACTGTCTTAATTTATATGTTTCAAAAACAATAGTAATTGCACATAGAGTAAGTGAGACTTTCTTGTTTTACAGCAGAGAAGAAAGACCAGACCCTTATATCGAAGCAAGCTAATCGAATAAGTCCTTTGTTTAGGGTGAGGAAGGAACATGGCCATCTTGTGCCCGAAGAAGACAGAAGAGTGCACAAGTCCATTGGTATGTCTTGTATTGATGTATTGTCTTGCTGTAATATGTAGTACAGAATTTGATGTTGATCTCTCAAAGGACTATTCATTTCAGCTGTGATCATTCTTTCTATACTCTGGTAAAATACACACCATTATTCATGTCTAAATCTTTTTATAACTCCTAAAATGAGCAAATTAGGTTCTGTATCTTGAATTTATCTAAAATGGTAAATATTTGTTTCCTTTTTGATACAATTATTATTAAAATGATTGCCTTTCAGCATAAAGGCTGGAACACTTTTGGCCTTCAATTCTTAAAAATGGCACCGTCTGTTTGTCTTAGATAAAAGCAGACATATATTGAAGGGTTAAAAAAAGCATTTAGTTGGTATAAACTCTAGGTATTTCTCTATTGTTTTGTAGACCATGGGTGGTTCTGTGTAGCTTTGGAAGATAATGAGTTGTGGCATATACTAGGAATCAAATAGTAAATGTTCTTTGAATTATGTGAAATATCTGGTTAGTTTTTTGGCTTGAAACAAGGCTTTATACTCCAGAGACTAAAACACATTGCATTTGTGTTTTAAGATGGATAGCAAGAGAAGGCACACACTTCAGAAGATTCTACAGGAAGCCAAGGAGGAATACAAGAGGCAAAAACTCCAGTCTCTGAGAACTATGCATGGCCATGGGTGCTTCATAAGCATGGTAAGTCTTGTGCCTCTGTACCTATTTCTTAATTTTTACCATGAAATTTGTATTGCCGTATTTTAACAATTTTACATTGTGCAGGCTATCACAAGTGATGCTCTTGAAACAAGTGACAGCTAAGCGATGCTCCTACCCCACATGACGTCTCGTCTCTTCGTTCATTCCTTGGATTGATCTCGTGGTATAGTAAATTCTTCCCAAACTTTGCCACGGAGGTGGAACCGTTACGTGCTCTCCTGAGAAATGCTCCTGAAACTTTGTTTGAATGGACTGCAGAAGCAGACCGCTGTTTAAACAAACTGAAAGCTGTGTTGGTGGAGAGCCCAGTGCTTGCACTTTTTGACCCTTTACTTCCTACTATTGTGTCAACTGATGCTTCGGACTATGGTCTTGGGGGAGTACTGACACAACTCCATGCAGATGGTGTAGAACGCACGGTTGCTTTCGCTTCACGTACGCTTAGCGCGGCCGAGAGAAAATACTCTACAGTGGAAAAAGAGGCTTTAGCTTGCGTGTTTGCTGTTGAGAAATGGCGCTCGTACTTATGGGGTCATCACTTTACGTTGCGTACGGACCACAAACCATTAACTACCTTGCTGGCTACAAAAGGAATCGGACGTGCTGGAATGAGAGTAGCCAGGTGGTCAGCCCGGTTGCTGTGTTTTTCGTATGACATTGAATACCGCCCTGGTGCTCAAAACCAGGCCGCAGATTGCTTATCAAGAATACCCTTACCAGTGACGACTGAACTCACGGAAGAACCAGAAATGGTTGCCGTGGTCTTTTCAGGGTTACGTTCTGTGTCCATGGAGGACTTTATAAAAGCTTCTGAATCTTGTCCTGAACTGAGTGTACTTAGAACGCAAATACTGAAGGGCTGGCCGCACAAAAAGAAGGATGTAGATCCAGCTCTATCATCATTTTTTTTTCATTCGTGATGAACTGTCCATATACAACGGATTGATCATGCGAGGTGAACATCGAGTCATTGTTCCTGTCACTCTTCGTTCAAATCTGGTGAAACTGGCTCACGAAACACACCAAGGTTTGGTCAGAATCAAACAAAGGTTACGTGAACTGTACTGGTGGCCGAAAATGGATTCGTTGGTTCACTCAGTGGTTTCAACCTGCCTTACTTGTCAACTCAATGACAAATCTGCAAAAACTGCGTCTGCTCCATTACAACCTGTAGATTTGCCGGATGGACCTTGGCAAAAACTGGGTCTTGATATCGTCGGACCTTTTGAACATGCTGCATCAGGCTGTCGTTTCGCAATTTCAGTGGTGGACTATTACAGCAAATGGCCAGAAGTAGCTTTTTCTTCACATGTCACTACTGAGGTTGTTACTTCTTTCTTACACTCTGTGTTTGCACAAGAAGGAAACCCTTTGTTTATTGTTACAGACAATGGACCTCAGTTCCTATCTTCAGCTTTTTCGGATTTCCTTTCTGAACGTGGTATCAAACACCTACGTACAAGTGTGTATCATCCACAAGGAAATGGTGCAGTTGAACGCTGGAACAGAGTGCTGAAAGAGTGTATCTTATCTGCGGAGCAAATGAGAAAAGCGTGGAGACCGGCAGTAGTTGAGTTTCTTCAGAGTTACCGTGCTACTCCTCATGCTACTACCGGTGTATCTCCATCTGAACTTTTGCATAACCGGAAAATGAGAACGAAGGTAGACATTTTTCCTATGAGGGCGAAAAGTGACAAATGTGCTGGTGTACGAGATGCTGTCAAGGAAAGACAGGAAAAAAGTAAGAAATACACAGACAGGAAGATGAGAGCCAAACCTGTTTCTTTCAAGGTGGGGGAACAAGTAAGAATCAGAAAGCCAGAGCATGTTCCTAAAGGAAGTCCTAAGTATACCTTACCGTTGTTGATTCATGAAAAGATTGGACCAAGTTCATTCTTGCTTAGCGATGGAAAGAAATGGAATGGACTGAGACTGAGTAAATTTCCAGATCAAACTGAAAAAACTGTCCAGGGATCAAAACCGCCTGCTCAAAGCTGTCCAATCACTCCCAGGAGGAGTGAAAGAGTCGTTAAACCACCAGTGTGGATGAAAGACTTCATAAAGTGGTGAAGTCTAAAGACAACATGATTGTGAAAAAGTATTGTGAAAAAAAAGAGGTGAAAATCACATGTACTTGTTCTATTCTGTTAAAGTACTGGATTGGTATTTAGAGTGATATGTCTAATTAATGCTGTTTAGGTTAATCAAGAGATTTGAAGTTTTACAATTGTTATTCTGATGTCTTAAACAACATATTGCCTTATGGGTTACATACTGAATAAGTCACCTATACTGACTTTATGTAAGGGGGGAATGTTGTGTTCTGTGTAATTGCACTAGAGGGCACTAGTGAGTACAAGGTGGGTAGAAGAAGAAGAGAGAAAGAGGAGAGAAGCGGGATAGTCATGTGCTGCGTCCCAATTCGCATACTATCCGTACTAAATAGTATTCGAAAAAAGAATTAGTATGTCCCAAATCTTAGTATGTTGAAAAAAGTATTCCAAAGATTCCCGGATGGTTTACTATTTCCGGTCAGAATCCGAAGTGCAGATTGATGCGCACTCTAACGGCTGATATTGCCCACAACCCATTGCGAGATGGACGAGGATTCAATTAGAACTACAAACGTGGATAAAAAGTGTTAAAAAACTACAAACATGACGGTTACGCGAGTCTGACGGTTAAGTGGAGAGGATTAGATAAAGTGGTTTGAGTGAGCAATTATCAGTATTTAACCTGACGAAAAGATATTTATTCAATATTATCCACATTATATTTCTCCTTCAGCAGCATTGAGAACTTTTGTAATGATACGTTTGGCCATTAACTTTGCAAACACATGAGAGGAGTCTCTGCATTAAAGACCCACGAAAGGCAGATCAACAAGCGACTACATTTCTCTCCGATACGGTAGGAAATTAAATTGAAAGTGGGGGATTTGAACTGTGACGATGATTGACAGGGCAGTTTAAACGGTGACGGGACGCACGTAACAGAGTCCGTTAAAGATGACAAAGTAGTATGTCCCAAAGCTTGCATACTCTTCTGCTACACACTCAAAAGTATGCACTTTTTCTTCACAAAAAGAGTACATACTTTAAGGACGTAGTATAAGTAGGCGAATTAGGACGCAGCCATGGTTAATGTGTACTCGTAAAGTAGTGTGAGGTTCAACTTTATCTGAAAATATATTGGTTTCTTGCCTTTAAGAAATAAATAGGCAAAAACATTAAGAACATTTCACATTCTCAACTTTAAAACTATATCCTTGTGATTATTGTTCACTTCTATTGTAACTAAATGAATGGCCAATTCAAATAGTTAATGATTATTATAAATGTTAACCATTTTCAGTCAGAAAATGCTTTTATAAAATACATTCATGTTACATTTACATTAGCAAGGTAGGGTAACACTTTACAATAACAGTACATGAATAATCATGTATTGATACATGAATTAATAGTTTATTAAATATGAACTCATGATTAGTGAAGATATGAACTAATCATGAACAAATGAGGAGCTATCATGAACTAAGACAGGAGTCATAATGATTCATGCATGAATAACAGCAGCATTAATACATGTTAGTACATGTTTGATAATTAATGCATTAATTAACATGTATGGGTAAACTAAATCAAACAGGCTCCTTAAGAATAAATAAGAAGTACTCTGACTTTGAATTAAACATGTGATTTAATACTGTCATAATTTAAACTGTAATAGCCTATTATAATCTGCCATCTGCAGCTTTGTGATTTTTAGCCATTTTTGTGAGCAATTAATTACACACATTTGTCTAATCAAACGTGGAAAATAGACTAATAACTATCACTAATTATTTTAATTTGATATAAACCATTTTCAGATTTTTATAGTTCAATTAGGCTACGTTTAGTCACAGCTAGTTTTCTTCCCGGAACTACAGTATGTAGGGTTTGTTTCTGGTGGGACACTCATTAGTGGCGCTCTCGGTGCTCCTAGCGCGTTAGTTGTGTTCCCTCGGTGTTGCTGGCATTTTCATCAAATAATATACAGGGTTGCCAACTTTTAAGATCAGGTTGGAGTGAGATCCCCCCGAGCCACAAAATAACTCTAATTTGCCTCTTTGAATAATAATTCTCTAATTTAACCTTATTACTATACTAATTGTAATATAAATAATACAAATATTAGAAGAAAAATATTTTAAGTGGTCATTAATTGACAATAATTATTGCACAAATAGTATTTAGTACCAAAAAGATCTCCTCAAAATATTCAATAAATATTATTGAACTAAAATATAGAACATTTATTTAATTGAAAAATAGTTAAGGTGTTTGGTCACATTTGACCATCAATGAGTATGAGTGTGACCAGTTAGTAAGGAATACCTGAGGGCTAAATACAATAAAAACATTAACATTAATGTTAACATTGTTGCATCTCCATCACTCTCCATTATAAAACGATCCTGTATGGTTGATGTAATAATCAATGCACACTATGCTGTACTGTTTACCAAAACTTGCTGCAAACCCCTGTAAAGTGGAGCTGTTGTGTATCAAGCCATTCAAATGTTTTGGCACAGCGCTAGAAGTATTGAGCTCCGTGAAGCACGACCGCGCGCGTCGCCGGGAGATGAGAGAGCATGTCGCAACTCTGTATGGTTTTTCAACACTCTGGCTTTAACTGTTATGCCACATTAGCGCCGCCAAAACGCTATTTATTGTTTGAATTTCGCATTAAAACTTTAAAAAATGTAAAGGCTTAGACATTGTTTAATATCAAAAGCAGGTTTGGCAATTTGGCGTGAGATTAAGTTGGGCAGCGTGAGAGCGTGAGACTGAGCATGAAAGCGTGAGTGTCACGCCAAATGCGTGAGAGTTGGCAACCCTGAATATATGTCGACTGCTTTGGTTAACCGAAATAATAATTTAAGACATGTTTGTATGATTGTTGTATTGGGATATTTCTGGAGGTGTGTACTTTAATTAACTGTATTTTTTAATTGTTTAAATGTAACTTATATGCTTCGATTAGCATTAGCCGGTGGATGTGCCCTGTTTTACATGTAAACATGCCTTATGTGTGTCTTTACAGGTATGTTTGGGCTTTCTTTTAAGTCCATATATGTTTAATTATATAAATATAAATAAAATAACTAGCCTACAAATACTTTTTATCTTTGTTGTTTTTTTGTACCAAGGGTGTAAAGGAATAAGGATTCTTAGTGTATATGTTTATTCATTTTGTAATGAATGAATTGTTAGTGCATCATTGTGTCATGACTTTACTTCAGGGGGCACATCATGATTAATTCATTATTAACTAACCATACACTAACATCAACTCATGGCTTGTTAATGTATGACTATGTCATGACTTTACTTGAGGGGGCACATCATGATTAATTCATTATTAACTAACCATACACTAACATCAACTCATGGCTTGTTAATGTATGACTATGTCATGACTTTACTTGAGGGGGCACATCATGATTAATTCATTATTAACTAACCATACACTAACATCAACTCATGGCTTGTTAATGCATCATTGTGTCATGACTTTACTTGAGGGGGCACATCATGATTCATTCACTGTTAACTACAGTACTTATCAAATTCAGCTCATGATTTATCATAAACTTACTATCAAATACACATGTAACTAGTATTCAGCCCCGTTAAGAGAATGGAGGTACAGTATCATCACGGCCTGTGTCTGGGTGGAGAGAGAACTGTACGGATCCCAGCAGACGATCCCTCACTTCACTGCATGTTTCCCGTTTGGTTATTTTTTGGTAACTGATTTCTCAGGAACTGTTATAAGTCACGGTAGGTTTAGTTTGATGGGAAAGAGAATATCACAAAACAGACCTTTTGAGATAAAATATAGCAGATTTAGTATTTTCTATGTTTGATAAGGGTGATCAGTGAAAGTAATGAAAAACTATTCCTGTGGCTTTCAGTAATTTCTATGATGAAGCTTCTGATAAAAATGGTTTAAATTATGACAATAATACATTTTAAAATGTATTTCAAAGTCAAAATATTTGTTATTCATTCTTAGAAAGCCTGTTTGATTTAGTTTAACCATACATGTTAATTAATGCATTAATTATCAAACATGTACTAACATGTATTAATGCTGCTGTTATTCATGCATGAATCATTATGACTCCTGTCTTAGTTAATGATAACTCCTCATCTGTTCATGATTAGTTCATATCTTCACTAATCATGAGTTCATGTTGAATTAACTATTAATTCATGTATTAATACATGATTATTCATGTACTGTTATTGTAAAGTGTTACCGCAAGGTAGTGATATAATGATACCATATATTTAGTTATTGTGGACATTTACTATAGTGAATACTATACCACTGTAATAAAAGGTTTAATGAATACATATTGATTTCAAAAGGTGTTCACTCTCACTATCTTCATTTGTTCAAACAAACACTGTTATACAAATGCATATATATGCAAATATACAAATGCAGATATATACATTGGACTATAGCATCATGAAGTCGATGGCAATAAATATGTCCTTTACTAAAACTCCTGATGAGCACTGATGCTTTTTTGATAAAGGCATAAGCAGACATCAAGTACAGTTTATGAATATTGGTTCTGCATATATCGAAGAGATCATGAGGAGGAGTGGTACTCCACGTGAAGACTTTGAGAAACTGTGACATAGCAAAGGGTGCACCTCACTGGACATATCCTACGCATGCCCAAACAACAACATCCCAAAACAGTTATGAAGTGGACACCACCAAGGAAGACGCAGGAGACAGGAAAGACCAAGGAAGACATGAGACAGATGTTTCGTGAAGACCTGAAGAATGCAGGTGTTCCATGAGAAGATGTGAAGAACGTGGCCACAGATCGAATATGTTGGAGGACACATGTTGCCCAGTGTGCCCAGGACAGGACATGATGATGATGATGATGATGTTGTCACTTTACATAAATTGTAGGATTTCCTTCTGTAAAAAGTGTTGCATAATTAAATGTTAAATACATTTATGTAACAAGTTCACTGATAGGTGTGCATTTCCATTATTAAAAGTATATTTTTAATAGCACATATGAATTTGTTTAAAAATGTTGATTATTCACTTAATCTTTTGATCACGTAAATTATTTACATGCAAATGTTACGTTATCAGCAGCGCAACAGATGACAAAATAATTGAATATCTGATGTTATGTGAGCATTTCCACTCTTGCAAACAGAGGTAGGTCATGAGGTGTGAAGAGACCTCCCCAATGGCCCAATTTGTAATCATTTTAAAGAATACATTGGACCTAATATAAACTTTTCTTTCTGGGACTGCTTTCCAAGAAGGGGCGCAACTGATTTACAAAAATCATGATAAATATGTACAGGAATTGAGGCTGTAGCCAATGGCAGGAGTCGGAGTAAAAGCTGCAGGATTATGTACGAGTAATTGTACAAATATGTACGAGTATCATATGAATTTGACAGCTTGTTAAATCTTCTGAATTATTAAGACTTTGAGAGTATTGTAGCCTGAAATTCAGCCGAGACTAGGCGGCTGCAGTGAGGGGAGGAGTGAAAAAAGTGCAGGCAAGACGGACAGTTCTCTCTTCTCGTAGTGGATCCGACACCTGCGAGATCAAAGTCGGATATCACGGGATTCACACTCGTGCGCTTTGTTGCTGATAAACTGGATGTAATTTAAGTTCTGTTACTTTTATATGAAAATAAATATTATGAACAAGACACCCAAAGTTTTTGTTATTTATTTCCATTCGAAAGACGTGTTTATCAATCATTTTTGCTTTAATTAGGCCTACATACACGTTTGTATATATATATATATATATATTTATAAATATGACAACAATCACAACCCACAGAGAGATCGCCTTTGTTAGAGAGTTTGGGAATATTCACACATAAAAACATGATATCAGAGTTTTAAAATCAAACATTTTTAAAAAGAACCATACATCACGGTTGTTTAAACCAATAAGCATTAAGCTGTGTCGTCAGCAAGTCGTTTCCAATCATGCTTTTGCTCAGCGCAGTCTGTGGAGAGCAACTGCGCTCAACTGCAGAATCCGACACATCCGCCTTTCGCTCGTGAGAGTTTTTTGAAACACGTCAGCATGACATCAGAGCAAGGCGGACCGCCCTCGGACACTTTTCTAACCGCAATGCATCTCGCACTGATCACCAGTGATCGGTTCTGCGCAGATTTCGCTCATCTCAAACAAGCCTAATGTTTCTCATTGAAAGCAATGGAGTTCCCAGTTCATCTATAGACTGACGCCGAGGGGTATGGCTGTACCTGTGGCGTCTTCACTATTTCCACGCCGCGGTGCGGATGGAAACGCAGATTGCTTTTGGGTCTTTTCCTCACACAAATCATTCATTTGGCCTCGGAACAGTTGGAATACTTGACATTTTTTCAATAAAGTGTGCATGTTGTCTGTTATATTCTGTGTTTTATATCATATAACGCAAATGGGTAGGTTAAGGGGCGGGGTTGGACTACTTTCAAACGTGTCTGAATATCGTAAATACAAATCAATAAATGTAAATAAAATAATGCTGGCTGATTAAATTGAGAATCATACTCCAACATGTCATAATGGAAAAATTATAACCCAATAAATAGTTACATCATGATAACATTCACATGCCCAACACGTCTGTGTATGACGCCAAAGGTGTCTCATTGGAATCACTGGAGTACCCTGCACGTCGAAAAATGACTTTCAAGGGGTACCCTGTGCGTAAAAAAGTGATGACGAGGGGTCCTGACCAAGCGTCAATATGTGACGAGTGGGAGAATGACTGTGTTGCACTGACAGCAACTTTACAAGGTGGCAGTGCCAGAGACAAACTTTTGGGATACAAACATTGAGTAACTAAGAAGATTTTAAAACAGCTTTGCCTCCTATTTACCATTAATCTCATTGGAAAACATTCAATCATTAACATGATGACATCCCTACTTGAATTCACCTATACACCTATACAAACTGCAACTGCCAGACATTCCCCCTTGCCATGCAGGGTCAGAAATTAACTTTTCTATTTAGGGGCTCCTTGCAAATGATTTTCGGGAGCATTTTATTTATTTATTTTATTTATATAAGTGCAGTTTTTAATGATTACCTGTGTTGTCGTTTGTCAAATACTTAAATTTAACCAATTACTTAAAACAGTCAGAATACTATATAGACTGTTAGCAATAAAAACATTTCATTAAAGGAACACTCCACATTTTTGGAAAATAGGCTCATTTCCAGCTCCCCTAGAGTTAAACAGTTGAGTTTTACCATTTTCGAATCTCCGGATCTGGCGGTAGAACTTTTAGCATAGCTCATTGAATCTGATTAGACCGTTAGCACCTCGCTCAAAAATTGCCAAAGACTTTCAATATTTTTCTGTAGTTACATTGTGTACATAGACTGATGGAAAATGAAAAGTTGTGATTTTCTAGACCGATATGGCTAGGAACTATTCTCTCATTCCTGTGTAATAATCAAGGAACTTTGCTGCGAGGAGCTTTTGAGCGAGGAGCAATGATATTGCGCAGATATAGACGACGCAAGTTAAATCGCTTCCGCTGAAGAAAAGTGAAGCCTCCAGAGGTCTGAATATGGCGCTGACATCTTGTGCAGATTTGGGACCGGAGTCTGCGCAGTAGTGACCTCGGACCGGAGTCTGCGCAGTAGTGACCTCAGGACTGGAGTTTGTGCAGTAGTGACCTCAGGACAGGAGTCTGCACAGTAGTGACCTCAGGACCGGAGTCTGCGCAGTAGTGACCTCGAGACCGGAGTCTGTGTAGTAGTGACCTCAGGACTGGAGTCTGCGCAGTAGTGACCTCAGGACCGGAGTCTGCACAGTAGTGACCTCAGGACCGGAGTCTGCGCAGTAGTGACCTCAGGACTGGAGTCTACGCAGTAGTGACCTCAGGACCGGAGTCTGTGTAGTAGTGACCTCGGGACCGGAGTCTGTGTAGTAGTGACCTCGGGACCGGAGTCTGTGCAGTAGTGACCTCAGGACTGGAGTCTGTGCAGTAGTGACCTCAGGACTGGAGTCTGCGCAGTAGTGACCTCAGGACTGGAGTCTGTGCAGTAGTGACCTCAGGACTGGAGTCTGCGCAGTAGTGACCTCAGGACTGGAGTCTGCGCAGTAGTGACCTCAGGACTAGAGTCTGCGCAGTAGTGACCTCAGGACTGGAGTCTGCGCAGTAGTGACCTCAGGACTAGAGTCTGCGCAGTAGTGACCTCAGGACTGGAGTCTGCGCAGTAGTGACCTCAGGACTGGAGTCTGCGCAGTAGTGACCTCAGGACTGGAGTCTGCGCAGTAGTGACCTCAGGACTAGAGTCTGCGCAGTAGTGACCTCAGGACTAGAGTCTGCGCAGTAGTGACCTCAGGACTGGAGTCTGCGCAGTAGTGACCTCAGGACTGGAGTCTGTGCAGTAGTGACCTCAGGACTGGAGTCTGCGCAGTAGTGACCTCAGGACTAGAGTCTGCGCAGAAGTGACCTCAGGACTGGAGTCTGCACAGTAGTGACCTCAGGACTAGAGTCTGCGCAGTAGTGACCTCAGGACTAGAGTCTGCGCAGTAGTGACCTCAGGACTGGAGTCTGCGCAGTAGTGACCTCAGGACTGGAGTCTGCGCAGTAGTGACCTCAGGCCTAGAGTCTGCGCAGTAGTGACCTCAGGACTGGAGTCTGCACAGTAGTGACCTCGGGACCGGAGTCTGCACAGTAGTGACCTCGGGACTGGAGTCTGCACAGTAGTGACCTCGGGACTGGAGTCTGCACAGTAGTGACCTCGGGACCGGAGTCTGCACAGTAGTGACCTCGGGACTGGAGTCTGCACAGTAGTGACCTCGGGACCGGAGTCTGTGCATTAGTGACCTTGGGACCGGAGTCTGCGCAGTAGAGAGCAGGAAGTAGAGGCGCAATATCAAAAGCCCGCCCACACTCTCGCAGATGCAGAACAATTCATTATGTCGGTGTCCTGGAAATATAGAAATTAAAGTTAAAGCTCCAATCTCCTCCCGAAAAGTCTGTTGGTGCCTCTGTCAATCATGACGTCACACCCCCCGTATTTATAGCGTCAAATAACTAGCTAAAACCTAACATATTTAAAAAACCAAATGTGGAAAAAAATATTTGAAACGTAATTTGATTGTTTAGTTTGTCTCGCATCCATTAGAATACACAAAGGGGTGGGGGTTATGAGCTAAACTGGGACCAACCACCTGGGGGCGATCGAGGCGCGTAGGCTTCAATTTTTACATGAGTGCTACAGGCTTGGTAGGACCCCGCTGAAAAAAGGTGGACCCACTGAGATGTATTTGGTAGAAGCTCCCACTTTGCCAGAAAATCTACTAAGGGTATCAGTCTCTCGAGACTGGCCTCTTGTGTACTGCGAACAGCAAGCGCAGTGCCCTGAAGCGGTGAACCGACAGAGATCGACTAGCTTGACTGCTCTGGGACCCTCTCCTCAGAGGGGGTGGGCCACCCTCGGGTGAATCGTGACGACCTTCTACGCCCCGGCATTGCAGTGTTGTTGGCAGAATGATCCTCTGAGGACACCGACAGGAGATGTGCACCGAGATATGAGGCAAGCGAACAACAATTCAAGAAGTGTGTTCATCCCTGCCCTAATTTTAAAAAAAAGGCACAGAAGCTGACAGTGTTTGGTTCAGGGGTGCTTTATAGTTTCCTGGTCGATGACGTCACCCGCCTATGCGTTTCGTCACGCCATTGGACTGATTCCATACGTGGCGTTCCTGCAGCATTTCGATGCAACGTGAGTTCCCTTGGCCATTGACAAATTAGTGTAATACTTCAAGTACATACTTCAATACATCAAGTCATACAATGTGACTTCATCTTGTAAGGTGGAAAATAATCAAAGATATTTGAAATGGAACAAAATCATCTGCTTTGCTGTTGGCAGCCATTGTCGTGATCAGGATATTGAAATTGACTCAATCCCCTCCCCCTTAACGCCATCAGAAGGGCCAGGTGAAGTTAGAAGGACAAAGGAATGAGGTTTTCGCACCTTTGATACAATGGGGGAAGTTTTGTCTGATTGGTTATTTTCAAATGTCTCACGGTTTGGTCTGATTGGTCAGTTTTACAAGAGTCAGATTTTAATTTGGTGACATCAGGGAAGAGTATAAAAGAGGATTTCATCTGTAGCTCGCTCTCTTTGGATTCTCTGGCTTTCTCTGGAGAGAGCTGTTCTTTAGCTCTCTCCCTCTTTCTTTCTCTCTCTCTCTCTCTCTCTCTCTCTCTCTCTCTCAGGTAACATTGCATTCATGCTGTGTACGATTAATGGTATAAGTTTATCTCATCCATCCATTTTTAAACTATTTTAAGTGTAACCATAACCAGATTTTGTCATTAAATCCTTTCTATTACAAATACTGTGCTAACTAGTTTTGATTTAGTATTGACTTTGAAGTGCTCCCTATTGCAATACAATATAGTCATATTATAGCAACGCTCTCCCACATATTTTGCTATTGTAACTGCGCTTATCTCCGTCGTTGGTATGAGTTGCAGTGGGTGGAAATAGACAAGAAATGTACAGTTTTCTTCCATCTTTCTGATAACGTTTTTTAGTCTAATGGCAACCCTGTAGATTGAACCATCTACAGGACTCCACTCTTACAGATGGTGCCGAAACCCGGGACAAGGAGAGGGCAAAATGGGGAGGGGGGAGGAATGTTTGTCAGGGTGTTGTCACAGTTTCTGTGAGATCTTTTCCTCAAGATTAGTGACTTTTATTGTTCAATTACTGAGGTGTGTATCTCAACTTTTGTCTTAGCACCAAAACCGACTCTTACAATCTGTATCACACAATGAATACACATTTGTATTCATGGTCACATTCAACAGAAATTCCTCAGGTGGTCATCATGACAAGGGCGGATGAAGTGTGTCCACTGGTAAAAAAAAAGACTTAAGGAAAATGTACACTAGCAAGAAGATAAAACAGAAGTTAATTGCATTTATATTATGTCAAACATGCCCTTTCTGTCCTTAAACATGACCCTCTTGCTTCTGTTACAGTTTTCCCCTGTTACACATTTTCCCTGAATAATGAAACATAGTTTGACAGTAATGCACAGGTTTACATGTGCCAAGCACATCACAGCTGACAACATGTTTTTTATTCTCCAGTTGGAGGAGTGCACGGGTATCCCAGTGAGCCACGTCTTCCCTGTGAAGAGCTACCATGAGGAAATTGATACACAAGCGGACATAGATGTTCTGATTCTGAGGGCATTAACTCATATTGTGCACATGGCAAATGATGCATTGACAGTGAAGAGCAAAGAAAATAGAAATTCTGAATGAAAACTGGTGGTGGCTGGCCAATAGAGGGTGCTAGGGCACTACCCTTTACACACACACACACACACACACACACACACACACACACACACACACACACACACACACACACACACACACACACACACACACACACACACACACACACCTTCTCTTAAATGGCATTTTTCTATTATTTTATAATGTTTCCTGAGGTGTACTTATATTGTTAGTATGATTTTTACATCATAAAATGTCATAATTTAGAAATAAAAGGCATTTTTTCTATACTGCTGTTTGCCCTGTGGCTGAATGCCCTGTTTCAAGAGGAGTGTCTGCTGTGAGACTCCACAAACGCCCACTGTTGTGATTGGCTGACATCTTTGCATTTGAAATGAGCGGAGGGGGCGTGGTTTAACAAGGTCTACGACGCACAAGCTGCTGCCAGAGAGACGGATGGACCTGAGTTCACTTCACATCAGTTCTCAGCATGTCTCAATTCAGTGAACTGTTTTAGTTACTAGAATATACTTCAGGTTAAGAGTTTATTTCTAGTCGGAGGGGCTGTCACTCATGTCAGAAAGTTAGTAACTTTAGTAAATTATGGATCAGCGCTGACTCGAGACGCGAACCGTTTAGAACGATTCAATCTGATTTGGTGAACTGGTTCGGTTCACTAAAAAGAACCGATTCAAAAGAATGATTCGTTCGCGAACCGGACATCACGGAGACGGAGCGATTGCTAACAAAGTTATTTATAGTAACTACTGAGTTGTGAGAGCGCTGTCTGTCAGCGTGAGTTTATTGTGTTTGTATCTGAGAGTTCTGAATAAACACGAGTCCCAGTCACACCGAGTCCGTCTTCATCATTATTACCAACTTTGTAACACATGCAATGTACCATTACAGCGAGATGAACGAGTTAGTAAGTGTTGATTATAGCATTATTTTTAGATATGTTCCAATCATATGAAAAGCGTCAGTGATGCGCATTGAGTACACAGCGCAAACAAAGACACAACAGCAGTAATGTAATCCAGTTTATTGTGGTGATAGCTGGCTAGCCTAGCCGGATGCCCTCACGCTTACCCCCCTTCTGCTTAATCTCGCGCCGCGTTTGGTGCCTCCGCTGTGGGCCAGATGCAGTACTGGGGGTCGGGGATGTTGAAGGCCGACCGGTCAGTGCAGCCCAAGCTTCGGCGCGCGTGAGGTTTACCTCTAAAGAGATGTGAGTCTGCCGATGTTGAGCAGAAACTCATGACCGTATGCATATTTTAGAACAGATAGACGCGACGAGGACGTACAAAAACACTGACTCACAAGATAGAAAACACGAAAACACCGTTCTGTCGGGAGAGAGAGAAGCTGGCAGTGTGTGCACGAATAATAAATAATTAGCTACACATAAGAAATCACTGATCACAGATCAGAAGGAACTGAAAAAAGACTGCCAGCATTCACTCGTTCACAACCCATGATCTCTCGAGCGCTTGCTTAGGCGTGCCAGATTCTCTGGGTGGAGGAAAGGGAGGTAACCGTTCCTGTTTTTTCTTAAAAACCTTAAATGTTTTGCAATAAATCATACTAGGATGTTTGCTGAAATAGATCTTCAGCCACCTCATTCTTGCATATTCAGTAAAATCAGAACTGGGCACACTTCTTATAGTCATGAAGAAATGGAAGTATTGCAATTTTACAATTACAGCCAGAAAATTGATATTTGGCAATATTTTTGACTTGACAGCACTGACAATATTGGATGATAGTTGAACTGAGCTGAATAATGACATCACTGTTTTCTCCATAGCTGTTGTATAGATGTATTGAACTTTACAAAACTTTATTTACCTGTTGACTGTAAAGCTGTTTAGAAACAATCTGTATTGTATAAAGCGCTACATAAATAAAAGTGAATTGATTTGAGTGAGCGACTCTCTTGCTTAGCACCAGCCAAAGTGGGAAAGCAGATTTGAATTTAGCAGTTCATCACGATCATGTCCTGTTTAGTTTCTAATTCAGAGTTATAATTCATTGTTTGTTACCATAGTTTCGAATTACTCTTGCTGCTGTTCATTGTTCTGATGATTTTCATATTGTATTTAAGCCCTTAGTCCTTGGTTTGTCTTTATTACAGTTTTTTATACAATCGCTATATATTTCTCAATACTTAGTTCACTTTTTCAACACAGTTCTCCTAACCAACTTTCAACTCAGCATAGTAGTTCATTTCACATTCAAAATGCAATAAAACTACAAAAACACTTCATACATGTCAAAAATCAAGTCATCCTTCTATAACATTAGCATCTATAACATAACTCACTTTGTCACTTATAAAACAACGGCCTAAAAAACTCTAACAACAGACAGCCTTATAGCATGCAATTTTTGCTTTTATAAAATTTCTTTAAAGGTCCAATGGCATGACATTTTTATTTTACAAGGTTTTTTAACATTAATATGAGTCCCCCTTGCCTGTATATGGTCCCCAGGTGGCTAAAAATTTTGATAGGTGTAAACCGAGTTCTGGATGTCCTGCTCTGCCTTTGAAAAAAATGAAAGCTCAGACAAGCCGATCTGGAATCTTCCTTATATGCTGTCATACAGGGAAACGTTACCTCTATGGTTACCTCACCTTTCTCTGCTTTGCCCGCCCAAAGAATTAGGAGAGAATGGATTCAGTTTATCAGCTGCGATGTCAGCACAGGCTTTACAAACAGACTTTTACCATATGGATTCGACAGCACCGCCACAAACAGTGAGTAACAGTGTTAATTAATGCCTGATCTGTGATCAGTGATTTCTGATGTGGAGCTAATCATTCAAGTTCTCACAGACTTTCTTTCTAAATCGTTTAATACTGTCAGTCCCGCCACTGGCCGTCTTGCTGCCCTAAGCGTAATGCATCAGTGACTCAAGCCAGTGGCTAAAACGATCAACTTCACATAAATTCTGTTAGTAGCATGAAACAAATCTGTTATTTAAATTGATTAAACTACAGAAAGCGATCAAAGAACACTCTCTTTATAATGTTCGGATCTGTCAATCACACGTCGCGAGTGTATCTGCACACTTGCCCAAACTACCCTTATAATGAATGACACTGTTATGCTGCACAATGAAGCTCTTACTGTATTCATATCGATGGCGTGTCTGCTGTTAGTGAGAGAAATAACGTTGCAATGACGAGATCACTGCATTCACGCGATCAAAAGACTGTCTGTCTACTTAATGCTCATCACTGCAGCCATCACATAGGATCTTATACTCATTTCAAATGCAATGTCAACCAATCACAACAGTGGGCGTTTTCACTGAAGTCTCACAGCAGACACGCCCCTTCAAACAGAGCATTCAAGCCAGAGGGCCAATATCAAGATAGAAAAAATGCCTTTTATTTCCAAATTATGATTTTTTTTAATGTAAAAACCATACTAACAACATAAGTACACCTCAGGAAACATTATAAATAATAAAAAAAAATCCATGCCATGGGACCGTTAAAAAACAAGAATGACACTCTACTGTTTACAATTCACCACAGTATATGTTACATAGTCAATGTTCAATACTAAATTAGTTCTAAGTTTTCCTTTTGTATAGATAGATGGTAATGAAATTAGGTAGGCAGGTAGCTACTTTATTGATCCCATGTCAGAAATTGAAGTGCGTTAGCAGCCATACATAACGTCAGTAAAGTACTCACATATACTACATCACAATAAAAAAAACAATAAATAGAATGAATATATCTGGTAAAAAAAAAAGTCCAGTAAAACAACAAAAACTAATTATAGCACAATTTATGTCTAATAATTAGCTGCATTGCAACTGTGAGATGAGATGTCAATGCACAAGATAAATTGAAGTCTCACAGCAGATGACCTCCTGTAGCGTTCTCTGATGCATCAGGGCTGGATCATTCGATTGCTCAATGTACTTCTCATTCCAGCAAGCATGTCATGGAGGGGCTGTGAGGTATTGTTAGTGATGTTCAGCAGTTAAGACATTATTCTCCTCTCTGCAACAGCCTCAGACATCCACTCCAATGACAAACCCTTCCTTCTTAACCCATTTGTGCCCACATTTTTCTGAATGTTTCATGTATAGTTGTGTTAATAGTGTCCTATGTGAACATGTTATGCATTTATTTTCCCAATAATTTTTTTCTTCTCTTCTTGAAAATCGTATTTGAATGTGCGGCAACTATAGTTGCCGGTGCGTAAATGTTGTATGAACCCCTTCAATGTCAAATTTGAATTGGGGGAGAACATTTGGCATCTAACTCAAAATAACTGCTTTCAACAGATCAATCTTTATTCATAAACAAATGTATGAAAGTCGAAGAACATTCAATGCAAACTCAGCTGCATCTATCTTAAAAATATAATATTTCGATTATGAAAACACAACAAACAACAAATCCATTTGTCTTAAGGAAGTAAGAATGGACATTGAATCGTTTAATATGCTAAGCCTTTTGAAAGATCAAGCAGAGCAAGGAAAAACATATGGTACTATTATAAAATATATTAAAGAAAAAGGAATAGACGGGAGAATTTAGTGGGGTTTTTTTTCTTTTCTTTTTTTTCTTCTGATTATTAGTGTTTCACACTCCAGTCCAGTTGGTGGCGATAATCCACCGGAAGTTGGTTAGCCAACCACCATAAAACGCCATTAGAAGAAGAAGAAGAGTCCTGCCATGGGGGGTAGTCATCCAATCAAAAGAATATTACTAGATAACTGGGAAAGGGAGAGAACATAAAAAGTTAAGTTTTGGGTGGATAGGAGATGCGGCAGACTTGGGAGTGTATGAAAAGGAGCTATGCCCAACTGTAATGTGGCCTGATACCCCAGTATGGAAGCTAGAAACCATGGCAGTTGATTTTAAGTTACTGCAAGTCAAAACAGCAAGCAATTGTACAGATTTGGCAGCTGAATTTGATAGATATATAGATTATAAATATAAAGATCATGTGCAGATTTATACAGATGGATCAAAGGATCCAGAAACAGGGAAGACTGGATCTGCAGTTTACATTTTTAATCAAAGAGGTGAGGTAAGCAGACAAACTACAAATGATCTGAGTGTGTATGCAGTTGAATTATATGTTATTAGGATGGCATTAGAATGGATTGAGGGAAAAAAAAAAATAAAGCTTTAATTGGAAGTGACTCAGTGTCAGCATTTTACAGTCTCATGACGGATATGTCAAATAGTCATCAGGATTTACCATATACAATATTGACAATATACACAAGAATAAGGAAAAAATGCTATGACATTAAACTTATTTGGATTCCTGCTCATATTGGCATTGTGGGTAATGAGAGAGTGGACATATTAGCCAAACTAGCGTTTAAAAAAGAGAATATTGAAGCAAATATTAAGTTGTCAAAATCTGAAGGAAAGAGTATAGTGTGGAAAGAAGCCATTAGAGAATGGCAACATCAGTGGGACAGGGAAACTAAAGGGAGACATTTGTATGCTATTCAAAATAAAGTTGGGGCTGTGAAGAATAAAGGAGGAAATAGAAAAGAAGAAATAGTTATGACCAGATTAAGGATAGTTCACAGTAATTTGAATAGCACACTACACATTATAAGGAAGCATCCAGATGTTTTTTGTGGATATTGTCAGGTTGCAGAAACTATAGAGCATGTGCTGTTGAGTTGCAGACACTATGAAGAACAGAGAAAAGAAATGATGAAAGAATTAGGAAAAGCTGGAATAACAGGGACAGGAATTAAGGAAATACTGGAAAGTGGGGAGAATGAACAAAGCAGAGGAATGTTTTTCATTTTTTTTTAACAAGAACAGGACTGATGAGAAGAATATGACATAATGGACATTACAGGAAAATGAATCCGGAAGATGGCAGTAATGCAACGGAAGGTGGCAGTAATGCAACGCGAATGGATGCAAGTTGCCGTTAAACCCTAAAGAAGAAGAAGTCCCACCAGCACATGTAGGAATCATAGACAGTAAAAGAAATTGACACAGCGACCCCATAGACTTCAACAGAGTAAATTGAAGTCAGTTAGAAGCACTCACTTCCTGATGGCTGTACTGCGCAGCCTCAGACTGAGCTTGACGACGTAGATGTGATGTGAGCAACCTGTCTGACAGTTGTAAGTCTTTTAGTAGTTGTGCAAAGTGAAATCTGAATCACCGAATCTTGCAGAGACGGAGAGTGTGAGCAGGAGCAACTTTTTGTAAGTATTCTGATTAATTATTTTGTAATTTTGCATAGTATTTATTTATTTTAATAAATTGCCTCATAGACAGTAAAAGATTGCCTGCGATCTTCTCCTCCTGTCTATACGGTAATTTCTCTTCTGCGCAACAGAGTCGCGTGGTTTTGACGCAATCGTTAGCCTATTTTTACAAAAACAGCTTCTACAGGGCGATAGTGTAAGATACAAGGTATTGGAGCCTTTTATACATTGTCGTGTTTCTTTAGAAATAAACAATGGACAAATGGAGTCTTTAAACGCCTCAGATGTAAAGTTATTCGCTGTCAAAGTGACACCAAAATGAATGGGAGTCCATGGAATGCTAACAGCAGGTGATGGCTTGGTTAGCAATGGCTGCCCCTATGGAAGGTACGCTTTACGGGTGCTAGATTACCCCTTTGGTAGGAATAACTGATAATGAAACTGCTGATGAACTAGCAAAAATGCTTTAAAAAGGAAGTAATAGATTTTAATGTTCCTCTAAGTAAAGGTGAAGTTAAAACTATTATTAAGGAAAGTATTATTAAAGAATGGCAGGAAAAATGGAATACTGAACATAAGGGAAGGCATTTATATAATATAAAAAATGGTAAATACTAAAAGAAATATAAGTGGTATAAAAAGGAAAGAAGAGGTAATAATCACTAGGATGAGACTTGGACACGGGGTTGAATGCTTCATTGTTCATAACTAGAATACATGAGACTGGTCTGTGTGATAATTGTGGAGAAGGGAGAAAGAAACAGTGGAGGTTTTTAGCGTGATGACTCGTAGCTGTATATTCCAGTGATCGCTATGCCAGTGGCATAAATATACAGTAAGTTGTATCTACAGTAAAGAGTGGGAGAGTGACTCAACTCTCAAACGTGAATTACACCTGTGACACGAAGACTCTTTATAAATATAACCGTGACTCCTGTCCATCGTCATATACACACTTAGGACTTATCTGCAACTAGCAACCCGACAGCTGCTGAAAGATGTTAAAATCAACAATTAATCCGTTCTGACTGTACTAAGTGCATGTGCCATGTACTTCACGAATGAAATGCTGTAGTTTTGTCAAAGCAAAGTGCAACAGTGGTAAGCGCATTGTTGTTATTTTTTGTTGGCGGATTATTGTACAGTATCAATGAATTAATTACGCATTTTGACAGTGGCGTGTGCATTAACGTGTGAAATGCCTGTTTATTCCATTGCTTTTTCCAATCTCTATATTGGGCACTTTTTGCACATAAATTGGCTTCTGTTGACATTGTGTTTTTCTGAGGGATTGCCGTTTTGACAGTTTCTACCTGGACATAGTCATATTTGATCCGTTTTACTGGGAATTTTTTTATCATCAATGTTATGTTTTAAGGAGATAAAATGGTAACTTACTTATCAACATTGATTGTAATGGCAATAAAATAATATCACATTATTTTGGCAGTTAAAGTTTTGGGATTTTTCTTGGAGTGACTACTTGCCTATAAGTATTGTAAAGGTGCAAAAAGTCAAAATTCAGAGGCATGTTATCAATAACCATTTTTTGAATATAAATGCACATTTGGTGAGTTTTTGGGCTGGAAATCATCAACCCAATCTGGCCACACTGATCACACATTCAAATAATGGTTATTGATAACATGCCTCTGAATTTTGACTTTTTGCTCAGTAGTACACATATGGTTCTTTAATGTATTTGCATTTTCCTAAAATGCGTTGATTTTCAATGGGAATATATGCAGCTGAAACGGGTAGCCTATGCATCTAAAAAATTTCAACATTAAATTTTTAATATAACATTATAGTCATTATGGCCTTTAGACATTTTTTTTTTTGAGGAAGTGGGGTATGCACTGTGGCACGGCCTAATCTTTTGTCCTTAAAGGGATAGTTCACCCAAAAATGAAAATTCTGTCATCATTTACTCACCATCAAGTTGTTCCAACCGGTATGAGTTTCTTTGTTTTGAAGATATTTTGAAGAATGTTTGTAACCAAGCAGATTATATGCAACCATTGACTGCCATAGCATTTTGCCCCTACTCTGGCAGTCAATGCTTTCTCTATCTGCTTGGTTACAAACATTCTTCAAAATATCTTCAGAACAAAGAAACTCATACCGGTTGGAAGTACTTGAGGGTGAGTAAATGATGGCAGAATTTTCATTTTTGGGTGAACTACCTCTTTAATGGCATTTTTTCCCCTTACATTACTTTTACTTTTATACTTTAAGTAGTTTTGAAACCAGTACTTTTACACTTTTACTTGAGTAAAAAGCTTGAGTTGATACTTCAACTTCTACAGAAGTCTTTTTAAACCCTAGTATCTATACTTCTACTTGAGTAATGAATGTGAATACTTTTGACACCTCTGTGAACGACGCCTTGTGGTGCCATACCAGAGAGGCATGAAATCGCTGTCACGGACCTTTTCCTGGGCCGTTCCCACCTGGTGGAATGACCTGCCTATCTCAATTTGTGCGGCCAAGTCTGTAGCCATTTTCAAAAAACACCTAAAGACACATCTCTTCCAGCAGTACCTGACCAATCAAGAATAGCACTTATCATTCTATTCATTTTCTGTCTGTCTAATTTATAAAAAAAAAAAAAAAAAAAAAAAAACTGTCCTGTGTATTCTGAGCTAGATTAACTGAGACTTGCTACAGCATTTGCATATTGTTACCCTTGACTGTTCTAGTTGCTTCTTTTGCTCTCATTTGTAAGTCGCTTTGGATAAAAGCGTCTGCTAAATGACTAAATGTAAATGTAAATGTACCTCTGGACCTTTAATATGTAGTATAAACCAACAGATTTATCCGTTTTCAAATAAACATATTGTTAACAAAAGCAAAGTTTCAGAGTATCAATTATTTACCAAGACAATCAAGTTATTTTGTTTTACTTTAAGCACTAGTTCAGTGTAACAGTCGGAAGCACAGGAAAATGACTGATTAACATTAAAGGAATAATTCACCCAAAGTGAATTATACTCAACTACTATGAAACACAAAAGTATACATTAAGGGGTAGAACCATCATCCAATGTATGCATCATATTGAATACTCATTTGCAACTCGCTTTATATTTTGTATTTTGTGAGCCAATCTACATTTTATGAACCGCAGGGGACAAAGTCATGTCCAAATTACTTCCAAATCACTTTCAGTTTCTATTTACAGTAAATGCTGCCTGATCTTGTAAACTTGTGATAGTGATAGTGATAAAAGGGTTTATTTAATTATATTCACAATCACAGCAGTTTTGGCCTAAACCAATCATTCTTCTTGAGCAGGCGCTCGCAGTTTGAAAACTCCTGTCCTATCTGTTTCATGAACGTTAAGATAACCTGAACACTACGTTTTATATTTCAATTATATCTCTTGTTTAGTGATATTTAGGCTACCTGATGGATGATGAAAGTTTTCAGCCCCCTGTTCAAATACACTAGCGGCTGCAGCGCTGTAGTGTGTGCGTGTTAGCCTAGGTCAATGAGTGACTGACCAACTTAATTGCATTTTGTAAACAGATTTTGATTTTAATGGCTGCAAAATACTCCAAAGAAAGTTGGGACAGAGGCATGTTTACCACTGTCACCTTTCCTTTTTTAGTTAGATTCAGATTGGGCTGAATGTTCACCTTTCAGCAGGACAAAGCTCTCAGGACAAAGTTTTTTATGTGATATTTATGTACAGTTGGCTGATTGCAGAATGAGTGATTGTTTGTTGGGTTGAAAGCGCTTGGGACTTTGGACTTGTTTTGTGCATCTCATTCATTTTCCAATAAGGATGATTAACAGACTCTTCTTACCTGTTCACCAATTAACTTTCCTTTTCTTTGAAATAGGCCTTCTAACAATGGCTTTTGCTTATCTCAGTTTAATTTGTTGATAAGAGCCTGGGTGTGTACTGATAGGATGGCATGTACAGATGAGGCGATACAAGCGTCGCTCCATTTCTGTTAATTTTATTAACAACTGCACAACAAGTAACATAGCATGAATGCACTATTTACTCACTCTGTCTACCATATTTCCCTTATTAGCTTGCATGTCACAAACAGATATAAGTTGCTCTATATATTACCGTACATAACCGAACAGATTTTCGAGTTATCGCTATGTGAACATGTGAACATTCCACAACAATACCAAATAAACATAATAAAGAAACAAACAGCTTTCAGTGTCTTCTTTTATTCCCTTATGTCAATGTAATGTCAAACATCTTATTCAAACAATTGCTTAGAATTTATATCTTCTTTAGAGTCACAAATGACAATCTAGTTATTCCGGGTAGTCTAGAAATATAGCTGTCATAATATAGCTTGTAGTTCGAACAACAACAGACATGTATCATTGATTGTTTCAGTCCTGCATCAGAAAGTGTTTTCAAGACCCTCAGTACACAACAATTGTGAATATCCAACCCGATCTCACGGCAATTCGTACATATTTTACAAAGTGGCTAATTCGTACGACCTTACTCGTATGAATGTGTACTATTTTTGCTAATTTGTACGTATTTGACGAGTTGCCAAGAGTTGACAAATTTGTGTGAATTCGTACGAATGACCTACCTCAAACCCCGCCCCTAAACCTACCCGTCACTGGGGTGTAGGCAAAACATACAAATTCGTACGAGTGAGGTCGTACAAATTCGTACGAATTAGCCACCTCGTAAAATACGTACGAATTGGTCGTGAGATAGCGTTGGAATATCGGGCATTTCTCCATAGATGATTATGTCATCCATGTTTGCTGATGTACCTTCATGGTCTTTTAGGCCATGTGTCCAAGAGTTTTTTCACATCCATGGTATATTTTTCCAATTTCTTTTCTTTTCTGACCAAATATCAATATCAACAGATGACAACAAGCATAAAAACGGAACAAAATAATTTAAAACAAGACCAGAGCAAATACGTTATATTGTATCTGCATTTTATATAGAAAAAATACAGAAACCAACTATCTGTAAAATGAGATAACACTCCTGCGGATATTCCGTATCATAGCAAGCAAAGAGTCTCAACTGAAGAACTGCTGCGCTGCCTAAACGCCCTCAAGCGCTCACAGCAAGGCGTTTTCAGTAGAGTGCCTAGTGTTTACAGCTGGCTAAAAATGATTTGGTGGACACGCAGCCTTAACTCTTTCCCCACCATTGACGGAATTTTCCGGCTTTCCGTGTTTTCACTGTTATATGGTAGGGGGCGCTATGACACATCTTCTAAAAGATTACTAAATCTCCCGATCAAAACACATGCGAAGAAGATGCAGAAACAAGCGATATTACATGGCATGATATTGTAACATGTTCTAAATGTTATTTTGTTACAGATGACAAGGACTTTAATGTTTATGTTGCACTTTATTCATTTTTGTATTGGGGACTGTTATCATCAACTGCAACTTTTATTGGATGTTCGAGTTAAACATGCAAAGAGGCTCCACCCCTGGGGGTGTTTTGGTGGAAAGTGGTGAGAAGGGGGGAGAGGAGTGCCTCGCTGTTTCAAGTGCGGTTCTCTGTTAAAGTTGGGGTGTGTACGGCGTGGGTGGTGGGTGGCCTACAACAGCCCAAATAAACACCCCTTTTCACTAGCACGTCTCGTTATTGCCTGAGAACGCTACAATATGCATATGCAAAATAACGTGATCATCAACATTAAACAGCATCTAAATTCAAACTGCCTAATGTTACTGAATGAACCAATGGTGCACACCATTCAGTCGGCTCTGTAATTTCTTCATTCCCGCCACACTTCACCATTCTGTCTAGATCAGCTTTCACCTTAGAAAGTAACGCTGGGCTCAGACTAGAGGAGTTTATAAATCCTAACCGATTATGAAATCTGGTGACATCACTCACATAAGGACAAGCTTCACAGATTTTTTTCTCTCAAATCTCAAACATGCACACACTACAAGATTTTAACATGTTTGCGCATCACACATTACAAGATATTATTAAGAGAGTATCATGCCAGGATGAGCACCTCACGTGATCTCATGGGGAAGTGGATGTAAACATGTTTGTAGCAGATCGTCATTGATGTCTCAACAGGTAATGTTTACATTTGCTAGCAACTTTCTACACTCACCCGGTATGTTCAAAACCAAGGCAATTTCTCCTCAGCTCTTCTCTTTGTACGGTTGTGTCCTGTTTTTCGAAGTCACGTTATACAAATAGACATGTTGCAACACTCACTTGAGATTTCACGTGAACGAATGTAACGAATGATATTAGCGCATTCTCTTCAAATCACAACTTGTTTAATTATTTCGAGTCAAGTGAAATAGTTTTTATTAGCCTAGACTGTATCCTTGCGTTACCTATCTGAATGCCTCTAATATATCAATCAGGCACAACAGCTCAGTTGATGTATCATAATACAATAATGTATGTTGATGGAAATATGTATCAGGTCTGATCGGCATATTAACAACTGTTATACAGAGCGCACTGCAGTGCTAAAGCTGCGCCCGACACCGCTTGTTAGCAGCGGCAGCTCCGCTCCTTTTAATGCAGCTGCATTTAGCGCCTATATATGGTACAATAAGCTATGGTTTACTGTTACATTATTGTTAATATTTTCTTATTTCTTGGGCTTCACTTTCTAACTTTCCTTGTATAACACTGACTTTTCTGCCATGGTACGTGTGATCAGACAATACATTCAGTAGTCCTTGGACACATTCGCACACACCCAGACATCCCAGACAAAACATTAAGATACACATACACACATTTTGCACACATACATGTTTCACTTACACCTTTATATATGACCTTTCTTCCTTAATAAATTTGAGAATGTTATAGTACTGCACTGTGTCTGTGGTTCCTTGAGCATTCTCCCAAGATCTTGCGCTGCAGCTGCTGCCACACATCGCAGGGGTGGACATCGACTGATGATTGAGAATATTGATATATTGATAGTCTACCTAAAAGTTAGATTCTAACAATTATACAAATATAACCTATAAGTACGTATAGTTATACAGTTCTTAACTGTGTATCTTCTGTCATGTCATTATCATGTATATTTACCATCCTTATTCTGTCACAGAAACCACATTTATGTACATATCCACGCAAACCTGTTTATGCCTTGCAATTGGATGACTGAATAAACATTACTATCATCAAAGTTCACTCTGGATTAGCTGCAGTTCTTTCTAGCCGAATAATTAGGCCAGTTGAGTTCCAACCATCCCACTGCGCACAGAATATCCCACAGGCACCGTGTCAAATGTGGACGAGGTCGAACTGGAAGCCATGTTAATCTTGGACTAAATCGGCCACCGTAGGAGTTCAAACGAAATCGGAATTGAGAGGAACAGAAACGTCTCGGTTACGTATGTAACCCTCGTTCCCTGAGGAGGGAACGGAGACGTACGTTAGTGACTAACGAATGGGGGTTTCGCTTAGAAGCCAATCATCTTCAAGTATTCAACAGCGCCCAATGGCAGTGCCAATGCCATGGGCATGCGGAATTTGCATGCGTAACTCCGCCCCACCTCGTGGGTATATAAGGAAGTACGCTGGCAACATCGCATTATGTTACTATTGCAGGAGCCAAGACTGAACTCCGCGTTCCAGGCAGCACAGCTGACGTGGCAAGGAAACGTACGTCTCCGTTCCCTCCTCAGGGAACGAGGGTTACATACGTAACCGAGACGTTCCCTTTCGTTCAGTCACTACGACGTACGTTAGTGACTAACGAATGGGGGATCCTATACAACAACGCCACTCAGCTGTCATCCAGTGCCCTGCGTAAGTGTGAGTACCCTGTCGTAAGACTAGTACGGACGAAGGACTCCCACTTATCACAGGATTACCAAGGTACACTGGGAAGCATATCCCAGTGAGGGAATGCCAAGATGCCTACCCGTGGGGAGGACTTAGAGAATACACATATGACCCGCTAAGGGCTGCATATGGAAGATCTCTAGGGTACCAGCCGAAGGTGGATTTTTAACCCTAGGGGCGGCAGGGACTTGCCAAGGGAAAGACACCTGCTCGCTGAGGAGGCTTACGGTGGAAATACTCGTGTGGGGGTCGCCGGAGGGGAACCATGCACACGGAGCACCTGGCCGGACATGAGGGTCTGGGCTCGAAAGGGCAGACTGAACTGATGTCGGCGTAAGCAGTGCTGGAGGAGCTCAGGGCTCTCGGGGAGCTCACCTGAGGAAAATATCGCACGTATCCAGTCCTGGGAGTGGAATGGCGAGCAAGCGAAGACACCTGAGCCTGGTCCATTACCGGCCACCCGTAGGGGCGAGTACATAGTCGGACACTGGCTCCACTCGGAGATTGTAGAATCTGGCGAATGTGTTGGGTGTCGCCCAGCCTGCAGCTCTGCAGATGTCTGTTAGCGAGGCGCCATGCGCTAGAGCCCAAGAGGAGGCCACACTCCGGGTGGAGTGTGCCCTCACACCAAGGGGACATGGTCGGCCTTGCTGCTGGTAAGCCAAAACAATGGTGTCCACTATCCAGTGAGACAACCTCTGCTTTGAGAGAGCACTTCCCTTCCGCTCTCCACCATAACAGACAAAGAGCTGGTCTGAGGTCCTGAAACACTGCGTCATGTCTACGTAGGCGCGGAGAGCGCGTACTGGACAGAGCAATGCCAAGGCTGGGTCTGCCTCCTCCAAAGGCAGCGCTTGCAGGTTCACCACCTGATCTCGGAACGGAGTGGTGGGAACCTTGGGCACATAGCCCGAACTCAAGGCACGCTTCGTCAACCGAAAATGCTTGCAGGTCCCCGACCCTCTCAGCGAGGCCAATGCGGTCAGCAGAGCCGTCTTAATAGACAAGAACTTAATCTCAGCCGACCGCAAAGGCTCAAAGGGAGGCCTCTGCAGAGCACTTAAGACTACTGAGAGGTCCCAAGAGGGAACGAGAGGAGAGCGAGGAGGATTCAGTCTCCTCGCCCCCCTCAGGAACCTGATGATCAGGTCGTGCTGCTACTTACCTTTTTGTCTCCCAGGAGATCGTGGTAGGCAGATATTGCGGCCACGTACACTTAAGGGTGGAAGGAGACAGCCTTCGTCCCACCCCCTCCTGGAGAAACGAAGCACAGACCCGATCGGGCATTTCCAGGGGTCTTCCTGGCGGGAAGAGCACCATGTGACGAAGAGGTCCCAACGCATAGAGGTGTCGTGTCGACTCTGCCCTAGCGGAAGTGATGGTAGCGACCACCGCAGGTGGAGGGCTACTCAAACCAGCCGCGTCCCGTCCAGAAGCCACACGTGGAGCTTCCAGAACGCTGGACGCGGGTGCCAAAAGGTGCCCCGTCTCTGAGTGAGGAGTCTCAGAGGAATAGGCCAGGGAGGGGCTGTCGCAAGGAGTAGCAGTTCTGAGAACCAGGTCCGGCCGTGCCAACGGGGCGACCACATGACCTGCTCCTTGTCCTCCCTGATCTTGCACAGTACCTTTGCGAGAAGGCTCACTGGGGGAAACGCATAATTGCGTAGCCCCGACGACCAGCTGTGCGCCAGTGCATCCGTGCCGACCATAGGTCAGGGAATAATACAGGGAGCAATGGGAAGAGTCCTGGGAGGCAACAGGACTACCTGTGCGTCGTCGAACCGTTCCCATATCAGCTGGACCGTCTGGGGATGGAGTCTCCATTCTCCAGGAAGTGGCTGAAGCCGTGAGCTCGTCGGCAGCACGGTTCAGGACTCCCGGGATGTGGACAGCATGAAGGGACCTCAGATGCTTCTGACTCCAAAAAACGAGATGGCGGGCGAGTTGAGACATACGGCGGGAGCGTAGACGGCCCGGCCGTGTCGTCTGTCCTGACTAGTACATGTTGACCCTTCAGCAACGCTCGGAAGCGGTGCAGGGCGAACCGTACTGCCAGCAACTCGAGGCAATTGACATGCAGAAGGCGCTGGGGTCCTACCCAGGAGCCCGAGGCTGCTTGTCCATTGCACATGGCACCCCAGCCCGTGGATGATGCATCTGTTGATACAACAAGATGCCTGGAAACTCGTTCTAAGGACACTCCGGTCCGTAGAAAACTGAGGTTCGACCACGGGGAGAGAGTCTGTAAGCAGGCCCGAGTCACTTGTACCCGGAGCGTGCCAGACCGCCATGCCCATCTCGGGACTCGATCGCATAGCCCGTGCTGAAGCGGTCTCATATGAAGCAATCCGAGCGGCATTACCGCGGCTGCAGATGCCATATGCCCCAGGAGCCTCTGAAACAGTTTCAGTGGAACCGCACTCTTGCCCTCGACTTGTCGAAGGGAAGTCAGCAGAGACTGCGCGCGCTCGCTCGAAAGCTGCGCGCACATGGCGACCGAGTCGATCCATACCGAGAAAAGAGATCCTCTGCGCGGGGCAAAGTTTGCTCTTCTCCCAGTTGACCCGAAGGCCCAGACGGGCTAGGTGATGGAGCACCAAATCTCTGTGTCCGCAACCCTGCTCTCGAGAGTGACCCAGTATGAGCCAGTCGTCGAGGTAATTCAGGATGCGAACCCCGTGCTGCCGAAGGGGCGCAAGGGCTGCCTCGGCAATCTTCGTAAAGACGCGAGGGGACAGAGATAGCCCGAATGGTAGAACTGCGTACTGATATGCCCGCCCCTCGAAAACAAACCGTAGGAACGGTCTGTGTCGAGGTAGAATGGAGACATGGAAGTAGGCGTCCTTCAGGTCGATCGCTGCAACCAATCGTCTGGACGAACGCATTCGAAAAGGCGTTTCGCTGTCAACATCTTGAACGGAAACCGTTGGAGGTAACGGTTCAAGACGCGCAGGTCCAGGATCGGTCAAGCCCACCGGTCTTTTTGGGTACAATGAAGTACGGGCTGTAAAACCCGGAATTCACCTCGGCTGGAGGGACAGGTTCGATCGCACCCTTCGCCAGTAGGGTGGCAACCTCCGCTCGCATGACGGGGGCATTAGCCCCGATCATAGTGGAACGGACTCCCCGGAAGCAGGGAGGAACCTGCGCGAACTGAATCGCGTAGCCGCACCTGACTGTCTTCGCGACCCAGCGGGACAGCCCTGGAATCTGAAGCCAGGCTCCCAGGAACTGCACCAGCGGGGTCAATCGGACTACCAGGTGTACCCGGAGTGGGGCAGCGATGCAGCGTTACCGACCCGGACAAGGGAGGCTGTTGGGCGTCCCGGTGTGGGGGTGCGGTTAACGGCTGCGTCCTGACAGAGGAGACCAGGGAAGGACGCGCGTTCCACTGGGGTCTGCTCTGCCAGGAGGCTGGCGACAGAGAGGGATGCGAGTGGCGGGACCCGTGGGTGGCGCGCACTGTCATCACCGGTCTCTGGGTCCTCAGAGACAGGAACATGAGTTCTTCCCAAGCGCTGCTAGCCCGGGGGCCAGCAGCGGAAGGATTTTCCCCCGGCCCTCCACCGGGGGAAGGAGAGGTTCCACACCAGCGCGAGACTCGCGGCTGCCCGAGATAACATGGCTGTCAACCTTAGGTCGGATCAGGCAGCGCTGACACACCCGGAGGCGGAGCACAACTCCTAATCGTCATCCCCAAAGGACTCCAGCCCACCTTGGGATGCGGCGATCGACATCTCACTGCTATCTGGAGCGTGGACGAAACGAACGAGGCGTCAGAGACGGGCCGCTGTTTCAGTCCAACACTCGCGGGTTTAAGCAATGTGCGAGAGGGGGCGTGGCCCGAGGAATGATCGTCGGGGTTCTTAATACCACGGCACCGCACTCAGGTCACCCTGGCCACCAGCCAAAGTACCACCTCACTCGGAGACGGTAGATTGGGGTGTGGCAGAGGGGACTCTCTCTCCTCACGGAGATCACTGAGTCTCGACCGCAACATCGCGATGGTCACGTTCCCGCAGTGGGAACATGACGCATCCACAAACACTGCCCGAACGTGCTGAAGCCCAAACACATCGAGCAGTGAATGTGCCCATAGACAGCAACGGAGATCGATCGCACCCGGAAGTGCACGGGCGAACCGTCTTGAAAAAGACGTGCCACGCGCAAGCTCTTTTTGTGAGAGGAAAGCTCTGCAGAGTGCCGAAGCGCCCAGGGAAACACACACACAGCTGTTGCAGATCACTGCACAGATCAGCAGGCAGGCAGCATGAGATCGCTGGAACGCGCCGTAACACCAACACCCTGGAGAACCGCTGGTCTCGAAGACTGAAGAGAAGACTTCAGAATTCAGGCTTGTAGGAGTGAAGAGATCCTCTTGGCTCCAAAGCAGAAACATAATGCGATGTTGCCAGCGTACTTCCTTATATACCCACGAGGTGGGGCGGAGTTACGCATGCAAATTCCGCATGCCCATGGCATTGGCACTGCCATTGGGCGCTGTTGAATACTCGAAGATGATTGGCTTCTAAGCGAAACCCCCATTCGTTAGTCACTAACGTACGTCGTAGTGACTGAACGAAAGGGAACTAAAATTCACTGGATGGTCATATACTTTTTCACTGCTAGATGGGGGAAAATATCACACAGTGTAGCTTTAATTGGTAAACTGTCTGAGACTCATTTTAGACGTCTTAAAATCTACTGATGCTTCCTGTGAAATAAATTTGTAAATCTTGCAAATCACGTCTCTGTCTTTAACCCAATCCGAACCAGCAGGGTCCATATTATTGTAATTTTCTTTGGGGGTATTTCTTTTTACTAGGGTAAGACATAACCTAGGTGGCGTAGTCAGGTTTTTCTTAACACTCTTAGCCAAAGGTTACATAACGAAATTGCAAAACGAACATGATAAAAGTGGCCGTTTACTTTAAACCCAAGCATCAATGTTATACCACAAATTTACAATAAGTGATACATTGATCATAATGAATTAATTTGTGTCAAGATTGCACATTAGTCCCCGTTATTTCACAAAAGAAAAAGAGGACACTCATGTATTCAGTTGTGTTTACATCAAATTTGGAAAGAATGATAATTTCCACAAATTTTCCACCTAAAATATGAGGAGCTTTAGCACTCCTCTCTCCAGTGATAGTCCCAATACAATTAAGCTTTGGGTGAACAAACGTCCTGTCCTGGCCCTAATATAACAATTTTCTATCCATACAGAGGGGCCGTACTTTACATGTATTGAAATTAATAAAGAATCTTTGAGTAAACTTCGAGTATCATTTGAGTACCGGGCCAAGTGTCCTGGTTTTCGGTAATCAAAATATGGTCACCCTATAAGCTATATACAACAATCAGGCATAACATTATTTTCCTAATATTGTGTTGGTCCCCCTTTTGCTGCCAAAACAGCCTTGACCCGTCGAGGCATGGACTCCACTACACTCTAAAAAAATGGTGGTTCTTGGCTCGTAATCATAGGGGAACCACTTTTGGTGCTATATAGCACCATATCTTAGAACAGGGATGAGCACTTCCTGTCCTGCAGGGCCACTGTCCTGCAGAGTTTAGCTCCAACCCTGATCAAACTCACCTGCCTGTAGCCTTCTAGTAATCCTGAAGACATTAATTAGCAGGTTCAGGTGTGTTTGATTAGGGTTGGAGCTAAACTCTGCAGGACAGTGGCCCTCCAGGACTGGAAGTGCCCACCCCTGGCTTAGAAGGTTCTTCTGTATATGTGACCAGTGACGGAAGGTAGGGACACAAGTCGGTTATGGAGCATTTTGAGTTATTTACAGATTCTGAAAGTGTAGTCTCCAAGCTTTTCAGTGATGTGTAACACATGGAAATCTGATAATATTTGGAGAAGTTGTGGCCATTTGAAAGTAGAAACTCAAAAAAGCTTAACAGGGAGAAATTTGCCTCTAAAGATTTTGTTCTCACCTGCTGGGAGTGACAATAGGGCTCATTTACATCTCATTTAGATAAGCCATACCCCCTGTAAAGCTCCCCCTGTAAAGCTGCATGGTTACAATCGGACCGCATACTATTAATAATAAAGGATAATGAGCATTGTAAATGTCAGTAATTTATCTTTTTTGACTAAAAATGATTTAGAGGATTTTTATAAAAACCTTTTTATTTGTTATTTGCTGGTTTTGTACATAAAACTTGGTGAATTGATTTCATTGTGTAGCATTGGGACTTTTTAACAGGATTCTGTGATAACCGTCATGATCAACTATGATAAACTAAAATCCAGTGGTGGACAAAGTACACAACTCCATTACTCGAGTGAAAGTAAAAGTACTACTGGTCAAATATTACTCCGTTACAAGTGAAAGTTGTTAAAAACTATTTTTACTTAAGTAAAAGTATAGAAGTACTTGCTTTTAAAAGTACTTAAGTATCAAAAGTAAATTTCCTTTTTTATGTCAATGCATTATTTTATTATTGTTGCATTGTTGTATAAATGCACGCTATGCCATGGTGGTTTAAGCCAGTCTGTGATGCTCCATACGACCACCTTGAGCTAATTTAAATACTTAAAAGTTACAAAGCTTTTTACAAAGCTGCTGTCACTTTAAGGCAGAATGCACAAATCCTACACACTGATACACATCCGATATTCCCCCAACTGTTACGTTCACTTAAGACATAATCAACTTTGTTTATGTGAATACTTTCCAAAATGAAAATTGACATTTTGTGTGTATTGGTCTGTTTAAGTGCGAAAACCCCCCAAAAGAAAGCTCTATTCAGTGCTCGTGCTCTGGCATCTCAGAGGCACAAAAAAACAGATTCTTCCATATGTCTATGCTTCTCTTTCTCCCAGACATTTACATTTTGCTTAAAGAAGAAAAAAAAATAATCCACTGACTTGCAAAGCTGCTACAGAAACGACTTTTGACTTTGAGGACCTTGATAGAAATGTAGTGGAGTAAAAAGTACGATATTTGTCTTTCAAATGTAGTGAAGTTAAAGTAAAAGTTTCCCTAAAAAATAATACTTCAGTAAAGTACAGATACTCAAAAAGTGTACTTAAGTACAGTACTCAAGTAAATGTACTTCGTTACTGTCCACCTCTGCTAAAATCAACTATAATTATGTGTTTTTATAGTATAATATGCAAAGTACAATTTTCTATAAGAAAAAAAAATCTCTGATTCTGTTCTTTTCTCTGACATTTAATGGTAACATAGGCCTACAAAGGCTCTTTTAGGTCTAAAACAGTTTGGATAGTTGTTAATACAGCGTTCCCACAGCTTGGTTAACTTCAAATTCAAGAACCTTTCAAGGACTTTACTTTTGGCCATATGACAGAGGTCTGATATTCTATTTGTCATATTTCTGTTTTGCATAAAACTGAAGAATATTCGGTACATCCTATACTGTATTCTAAAATGATCTGATATTAACTTTTGCATGGATTTTATTGAAAAGAGCTTAGGCTCATGTAACCAGTCTATTTTTGCAATATTTCACGGTGTGTCTGTGAAACGCTGAGGTACCGTAGTGGTTTTGTGCGCGCGTGAACATCATGGCAATGTACAACACAAAGTACCTCACGCGGGAAAGACTTAATCTAACAACAAATACCATAGTAAAACTATGGTTACTGTGGTAAAAACATTGCAAGTGTTGTGGTTAATGTGCTTTAACTACAAACAGTACATAGTAAAAACAGTTACTGTGGCAAAACCATGGCAAGTGTTGTGTTTACTGTGCTTTAACGACAAATACCACATACTATGGTTACTATGGTAATAGCATTGCAAGTGTTATGGTTAATGTGATTTAACTACAAAATACCACAGTAAAACTATGGTTACTGGGGTAAAACCATGGAAAGAGGTGTTTATGGTGCTTTAACAACACATATCACAGTAAAACTATGGTTACTGTGGTAAAAGCATTGCAAGTGTTGTGGTTATCGTGCTTTAACAACAAATACCACAGTAAAACTATGGTTACTGTGGTAAAAGCATTGCAAGTGTTGTGGTTAATGTGCTTTAACTACAAAATACCACAGTAAAACTATGGTTACTGGGGTAAAACCATGGCAAGTGTTGTGTTGCTGTGCTTTAACTACAAATACCACAGTCTACAGTTACGCTGACGTGTAGTAGACAGCACATTCCAGGGCCCAGTTTATGGCCGGGCCACTCTCTGTCCATAACAGTGGACAAAGGTTTGCTACATTTTGATTGGATCTCGGTGGACTGACACAAACAAACTGTCCAACGCCATCAGATAAAGATGATAAGACAACAGCCATACACCTCTTGGAGGGCCAGAAGATGACCTCTTGTACCAAGCCCAGGAAGGACAGGACATCTCATTGGTCCACATGCAGTTTCTGCCCTTCACCCAAATCCCTAATGTCCTGGTCTGTGACTGTCATAAAAATTCCACAGGACTTTAGCAGTAGTGGGTGAAAGAAAGACCACAATAATCCATCCAAATCCATTCATAACTATGTTTGTAAAACCTTAGTTTACATCAGTCTTACACACATCCATTTCATACTTATTCAGAGAAATAAGTATCCTCAGTGACAGCTATTTGATAGCTGTTAATGAACAAATGAATGAAGGCATGACATTTCAATCTTTTTCTATCATGTTTGGTGTCTACTTGTTTAGAATATTGCCAAGGGTATTCTGATGGTTTGGAAAGTGAGAAATGCATTGGTAAACTTTAAAGACACTTTAAAGACTTCTAACTGTGTACAGTACGCAAATGAGTTCCACAGGGGAAAGGAGGGTGGGCTACACCGTGTGCTCCCTCTGATGCCAGCAGCCAATTGCAACACTGCAATGGAGAAGCGCCAAATTGCAATCTCCTCTTATTCGGAAAAGGATAAAGGTACCCTTTCAACTGACACACCTTGTTCTGAGTCTCCCAGAAGTCAGTGGAAGAAGTCACCACCATCGGACTGCTTACTCAACCCCGTGGAACGTATATCACTTAACCAAACCTCTTTCCAGAAACCTTGGCATTGTTGTATATTATCAGTATATGATTTTCTAATTTACATTAGAGGTAATATAACTGATGCTAGTTGATAACAAATAATCTTTAGTTTATTTGTTTGATGTATAATACGGTTATTACCCTTATTTTCAGAGAAACAACAGCTTATCTTTCCATAAGATAACGCAACTCTTCCATAGCCACACTCAACTTAATCACATGTATTTTATGTATCTTATGCACTTTATTCCTTTATCATTCATTGTATTCATTTAGTAGTTGTGTTAGTTATTCTTGTTTATCTTTAGTTAATAAAATCTATTTTATTACAATTGTGTCTTACTTGTGCTGATAATACAGAAGAGGCTCTACAAGTTAGAAATCTCACCAATCTTTCAGATAAATCAGCTGACCAACTCTCCCCACTTTACATTCATTCTAAATGATTGAACAGCCTCCTGTTTGGAGTGTTCTCATACAGCCAAGGTAAAAGACCTTGACTAGTGTCCCAAACTAAGAGAGGGGGAAGGTGGTCATCTCATGTACTCATAACCACACCTTAAGTGACTGGTGATCCAAAAATCACAACGTCAGCGGTGACGTGAGTACCAATCACTACCTTACTTAGCTTCCCTGGATGGACAAAAGTAAAATCACTACATAATTGGCGTCCCTGGGTGGGCCCAAAAGTGAAATTATTACAAAAGGTAGAGCGATAGTTACTATGGTGAAAACATGGTAAACGTGTGGACTTTTAACATGATCCCTTTCCCACCACAGACGAATTTCAAATGAATAGTACAATGAAAACTAACTATGCTGGTGTCCATTTGAATAATTTCAACGTCACAGTGCTTGAAAAAATTTGACAAAATGCATCCCGTATCGAAACACGACACAATTTTATTCATAAATACGGGACGAACAACTACTTTACGGGATGGATGGAACCCCTACCTGTACGTGTCTCGAAGTCATCTAAAATCCATATTTTATAGGAATAAACCAGGAATAAACCGAATAGCTGAGAGAGTTTAACATAGGATAAATAGCAAGTAGATAGAAAACCCACAATGCATTGAGGCGAGAGTTTCTGTGAGTGCCATATCTCCAGCTGCCAGTAGGGGCGCTAATATAGGGAACACGAATACGAGTCGTATTTAAAGCTAGTGACACATGACCTTTATGGTCTTATGGGTTGGAGGACTTGTTGGATCTTTACCTCCTGTCCTCAATAAGGTGTAAATTACAGGTCTACAGGGCTTGATTAATGCAAATTCCCATTGTGAACTCATGTTTACATTTGAAAGAGGTTTCTGTCTTGGTCTGAGTATTTAAGGGACGTGGCAGAAGGGTCAGGGCGCGATTCTGTAGACAGATCAGCCCGTAATGCTATGCATTATGTATCCTATTTTCTTGAGGTCAGGTATGCATCTCTTACTCTTTACTTCAGAGCATTTGATGTTATGTATTGTTTATCTTTGAATTGATTATGTAATTGGCATGATACATTTACCTGACTAATAATAAATTGTTACATTTGATTTAGTCTGAATTCCTCTGAAATTATTGATTTTTAGTGCATTATGATGTATCCTTTGTTATCGCAAATCTGCGACCAGGGTTAAGTACATACTAGATTATTGTGATCGTGGGCCCGCTTAACGGCTGGTGCGAGGACCCTGTGTGACTCTGAGAACCGAATTAATGATTTCAATAAGAGTAAAGAGTTAAATAGAACAATCAAATGTTTGGTTAAATTGTTATACAAATGACCTAATAACCAATCGCCATTCTAACTTAAATTTGAGGTCATGATAAAATGGAGTCAGATAAAAGTAAATTGGAATTAAATTACTTTTCCCCACTGAAAAGACTGAACGAGTAGAAACCTTCACCCGCTAATCGGAAACCATCATTAGGATGATTGGGCAGGCCTTATGGTGCGTTCACACCGGACGCGATTGACAGGTTAAGTCAATGCAGAGATGCAAAATGGCATTCTGCGGCACGATTCGCGCAAATGAGGCGGCGCGAATGACGCTATTTGTGCGGATGACGCAAATTGAGCGTTTTGAACGCGTGATTCGCGCAAATCGCTGAAGTTGAAAAATCTGAACTTTGGCGGATATTTGCGCCGCATTTACCAATCAGGAGCTTGCTCTAGTAGTGACAACAATGAGGAGAAAATCTGTATATTAATATCTGGTTCAGACAATATGATTATCACTGTGATAACATTAAATGACATGAAACACAACCCAGCCTCTTTTTGTTAAATGCAAGTTTATGTATGATCCATAATACAAAAGTATAGGCAAGGCAAGGCAAGGCAAGTTTATTTGTATAGCACATTTCATACTCAGTGGCAATTCAAAGTGCTTTACACAGAAATGAAGTTAAAATAGTCATAAGTGAATAAAATAAAAATATATTTAGTATAACAGTTATAATAGGAATTAAAATAAAATAAAAAATAAAGATGAAATCCCCTATCTGGGATGGAAGAAACGTCTCGGTTACGTATGGTAACCCTCGTTCCCTGAAGGAGGGAACGGAGACGTACGTCGGACGTACCGACGAATTGGGATCACTTCTGGGAGCCCCTATCAGCTTCGAGCTATCTAGAACCGGCCAATGGACAATTGGCGTGCGAGATTTGCATCTCGCGCCCCGCCCCGCGCCGCGGGTATAAACAGGAAGCGAGAGCGAATGCACGCTGTTTTTCACTGAGGAGCCACACGTAGTGGCTCGACCTGCAGTGATGGTACAGCAACTGTGGCGACGGGACGTACGTCTCCGTTCCCTCCTTCAGGGAACGAGGGTTACCATACGTAACCGAGACGTTCCCATTCAGTCGGTCACGTTCGACGTACGTCGGACGTACCGACGAATTGGGATCCCCTATGGAAAACGCCATAGTTACTACCACTTCCAGCGCCCAGCGATGAGCCCCACAGACCCCGATCTGATGCGGGCGGGTAGGTTCACGCAGGGAGAGTCAAAGCTGCTGTTCCGCAAGACCCACTCAGCTGACTGTATTGGATAACGCTGGGAAAGCGTGCCTGTGAAGGCAGCTGCGGAAGCCACATCATGCCCAGAGGGAGTTAACATGTGGAGAATACACGTATGGGCTGGCCGTGGGCAGCACAACATACGGAAGTCTCAGGGGTGGCCCCGGTCAATTAGGAGGGAGACAACACGAACCTGAGACGGCAGAGGAGCTCTGCCGAGGGAAAGACACGGGCTCGCCGTAGGGAGCCGTACCGTGGAAGAATACACATATGGGACCGCCGTGGGGGTCACTACATACGGAACCCAGCCTAACACAAGTTCCACCAATGCATACGAGTGTTAGACCTGGCGTCGAACGCTCCGCCACGTCCGACTGCCGCGGGTTGCGGAGGACTCAACAGGGTTCGCCGTTCCGGGGAACTCGACTGGAGCAGAATAAGCGCACGCATCCGTCTACCATAGGGGAGGGAATGGCGCAGCAAGCCGACACTGGAACGGGTACTTCGGTGTTACTGACTATGGGAAGTGAGCACACAGGAAGAGACCGGCTCTACACGGAGGCTATAGAATCTAGCGAACGTGTTAGGTGTCGCCCAGCCCGCAGCTCTACAAATATCTGTCAGCGAGGCGCCACGAGCCAGCGCCCAGGAAGAGGCAACACCCCTAGTGGAGTGGGCTCTTAACCCGAGCGGGCAGGGCACGTCTTGGGACTGATAAGCCAAGACGATGGCGTCCACTATCCAGTGGGCCATCCTCTGCTTGGAGACAGCCTTTCCCTTCTGCTGTCCTCCGTAACAGACGAAGAGCTGCTCTGAGGTCCTGAAGCTTTGCGTTCTGTCCACGTAAGTCCGGAGAGCACGGACGGGACAGAGAAAAGCTAGGGCTGGGTCTGCCTCCTCCGAAGGCAGCGCTTGCAGGCTCACCACTTGGTCCCGGAAGGGAGTAGTGGGAACCTTGGGCACGTATCCAGGCCGGGGTCTCATGATCACATGAGAGTTACCGGGCCCGAACACCAGGCACGATTCGTCGACCGAAAATGCCTGCAGGTCCCCTACCCTCTTGATGGAGGCCAACGCAATCAGGAGTATAGTCTTTAACGACAGGATTTTCAACTCGGCTGACTGCAGAGGCTCAAAGGGTTCTCTCTGTAGTGCAGTAAGCACCAGAGCTAAGTCCCAAGAGGGTATAGAGGGTGGACGAGGAGGATTTAATCTCCTCGCTCCCCTAAGGAACCTGACGATCAAATCGTGCTTACCTAGAGATTTTCCATCTACGAACTCATAATTAGCGGCGATAGCGGCGACATAGACCTTGAGGGTGGAGGGAGACAGCCTTCGCTCCAACCCATCCTGTAGAAAGGTATGCACAGAAGCGATCGAACATCTTCGGGGGTCTTCTTGGCGGGAAGAGCACCAATCGACGAACAGGTTCCACTTCAACGCATAGAGGCGCCTCGTAGAGGGGGCTCTAGCGGAAGTGATGGTGTCAACTACCGCTTGTGGTAGGTCACCTAGAACCTCCGCGTCCCGTCCAGGGACCAGACATGGAGTTTCCAGAGGTCTGGACGCGGGTGCCATAGGGTGCCCCGTCTCTGAGTCAGGAGGTCCTGTCTCAGAGGAATGGGCCAGGGAGGTGCTGTCGCAAGGAGCACTAGTTCCGGGAACCAGGTCCGGTTGGGCCAATACGGAGCAACCAACAGGACCTGCTCCTCGTCCTCCCTGACTTTGCACAGTGTCTGCGCAAGAAGGCTCACTGGGGGAAACGCATACTTGCGTTCTTCCCGGGGCCAGCTGTGGGCCAGGGCATCCGACCCGAGGGTCCCCTCGGTCAAGGAATAAAACCACTGACAGTGGGTCGTCTCTGGGGAGGCAAACAGGTCTACCTGTGCGGCCCCGAAACTCCAGATTAGCTGGACCGCCTGGGGATGGAGTCGCCATTCTCCCGGAAGTTCCTGCTGACGTGACAGCTCGTCGGCCGCACAATTGAGCAGGCCCGGAATGTGAACAGCACGAAGCGACCTCAGATGCTTCTGACTCCATAAGAGGAGATGGCGGGCGAGTTGCGACATGCGACGGGAGCGTAGACCACCTTGTTTGTTGATGTACGCTACGGCCGCAGTGTTGTCCGTCCGGACCAGAACGTGCTTGCCTCTGAGCGGCACTTTGAAGCGGCTGAGTGCAAGACGAACTGCTAACAACTCGAGGCAATTGATATGCCATTGCAGCTGAGGCCCCGTCCACAGGCCCGAAGCTGCAAGCCCGTTGTACGTGGCACCCCAACCCGTGGATGAGGCATCCGTGGAGACAACGGAGTGCCTGGACACTTGTTCTAGGGGGACTCCCGCCCGGAGAAACAAAGGGTCCGACCACGGGCCGAAGGTTTGGCGGCACCTCTGAGTCACTTGGACGCGGAGGGAACCGCTGTGCCACGCCCATCTCGGAGAGACCATGCTCTCTCATGGGAGCAATGGCCGCCTCCGCAACCTTCGTAAAGACGCGGGGCGACAGGGACAGGCCGAAGGGTAAGACGCGGTACTGATATGCCCGTCCCTCGAACGCGAAGCGCAGAAAGGGCCGGTGTCGAGGGAGAATCGAGACATGAAAGTACGCGTCCTTCAGGTCGATCGCTGCAAACCAATCTTGGGGACGGATGCACCTGAAGATGCGCTTCTGCGTTAACATCGTGAACGGCAGCCTGTGAAGGGACCGGTTCAGGAATCGCAGGTCCAAGATCGGTCGTAACCCGCCGCCTTTCTTGGGTACAATGAAGTACGGGCTGTAGAACCCGGACCTCATATCGGCTTGAGGGACCGGCTCTATCGCGTCCTTCGCCAGTAGGACAGCGATCTCCGCCCTGAGCACGGGGGCGTTCGCCTCCACTACAGTCGTGAAGTGAACGCCCCTGAACTTGGGGGGACGCCGGGCGAACTGAATCGCATAGCCGAGTCTGATGGTACGGATGAGCCACCGAGACGGGCTGGGAAGCGCTAGCCAGGCTCCCAGACTCCGAGCAAGGGGGACCATCGGCACCACAGACGTACCCGCAGCGGGGCAGCGAGGCGGAACGCAGGGATCCGGCTCGGACGGCATGGGAGCGGCCCGTAGCGGGATCTGAGTGTGCTGTGCAACACTTACCTGCATCCGCGGAGGGGACGTGCGAGTGTGGGGAGGCCGCTTGTGTGCGTCCCGACAGCCGGCGTCCCCTGTTGGCGAAGGGAGAGGTACTTGAGGGTGGCGAGGCATGGGAGCGTCGACCACCGCCAAGCGCGCTCTCTTGGCACCCAGAGATATTGGAAACTGCTCTTTTATTGATGTTTTGGGTGCCGCTGGCACTGGGACCAGCGGCGGAACAGACAAACAAAAGATTTTCCCCCGGCCCTCCTCCGGGGGAAGGAGTGGTGCTGCAGCCATCTCCCTCAGAGCAGTTTCCTCCATCTCTGGGTGGCCCGTCTCAGGGTCGCTTGCGACGACGCTTGCCACCTGGCTTGGCAGCGGCCTGAGCGGGCTGGACATCCTTCCCACGGCCGGCCCCACGCCGTCGGCTGGTGGAAGGCTGCTGCGGTGCCTTGGCGGGGGCGGAGGCGGCGGCGGGTGGACGTCCTCGGCGACGAGTAGTCGGAGGCGCTGCCACCGGCGGCGGGGTGGAGGCAGCAGCGGGCCGCCGGGGCAGGATGTGCTTGATCGCCTCCGTCTGCTTCTGGGCGGCCGAGAACTGTTGGGCGAAGCTCTCGACCGCGTCGCCGAACAACCCAGCTGACGAGATGGGGGAGTCCAGGAACCGATATTTATCGGCCTCCCTCATATCAGCCAGGTTGAGCCAGAGATGACGCTCCTGGACCACAAGCGTGGACATCGCCTGACCGATGGAACGGGCGGTGACTTTCGTCGCCCGGAGGGCGAGGTCCGTCGCCGTCCGGAGCTCCCGGAGGAGCTCTGGGTCAGGCCTACCCTCGTGCATGTCAAGGAGTGCCTGGGCCTGGTGGACCTGAAGCAACGCCATGCCATGCAAAGCGGACGCAGCCTGCCCGCAGGCCTTGTAAGCCTTCCCAGTCAGACTGGAAGAGAACTTACAGGCCCGGGACGGGAGACGCGGGTCACCGCGCCAGTTAGAGGCGGTCGCCGGACACAGTTGCATCGCGACGGCGCGCTCCACTGGCGGGATCCCCACGTAACCCTTGGCTGGCCCGCCGTCGAGGGTAGTGAGAGGGGAGGAGTCACTCGGCCGGTTTCTGGCAGAAAAAGGTGCCGTCCACGACCTCGTGAGCTCCTCATGCACCTCCGGGAAGAAAGGTGTCGGGGCGGGACGCTGAGAACCAGCGCGACCCACCCCGAGGAACCAATCGTCCAACCTAGAGGGTTCGGGACACGGTGGAGGGTTCCACTCGAGCCCAACCCTTTCGGCGGCCCGGGAAAGCATAGCAGCCATCTCAGGGTCCGGGGCAGCCGTTGCCACTCTCCCAGAGGGAGGCAGTACAACTGACCCTTCATCCCCCGAGGACTGAAACTCCCCCTCCGATGCAGCGATTGACATCTGTTCGTCTGCTGGAGCTCCAAAAGTCACCACTGGTCTCCCGTGGGAGGGTCCAGCGGGTTCTCCTGGAGGCTCTACCGGCTGCGGAGCAGAGGGAATAGGGGCCTGCGGAGATTCACTCGGCGGGTTTGCCCTAAACGTGATCCTCAGATCACCCTGGCCATCCAAAGAAGCAGGACCGCCCGGGTTAGGGGCAGCCCTGGTTCGTGGGATGGGTAAGGGGACTCCCCCAGCCCGGAGGTAGGAGAGTCTCGATCTTAACTCCGAGATGGTCATGTTCCCGCAGTGGGAACATGAACCATCCACAAACGCCGCCTCAGCGTGCTGTATGCCCAAACACGTGAGACAGCGATTGTGACCGTCAGCAGGGGACAGGGAACGACCGCATCCAGAAACGCACGGGTGGTAAGACATCCTGAAAAGGACGGCACGTCACCCGTGAACTCTTTTTGTGAGGAAACGCTCTGTGCTGAAGCACTCAGGGGGAAACGCGACAGCGCACGGGATTGTGTGCAGCCCGTGCCTGTACTCAAACAGGGAAAACGCCCAACCAGACCAACAGAAATTTGTTGCTGTGAAAACAGCAGTTTTCTCTGCTCTCTCAGCAGCTGGATGAGTCAGCGCGGTCCCGCTGAAAGGTGCCGTTTCTCCAACACGCGTCCTCCTCCGGTCCTCTCCGGTCTAGTTCTCTTGCTGTAGCAGCGAAAATACTCTTCTATAACAGATGAGTGAGTCGTCTTCATATGCCTGTGTGGCTCCGAAGTGAATGACAGCGTGCATTCGCTCTCGCTTCCTGTTTATACCCGCGGCGCGGGGCGGGGCGCGAGATGCAAATCTCGCACGCCAATTGTCCATTGGCCGGTTCTAGATAGCTCGAAGCTGATAGGGGCTCCCAGAAGTGATCCCAATTCGTCGGTACGTCCGACGTACGTCGAACGTGACCGACTGAATGGGAACTGGAGAGTCAAGTTTACTTTAAAAATATTTGTCAGGTAACTGTGTGTTTAGACAGTACCCTTACAGACAAATCTTCTTGGCCTAACTTGAGGGCGTTCTCTAGATGTTTCACCCGTCAGAGCAGATCTAAACGGGTCTTCCTCGCACCGGAGGGAGTATTCAAAAAATATTTGTCAGGTAACTGTGCATTTAAACATTACCCTTACAGACAAATCTTCCTGGACAGGAACACCAGTGATATCTCTACTTTGTTCGACCGTCAGAGCGGATCTACACGGTCCTTCCTCTTACCACCAAGGCTATACAGATCTATCCGTCAGAGCGGATCTACACGGATCGTCCTCGTGCCGGAGGGATTTCGATTTATCGCTCCCCCGTCTCTCAACCTCTTCCACCCAGACAGCCTTATCAAAATAAAAATATTATAAAAAAAATAAAAATTATAATTAAAAATAAAAATAAAACAGGGTTACATTTAAACACATAATTAAAGTGCAGGCAGTTCGGACAAAGCACAGAGCTCATTCAGTAAATGCATAAGATAAGGTGCAATCAGTCGGACGTACAGTGACACAGCTCATTCAGTAAATGCACAGCTAAACAGATGGGTTTTTAGTCTGGATTTGAGAGTGGCTACTGTTGGAGCACATCTGATCTGTAGTAACGTACTGCTCTGAGTCAGAAGGTTGAGGATCCAAACGCAGCTTTATTGAGAGGGTAATCCACAATCGTAGTCAAAAACAAGCAAAAGGTCATACACAGGCAAGCAGTCCACACAGGCAAACAAGGCAGGAGAGACAGGCAAAAGGGTAATCCGGGAGACAGGCAAGAAATCCAAAAACCAGAGACATAAAACCAGGGAAACGCTCAGAAATGCAGTATATACAACAAACAAGACTTCGCAGTTAATGATAGAGTGAACATGGTTTATATAGGCTGGGGTAATGGGGTAATGAGGTGATGAGACACAGGTGCAAACAATGAATGATGATGAGTCCGGGCACAGGATTATGGGTAATGTAGTTTGTGATGGAGTGACAGTCCGGGGTGGAGTGCCCTCAGGTGGTAATCAGGGGCACTCTCACTTGTGATTGTGACATCTGTTCAGGAAGCTAGTTCAAGCTAAGGCTGGCAAAATAGCTAAAAGCAGACTCTCCTTGCTTTGAGTGAACCCTTGGTATATCTAACTGACTTGATCCTGATGATCTGAGTGATCTGTTGGGTTTGTACAATCCTAAATGTAACTGGAAGCCAGTGTAAAGATCTGAGGACTGGTGTGATATGGTCATATTTTCTGGTTCTGCTCAGAATCCTGGCAGCAGCGTTCTGTATGAGCTGCAGCTGTCTAATGGTCTTTTTGGGAAGGCCAGTGAGAAGACCATTACAATAGTCCACCCTGCTGGTGATAAAAGCATGAACGAGTTTCTCTAAGTCTTGCCTGGAAACAAAGCATCTAATTCTTGCAATATTTTTCAGATGATAGTAAGCTGATTTAGTTATTGCTTTGACATGACAACGGAAAATCAGGTCTGACTCCAAAATCACACCAAGATTCCTGACTTGATTTTTTGATTTTAGACCTTTAGCCTCAAGAAATGCGTTCACCTTGAGAATTTCATCTTTGTTTCCAAATGTAGTGATTTCAGTTTTGTCTTTATTTAACTGAAGAAAGTTTTGGCACATCCAACTGTTAACTTCATCAATGCATTTACATAGAGAGTCAATGGGGCTGTAGTCATTAGGTGATAGGGCTAAGTAGATCTGGGTGTCATCAGCATAGCTGTGGTAAGCCATTTTGTTATTTTTCATTATTTGGCTCAGTGGCTGCATGTAGAGGTTGAATAGGAGTGGTGCAAGAATTGACCCTTGTGGGACTCCGCATGTCATGGATGTCCACCAGACTTATGATCACCTATACTCACATAATAACCTCTCTCTTCTAAGAATGACCTGAACCATTTGAGAACCATTCCAGAAAGCCCAACCCAATTTTCTAGCCTGTCAATATGTTGTGGTCAACAGTGTCGAATGCAGCACTGAGGTCGAGTAGTACCAGAATTGATGTTTTGTCTGTATCTGTATTGAGGCGAATATCATTTATTATCTTTATGAGCGCTGTCTCTGTGCTGTGATGCGGTCGGAAACCAGATTGAAAATTGTCAAAGTATCCGTTTGAGTTCAAGCATTTGTTCAGCTGACTGAAAACAACTTTTTCAATGATCTTGCCTATGAAGGGGAGATTTGAGATTGGTCTGTAGTTGCTCAGTATGGAGTTATCCAGATTTCTCTTTTTCAGGAGAGGCTATACAACTGCGGTTTTAAGGGAGTTTGGAAAAGTCCCAGAAAGAAGTGAAGCGTTTACCACTTCTAGGAGATCTGCTTCTAAACAGTTAAACACACTTTTGAAAAAAGAAGTGGGGAGTGTGTCAAGGGCGCAGGTTTTAAGTTTTAAGGTGCTGTACTGTTTCTTCTAAAATGTTACCATCAATTGCTTCGAAATCAGTCATAGTAACTTTCTGAGGTTGTGGTCTGATCTGACTCACCCCAGAGCAACTCAACAATGTGCTGATCGCATTTCTGATATTATTGATTTTCTCGGAGAAGAAGGAAGCAAACTCACTGCATTTGCTGTCTGAGAGCATTTCACAGGGAATGTGACTCGGAGGGTTTGTTAGTCTCTCTACAGTAGCAAAAAGAGTGCGCGTGTTGTTTCTGTTTCTGTTTATAATATTTGAAAAGAAGGTCTGTCTAGCTTTGCCTAGTTCCACATTGAAAGCATGAAGACTGTTTTTATAGATGTTGTAATGGACTACAAGTTTTGTCTTTCGCCACATGCGTTCAGATTTCCTGCATTGTCTTTTCATTAATTGCACTGCTGTTGAGTTTCTCCAAGGTGCTTTTTGTTTGCCACTCTTTATTCTGACTTTCACATGAGCAATATCATCAATTACACTATTAACTTTTGAGTTAAAAGAGTCAAGGAGAGAATCAACAGAGTCTGCAGATATGCTTGGTGTTAGAGATATAGTCTTCATAAACAGCACACTAGTGTTCTCATTTAAGCATCTCTTTTTGACAGAGACAGATCTAGTTTCAATGGAAGAAGAGATTGATATATCAAAGAAAATACAGAAACGATCAGACAGTGCCACATCCTTAATAACTATCGATGAAATGTTTAGCCCCTTACTGATAAGTACATCTAGAGTGTGTCCACGATCATATGTGGGTCCGTGTACATGTTGTGTCAAATCAAAAGTGTTAAGAACAGTCATGAGATCTTTTGTTGTACTGGATTCAGCATTGTCAATGTGAATGTTAAAATCCCCAGCAATAGCGAAACAGTCAAACTCAGATGTGATTGCTGATAACAGCTCTGTAAAGTCATCAATAAAGGCTGGACAATATTTTGGAGGCCTGTAAATAATGATAAGCAGGATGCGTGGTGCACCTTTTAGCACAATGCCCAGATATTCTAGAGACAAGTAGTCACCAAATGATACTTGCTTACATTGATAGACATCTTTAAAAAGAGCAGCGACCCCACCACCACTCCTGACTGCTCTGCAGACACTCATAAAAGTAAAGTTAGGAGGGGCTGTTTCATTGAGGACTGTTGCACTGTAGCTGTCTTCTAGCCACGTTTCATTTAGAAGCAAAAAGTCTAGGTTGTTTGTGGTTATTAAGTCGCTGACTAGAAATGGTTTGTTTTTAAGTGAACGGATGTTTAAAAGTGCTAACTTAACAGTATTAATAAAAAAAAATTCCCCCACAGTAATCTTAGTTTGACAAGTAACAGGCAGCAGATTAGATGGGTTTGCCATACGGCCTGAGAAAGCCTTGGACTTTCTATCACGTAACAGAACAGAAATAGAGAAAGAGACAGGCACACTGGGTTCACGCTTGTTTTGTACACATTTGATAAGGTTGCTGTTGACGTTGCGAGGACCCAGAACACGTCACTGAGAGCTGGTATCAGTTGTTTTTGGTGCAGATGGAGGAGGGTGTGTGCCCTGGCGTTGTGACCGAAGAAATCTCACAGGAGGAGGGGCAGAACGAGCTGGGCCCAAAGTCTTTGGTGGTTGTGGGGCTCGACGCTCTTTGGTTGATATCTGGGGGCTCGCAACGATCGAGTGTGATTGTCTGGTTCCAGTATAAACAAAATCCATTTTCTCTGTGAAGCTCAGAAGTGGGGATGCTGTAGAGAGGAATAACATGTCTGGTGAGGGGGGCTGTTGCTCTGGTGTTACCGGAAGCAGCAATATGTTATCGTCCGGTTCATGGAGTGACTTAGACATTTCTTCCAGCTTATTGCTCATACCACATATAAGGCGTAAACGTTCACCAGTCTGACCCCTGATGGTCCCCATTTTTACCAGTGCCTCCACAGACTCCACAGTCTGGGCTGAGATGTTACTGTTTAGTGGCTCAATCTGTGTCACTTGGAGCAGTTCTAATCCATCACAGTCTCTCTGTGGTGAGCTCTGAGGGCGAGGCTCAGCTGGGAGTATGTCCATGAGAAGTGGTTGTTGTGGCTGCGTGGTGTTATCATTGTCCTTGTCAACACAGTCTCACTCCCACTCGTCACATATTGACGCTTGGTCAGGACCCCTCGTCGTCACTTTTTTATGTACAGGGTACCCCTTGAAAGGCATTTTTCGACGTTAAGGGTACTGCAGTGATTCCAATGAGACACCTTTGGCGTCATACACAGACGTGTTGGGCATGTGAATGTTATCATGATGTAACTATTTATTGGGTTATAATTTTTCCATTATGACATGTTGGAGTATGATTCTCAATTTAATCAGCCAGCATTATTTTATTTACATTTATTGATTTGTATTTACGCTATTCAGACACGTTTGAAAGTAGCCCAACCCCGCCCCTTAACCTACCCATTTGCGTTATATGATATAAAACACAGAATATAACAGACAACATGCACACTTTATTGAAAAATGTCAAGTATTCCAACTGTTCCGAGGCCAAACGATTGATTTGTGTGAAGAAAAGACCCAAAAGCGATCTGTGTTTCCCTCCGCACCCCGGCGTCATAGTGAAGACGCTACAGGCACGGCCATACCCCTCGGCGTCAGACTATAGACGAACTGGGAACTCCATTGCTTTCAATGGGAAATCTTTGCCGGTATTCTATCGGTATGAAATCTCGCTGAAGAAGTCTCATTCAGAATACATCGCGATGTTTGGCATCAGTGCACGTGGGCCACATGTTGGTGAGTAGCCATGAATATTTGATATAAAGTATTTTCTGTCGTTATTGATCAGATTATGTTCAGTCACTGCATTATATCTTTCATTTCCACTCAGGCTTCGCTTTTCTTTGCTTTCTAAATCAACACACCTTGCTAATAGGGCGATTAAACACTGTCACGTGACGTGCTATAGACCTTTCAAACAGTTATTCATATTTAATAATAACAACTAGTGTAGTTCCAACGTGCCATTTGTAGTAGAAGCACAATAAAAACAACCTTAGTTGTAATGTGATGATTGTTGTAAATAGACAGTAACCACAACACTTACCATGCTTTTAATTCCTTTTAATGTAAAATCCAAATATTGTGATGTAAATAGTACTTTGTCCTGTATATAATGTATCTGTTATATATTATGACTTTTTCTCTTTTTTTTTTTTTTACCTGAAACGACCAAAAGGGCCTTCTGGACTCAGTCAGCCCATTCTTGTTCATGGAAAAGTAATGGAGAAGACCGAAAGCAGCAACAGCAAATATTTGCAATGGTAAGTATGTGTTGGTTTGAACTCTTTATCAAGCATTTGTTGTTTCTTAAACATATTCTTACAAACCCCAAGGCTCAATCAGTGAGAACATGTTCTCAAAGTCGTAATAATTCACAAGATTTAACAAGCTGTCAAATTCATATGATACTCGTACATATTTGTACAAATACTCATACATAATCCTGCAGCTTTTACTCCGAATCCTGCCATTGGCTACAGCCTCAATTCCTGTACATATTTATCATGATTTTTGTAAATCAGTTGCGCCCCTTCTTGGAAAGCAGTCCCAGAAAGAAAAGTTTATATTAGGTCCAATGTATTCTTTAAAATGATTACAAATTGGGCCATTGGGGAGGTCTCTTCACACCTCATGACCTACCTCTGTTTGCAAGAGTGGAAATGCTCACATAACATCAGATATTCAATTATTTTGTCATCAGTTGCACTGCTGATAACGTCCCGTTTGCATGTAAATAATTTACGTGATCAAAAGATTAAGTGAATAATCAACATTTTTAAACAAATTCATATGTGCTATTAAAAATATACTTTTAATAATGGAAATGCACACCTATCAGTGAACTTGTTACATAAATGTATTTAACATTTAATTATGCAACACTTTTTACAGAAGGAAATCCTACAGTTATGGAAAGGGACAACAACAACATCATCATCATGTCCTGTCCTGTCCTGGGCACACTGGGCAACATGTGTCCTCCAACATATTCGATCTGTGGCCACGTTCTTCACATCTTCTCATGGAACACCTGCATTCTTCAGGTCTTCACGAAACATCTGTCTCATGTCTTCCTTGGTCTTCCCGGTCTCCTGCGTCTTCCTGGTGGTGTCCACTTCATAACTGTTTTGGGGTGTTGTTGTTTGGGCATGCGTAGGATATGTCCAGTGAGGCGCACCCTTTGCTATGTCACAGTTTCTCAAAGTCTTCACGTGGAGTACCACTCCTCCTCATGATCTCTTCGATATATGCAGAACCAATATTCATAAACTGTACTTGATGTCTGCTTATGCCTTTATCAAAAAAGCATCAGTGCTCATCAGGAGTTTTAGTAAAGGACATATTTATTGCCATCGACTTCATGATGCTATATTCCAATATCTGCATTTGTATATTTGCATATATATGCATTTGTATAACAGTGTTTGTTTGAACAAATGAAGATAGTGAGAGTGAACACCTTTTGAAATCAATATGTATTCATTAAACCTTTTATTACAGTGTATACCACTGTAATAAAAGGTTTAATGAATACATATTGATTATTCACTATATTCACTATAGTAAATGTCCACCATAACTAAATATATGGTATCATTATATCACTACCTTGCTAATGTAAATGTAACATGAATGTATTTTATTAAAGCATTTTCTAACTGAAAATGGTTAACATTTATAATAATCATTAACTATTTGAATTGGCCTTTCATTTAGTTACAATAGAAGTGAACAATAATCACAAGGATATAGTTTATATAGTTTTAATGTTGAGAATGTAAAATGTTCTTAATGTTTTTGCCTATTTATTTCTTAAAGGCAAGAAACCAATATATTTTCAGATAAAGTTTAACCTCATTTCTTTTATTTGTACCGCAGCATGGTTATTTTATACTGTTGTGCAGTAGTTTGGCCGCTACATTTGTATTTAAACTGTTTGACATTAAATATTGGAATATGCTTACAAAATTGTGTGCATTCATTATGCTTTTGTTACATTTATTTTAATTCCAAGAGTTCAGATGGTGAACGATGGCATAAAGAAGTGATCTAATATATATATATATATATATATATATATATATATATATATATATATATATATATATATATATATATATATATATATATATATATATATATATATATATATATATATATATATATATATATATATATATACTGTATGTATATATATATATATATATATATATATATATATATACTGTATATATACTGTGTGTATATATATATATATATATATACTGTATGTATATATATATATATATATATATATATATATATATATATATATATATATATATATATATATATATATATATACACACACACACACACACACACACACACACATATATATATATATATATATATATATATATAGAGAGAGAGAGAGAGAGAGAGAGAGAGAGAGAGAGAGAGAGAGAAAGGTTTCTCTTCCATATATATCTATGCATCAGTTTAACCACACAAAGGAGATTTTTGTTTTAAAATGTGAGTTGAATTAATTAATTAGAAGAAATAAATATTTAGCAGCCTAAATATTAAATATTTAAGGATATCCCTTCAGTTGGAACCGGATGAGATCTGTCATCATTTTCCATAAATGGACAAGTAAGTGTGACGCCTCTGTTCTGCTGCGTTGTCATTGGCTAGGACTTTATCGCAGAACTCGCTGTGATTGGACTATCTTTTAACCGATATAAAACGGCGTTTCATGTTACAAAGTATGTTTTGGTGTTATTGTTACGTTAGTAATACGTTAAGTTAACTATAAAGTGTCGCTATGTTGTGAGAAATTACTCCTTTACCGAGATCCCAACCCTAACCCTAAGCATTTCTGCACACTTCAATGAACTACAGCGCCATGTTTCCCATTGCATTGATACACTGACAAAGGTATATGGGTAATGTAGTTTAAAACGTTTAATAATGAGACAATAAATGTTAAGTAAATTACATCTTTAATGGACAACTGGATATCTAATTATGTTCATTGTGTAAACCTTTATGACATATATGAGGGGCAGGCTGAAATTTGATATTTTACTGTGAGCACTTTTAGAAAACCTTTATGCCAGCTTTCCATATCTGTCTGAAAACTGTGCCCAACATTATTTAGTAAACATAGCATAAGCAGTTGTCCTGCCAATTTTCTCTGTGATACGCTAAACAGACTTTGAGTAACAGCCATTTGAAATGTGCTTTTTTTTTGCTCTTCCAGGGGCCTCTACTGGGTCCCTGAGGGCGGAAGGGCAGTACAACATACACAGATCTATTTTCCTCATCATGGACAACAAACTTTGAGTCACATTTAAATATCAGAGTATTTTCTCTTTTCTATTCTAACATCATGCTTGTATTAGGTTTTGATGGGTATTGTGAGACCATCTGATGAAATACAGAAATATTTGAAAGAAATGTAATATAATTATTAATATTTATTTTCTTTTATGGATAAACACCCATACATATAATGGATGAACCCACAACAACTTGCCATTATCCAGTTTCCAGTGTAAACAAAAACTATTTAGATTTACACTTCACTATTATTATTAAATATAGGACAATGCACCATTAAGTAAAATAACAAAAGAGACATTGCCAAAATTGTATGTATTTTCAGGTACCTGACATCGGTAATGTGCATGCTTTAATTTTTATTGCAGTAGTAAATGTACCAGATTTATCAACATGGATCATCGTCAGTTAAGCTTGAAGTGTTTGAAATTCTCCCTTTATTTCACTGAAAACTGGCGTATTGTCACAGCATGCAAATACAACTTTTTGGTGCATTGTTGTACCCAACACAGTCTCACTCCCACTCGTCACATATTGACGCTTGGTCAGGACCCCTCGTCGTCACTTTTTTACGTACAGGGTACCCCTTGAAAGGCATTTTTCGACGTTAAGGGTACTGCAGTGATTCCAATGAGACACCTTTGGCGTCATACACAGACGTGTTGGGCATGTGAATGTTATCATGATGTAACTATTTATTGGGTTATAATTTTTCCATTATGACATGTTGGAGTATGATTCTCAATTTAATCAGCCAGCATTATTTTATTTACATTTATTGATTTGTATTTACGCTATTCAGACACGTTTGAAAGTAGCCCAACCCCGCCCCTTAACCTACCCATTTGCGTTATATGATATAAAACACAGAATATAACAGACAATATGCACACTTTATTGAAAAATGTCAAGTATTCCAACTGTTCCGAGGCCAAACGATTGATTTGTGTGAAGAAAAGACCCAAAAGCGATCTGTGTTTCCCTCCGCACCCCGGCGTCATAGTGAAGACGCTACAGGCACGGCCATACCCCTCGGCGTCAGACTATAGACGAACTGGGAACTCCATTGCTTTCAATGGGAAATCTTTGCCGGTATTCTATCGGTATGAAATCTCGCTGAAGAAGTCTCATTCAGAATACATCGCGATGTTTGGCATCAGTGCACGTGGGCCACATGTTGGTGAGTAGCCATGAATATTTGATATAAAGTATTTTCTGTCGTTATTGATCAGATTATGTTCAGTCACTGCATTATATCTTTCATTTCCACTCAGGCTTCGCTTTTCTTTGCTTTCTAAATCAACACACCTTGCTAATAGGGCGATTAAACACTGTCACGTGACGTGCTATAGACCTTTCAAACAGTTATTCATATTTAATAATAACAACTAGTGTAGTTCCAACGTGCCATTTGTAGTAGAAGCACAATAAAAACAACCTTAGTTGTAATGTGATGTTTGTTGTAAATAGACAGTAACCACAACACTTACCATGCTTTTAATTCCTTTTAATGTAAAATCCAAATATTGTGATGTAAATAGTACTTTGTCCTGTATATAATGTATCTGTTATATATTATGACTTTTTCTCTTTTTTTTTTTTTTACCTGAAACGACCAAAAGGGCCTTCTGGACTCAGTCAGCCCATTCTTGTTCATGGAAAAGTAATGGAGAAGACCGAAAGCAGCAACAGCAAATATTTGCAATGGTAAGTATGTGTTGGTTTGAACTCTTTATCAAGCATTTGTTGTTTCTTAAACATATTCTTACAAACCCCATGGCTCAATCAGTGAGAACATGTTCTCAAAGTCGTAATAATTCACAAGATTTAACAAGCTGTCAAATTCATATGATACTCGTACATATTTGTACAAATACTCATACATAATCCTGCAGCTTTTACTCCGAATCCTGCCATTGGCTACAGCCTCAATTCCTGTACATATTTATCATGATTTTTGTAAATCAGTTGCGCCCCTTCTTGGAAAGCAGTCCCAGAAAGAAAAGTTTATATTAGGTCCAATGTATTCTTTAAAATGATTACAAATTGGGCCATTGGGGAGGTCTCTTCACACCTCATGACCTACCTCTGTTTGCAAGAGTGGAAATGCTCACATAACATCAGATATTCAATTATTTTGTCATCAGTTGCACTGCTGATAACGTCCCGTTTGCATGTAAATAATTTACGTGATCAAAAGATTAAGTGAATAATCAACATTTTTAAACAAATTCATATGTGCTATTAAAAATATACTTTTAATAATGGAAATGCACACCTATCAGTGAACTTGTTACATAAATGTATTTAACATTTAATTATGCAACACTTTTTACAGAAGGAAATCCTACAGTTATGGAAAGGGACAACAACAACATCATCATCATGTCCTGTCCTGTCCTGGGCACACTGGGCAACATGTGTCCTCCAACATATTCGATCTGTGGCCACGTTCTTCACATCTTCTCATGGAACACCTGCATTCTTCAGGTCTTCACGAAACATCTGTCTCATGTCTTCCTTGGTCTTCCCGGTCTCCTGCGTCTTCCTGGTGGTGTCCACTTCATAACTGTTTTGGGGTGTTGTTGTTTGGGCATGCGTAGGATATGTCCAGTGAGGCGCACCCTTTGCTATGTCACAGTTTCTCAAAGTCTTCACGTGGAGTACCACTCCTCCTCATGATCTCTTCGATATATGCAGAAACAATATTCATAAACTGTACTTGATGTCTGCTTATGCCTTTATCAAAAAAGCATCAGTGCTCATCAGGAGTTTTAGTAAAGGACATATTTATTGCCATCGACTTCATGATGCTATATTCCAATATCTGCATTTGTATATTTGCATATATATGCATTTGTATAACAGTGTTTGTTTGAACAAATGAAGATAGTGAGAGTGAACACCTTTTGAAATCAATATGTATTCATTAAACCTTTTATTACAGTGTATACCACTGTAATAAAAGGTTTAATGAATACATATTGATTATTCACTATATTCACTATAGTAAATGTCCACCATAACTAAATATATGGTATCATTATATCACTACCTTGCTAATGTAAATGTAACATGAATGTATTTTATTAAAGCATTTTCTAACTGAAAATGGTTAACATTTATAATAATCATTAACTATTTGAATTGGCCTTTCATTTAGTTACAATAGAAGTGAACAATAATCACAAGGATATAGTTTATATAGTTTTAATGTTGAGAATGTAAAATGTTCTTAATGTTTTTGCCTATTTATTTCTTAAAGGCAAGAAACCAATATATTTTCAGATAAAGTTTAACCTCATTTCTTTTATTTGTACCGCAGCATGGTTATTTTATACTGTTGTGCAGTAGTTTGGCCGCTACATTTGTATTTAAACTGTTTGACATTAAATATTGGAATATGCTTACAAAATTGTGTGCATTCATTATGCTTTTGTTACATTTATTTTAATTCCAAGAGTTCAGATGGTGAACGATGGCATAAAGAAGTGATCTAATATATATATATATATATATATATATATATATATATATATATATATATATATATATATATATATATATATATATATATATATATATATATATATATATATATATATATATACTGTATGTATATATATATATATATATATATATATATATATATATATATATATATATATATATACTGTATATATACTGTATGTATATATATATATATATACTGTATATATACTGTGTGTATATATATATATATATATATATACTGTATGTATATATATATATATACACACACACACACACACACACACACACACACACACACACACACACACACACACACACACACACACACACACACACACACACACACACACACACACACACACACACACACACATATATATATATATATATATATATAGAGAGAGAGAGAGAGAGAGAGAGAGAAAGGTTTCTCTTCCATATATATCTATGCATCGGTTTAACCACACAAAGGAGATTTTTGTTTTAAAATGTGAGTTGAATTAATTAATTAGAAGAAATAAATATTTAGCAGCCTAAATATTAAATATTTAAGGATATCCCTTCAGTTGGAACCGGATGAGATCTGTCATCATTTTCCATAAATGGACAAGTAAGTGTGACGCCTCTGTTCTGCTGCGTTGTCATTGGCTAGGACTTTATCGCAGAACTCGCTGTGATTGGACTATCTTTTAACCGATATAAAACTGCGTTTCATGTTACAAAGTATGTTTTGGTGTTATTGTTACGTTAGTAATACGTTAAGTTAACTATAAAGTGTCGCTATGTTGTGAGAAATTACTCCTTTACCGAGATCCCAACCCTAACCCTAAGCATTTCTGCACACTTCAATGAACTACAGCGCCATGTTTCCCATTGCATTGATACACTGACAAAGGTATATGGGTAATGTAGTTTAAAACGTTTAATAATGAGACAATAAATGTTAAGTAAATTACATCTTTAATGGACAACTGGATATCTAATTATGTTCATTGTGTAAACCTTTATGACATATATGAGGGGCAGGCTGAAATTTGATATTTTACTGTGAGCACTTTTAGAAAACCTTTATGCCAGCTTTCCATATCTGTCTGAAAACTGTGCCCAACATTATTTAGTAAACATAGCATAAGCAGTTGTCCTGCCAATTTTCTCTGTGATACGCTAAACAGACTTTGAGTAACAGCCATTTGAAATGTGCTTTTTTTTTGCTCTTCCAGGGGCCTCTACTGGGTCCCTGAGGGCGGAAGGGCAGTACAACATACACAGATCTATTTTCCTCATCATGGACAACAAACTTTGAGTCACATTTAAATATCAGAGTATTTTCTCTTTTCTATTCTAACATCATGCTTGTATTAGGTTTTGATGGGTATTGTGAGACCATCTGATGAAATACAGAAATATTTGAAAGAAATGTAATATAATTATTAATATTTATTTTCTTTTATGGATAAACACCCATACATATAATGGATGAACCCACAACAACTTGCCATTATCCAGTTTCCAGTGTAAACAAAAACTATTTAGATTTACACTTCACTATTATTATTAAATATAGGACAATGCACCATTAAGTAAAATAACAAAAGAGACATTGCCAAAATTGTATGTATTTTCAGGTACCTGACATCGGTAATGTGCATGCTTTAATTTTTATTGCAGTAGTAAATGTACCAGATTTATCAACATGGATCATCGTCAGTTAAGCTTGAAGTGTTTGAAATTCTCCCTTTATTTCACTGAAAACTGGCGTATTGTCACAGCATGCAAATACAACTTTTTGGTGCATTGTTGTACCAAATATAATATAACCAGATGAAAAATGTTTATGTTTCAAGTAAAATGATATTGTTAATTACTTTGATAACCTAAATCAACTCATAAAATGTGTATTTACTTTAAAAACACCATACACAATATTCACCATACTTTATCACTCAACTCTTTATTGGAGGATACAGTATACAGTTGATAAAGTAGCATAAAGAAAAATTAGATTCAAGATAAATAAAAATGGGTCTTCAAAAATACATTAACATCATATTAATCCATTCACAGCTGCTGAAGCCACACAAATGAGTGCCACAGAATCCCATCCAGTCAACTATGATACAGAAAACAGATTTGATATTGTGTTGAAAAATAATGATTCATTATCACAGCTAGACTGGTTTCTTGCTCTTCCCTCTATCATGTTCATGTTCTATCCTGTTCTTCTTCTTCTAAACAGTTTGCCCACTTGTACCCTACAGTGTATAACTGATAAACAGATGATGTGGTCACTGATGTGGTGTAGCCTTTTCTCAACCAGAGGAAGAAGTTGTAACATCCCATTGTCAGGCATTCTCCAGTCCTGGTCTAAAAGTAAAAGAAAAAACACAATTCAAATTAAGTTTAAAGGGTTAGTTCACCCAAAAATGAAAATTCTGTCATTAATTACTCACCCTCACGTCGTTCGAGACCCGTAAGACCTCCGTTCATATTCGGAACACAAATGAAGATATTTTTGTTGAAAGCTGATGCTCTGAAAGGCTTCAGATAGGCCTCCATTGGCATTCAGTACACTTATACTCCCAAGACGGATAAAAGGCACTCAGAACATCGTTACAAAGTCTCTCTCACCACAGTGACTCTACAATAATCTTACGATGCGACGACAATAGTTTTTGTGCGCAAAAAAAATCAAAATAACACCTTTATCCAACTTGTTACTGCCTTCCGTGTGTGCCTCCACGACGCATGCGCGAGAATATGACGCAGATCCGGCGTTCGGACAGATGACCCAGAAGTGATTTGTTTACAATCAGAGGAAGACGCGCGTATCTCAGCTGTTGAATTCTACATTGATCGTGCTGATCGTGTTAGAGTGTGCATTTCATAGATTCTCGAACCCCGGCGCTACGTCATATTCTCGCGCATGCGTCGTGGAGACACACACGGAAGGCAATAACAAGCTGGATAAAGGTGTTATTTTGATTTTGTTTTGCGCACAAAAACTATTGTCGTCGCATTGTAAGATTATTGTAGAGTCACTGTGGTGAGATGGACTTTGTAACGACGTTCTGAGTGCCTTTTATCCGTCTTGGGAGTATAAGTGTACTGAATGCCAATGGAGGCCTATCTGAAGCCTTTCAGAGCATCAGCTTTCAACAAAAATATCTTCATTTGTGTTCCGAATATGAACGGAGGTCTTACGGGTGTCCAACGACATGAGGGTGAGTAATTAATGACAGAATTTTCATTTTTGGGTGAACTAACCCTTTAATGTAGTCAGGTTAGCATATGTTCTGCATGATTTAAGCAGTGGTTGGCTACTCTGGGCCTCAGCATCCATTGTCCTGCAGATTTAGCTCCAACCTCAAACCCACCTGCCTATAATTATCTATAAGTAAACCTGAAGACTTTAGTTACAAATTCCAGGCATGCTCGATTAGTCTTGGAGGTAAACTCTCCATTTCAAAAGGCCCAGATTTGCCCATTCCTAATTTAAATTTACAAAGCCGCAGTCAGTACATTATATAATATACACATTGAAGCATTATGTATATAATATTGCAGCACATTATATTAGCCAAGTACTGACAAAAAATATTTTACCCATATCAACAGCAACCTTTTAAACAGCAGATCTTTAAAAATATATTTTAGAAAGGCATGGTCTCTTCTTAGCCTTTGCCAGTGATGCTAGATTTCTTTTAAGACAACATACTCTTCTGTCACTTGTTTCAAGAGCATCACTTGTGATAGCCTGCACAATGTAAAATTGTTAAAATAAGGCAATACAATAGGTACAGAGGCACAAGACTTACCATGCTTATGAAGCACCCATGGCCATGCATAGTTCTCAGAGACTGGAATTTTTGCCTCTTGTATTCCTCCTTGGCTGCACATTAGTCTTTTCCTGTAGAATCTTCTGAAGTGTGTGCCTTCTCTTGCTATCCATCTTAAAACACAAATGCAATGTGTTTTAGTCTGTGGAGTTTAAAGCCTTGTTTCAAGCCAAAAAACTAACCAGATATTTCACATAATTCAAAGAACATTTACTATTTGATTCCTAATATATGCCACAACTCATTATCTTCCAAAGCTACACAGAACCACCCATGGTCTACAAAACAATAGAGAAATACCTGGAGTTTATACCAACTAAATGCTTTTTTTAACCCTTCAATACATGTCTGCTTTTATCTAAGACAAACAGACGGTGCCATTTTTAAGAATTGAAGGCCAAAAGTGTTCCAGCCTTTAGGCTAAAAGGCAATCATTTTAATAATAATTGTATCAAAAAGGGAAACAAATATTTACCATTTTAGATAAATCCAAGATACAGAACCTAATTTGCTCATTTTAGGAGTTATAAAAAGATTTAGACATGAATAATGGTGTGTATTTTATCAGAGTATAGAAAGAATGATCACAGCTGTCCTTTGAGAGATCAACATCAAATTCTGTACTACATATTAAAGCAAGACAATACATCAATACAAGACATACCAATGGACTTGCGCACTTTTCTGTCGTCTTTGGGCACAAGATGGCCATGTTCCTTCCTCACCCTAAACAAAGGACTTATTCGATTAGCTTGCTTCGATATAAGGGTCTGGTCTTTCTTCTCTGCTGTAAAACAAGTCTCACTTACTTTATGTGCAATTACTATTGTTTTTGAAACATATACATTAAGACAGTTACAATAAAATGAATTTACATACAATTCAGGGGAGCATTTCATGAGTAAATACTGATATACTAAAAATATTATTTACCTGATTACGGCAAGATTCACTACAACTAACTAGTAGCTCTTGTGAGGGTTGGCTCATAAAAGTAATCTGCAAGTAATCCTGCAAAACAGAAAGAAAGGAAATTTCATTACATTGCATGCAAGTTGTGATTTCATACATAACTGTTTCTTTCTTTAAAAAGTGTTGCATAATTAAATGTTAAATACATTTATGAAACAAGTTCACTGATAGGTGTGCATTTCCATTATTAAAAGTATATTTTTAGTAGCACATATGAATTTGTTTAAAAATGTTGATTATTTACTTGATCTTTTGATCACGTAAATTATTTACATGCAAACAGGACGTTATCAGCAGTGCAACTGATGACAAAATAATTGAATATCTGATGTTATGTGAGCATTTCCGCTCTTGCAAACAGAGGTAGGTCATGAGGTGTGAAGAGACCTCCCCAATGGCCCAATTTGTAATCATTTTAAAGAATACATTGGACCTAATATAAACTTTTCTTTCTGGGACTGCTTTCCAAGAAGGGGCGCAACTGATTTACAAAAATCATGATAAATATGTACAGGAATTGAGGCTGTAGCCAATGGCAGGAGTCGGAGTAAAAGCTGCAGGATTATGTATGAGTATTTGTACAAATATGTACGAGTATCATATGAATGACAGCTTGTTAAATCTTGTGAATTATTAAGACTTTGAGAACATGTTCTCACTGATTGAGCCATGGGGTTTGTAAGAATATGTTTAAGAAACAACAAATGCTTGATAAAGAGTTCAAACCAACACATACTTACCATTGCAAATATTTGCTGTTGCTGCTTTCGGTCTTCTCCATTACTTTTCCATGAACAAGAATGGGCTGACTGAGTCCGAAAGGCCCTTTTGGTCGTTTCAGGTTAAAAAAAAAAAGAGAGAAAAAGTCATAATATATAACAGATACATTATATACAGGACAAAGTACTATTTACATCACAATATTTGGATTTTACATTAAAAGGCATTAAAAAGCATGGTAAGTGTTGTGGATACTGTCTATTTACAACAATCATCACATTACAACTAAGGTTGTTTTTATTGTGCTTCTACTACAAATGCCACGTTGAAACTACACTAGTTGTTATTATTAAATATGAATAACTGTTTAAAAGGTCTATAGCACGTCACGTGACAGTGTTTAATCGCCCTATTAGCAAGGTGTGTTGATTTAGAAAGCAAAGAAAAGCGAAGCCTGAGTGGAAATGAAAGATATAATGCAGTGACTGAACATAATCTGATCAATAACGACAGAAAATACTTTATATCAAATATTCATGGCTACTCACCAACATGTGGCCCACGTGCACTGATGCCAAACATCGCGATGTATTCTGAATGAGACTTCTTCAGCGAGATTTCATACCGATAGAATACCGGCAAAGGTTTCCCATTGAAAGCAATGGAGTTCCCAGTTCGTCTATAGACTGACGCCGAGGGGTATGGCTGTACCTGTGGCGTCTTCAATATGACGCCGGGGTGCGGAGGGAAACGCAGATCGCTTTTGGGTCTTTTCTTCACACAAATCAATCGTTTGGCCTCGGAACAGTTGGAATACTTGACATTTTTCAATAAAGTGTGCATGTTGTCTGTTATATTCTATGTTTTATATCATATAACGCAAATGGGTAGGTTAAGGGGCGGGGTTGGGCTACTTTCAAACGTGTCTGAATAGCGTAAATACAAATCAATAAATGTAAATAAAATAATGCTGGCTGATTAAATTGAGAATCATACTCCAACATGTCATAATGGAAAAATTATAACCCAATAAATAGTTACATCATGATAACATTCACATGCCCAACACGTCTGTGTATGACGCCAAAGGTGTCTCATTGGAATCACTGCAGTACCCTTAACGTCGAAAAATGCCTTTCAAGGGGTACCCTGTACGTAAAAAAGTGACGACGAGGGGTCCTGACCAAGCGTCAATATGTGACGAGTGGGAGTGAGACTGTGTTGATTCTGTAGTCAGTGTGGTGCAAACTGCATGTATTGTGCCAGACATGATGACTCTTTTCAATTATTTTCATATTGCTTTGCAATTGTGTTTTATGTTTTTACGCTGATCAGTTGTGTACCATGGATTCTTGCTTACTTATTTTCTTTTCCTGTCTGGCCAAAATAAATGTTAATCTTGATTTATCTTGTATGATTCTGAAATCATTATTCTAGTATGGATCGATGTATACTCCTTTATTACCGCAAAATCTAGTGTTATGATCGATCACACCGATGACGCCACGACTGAAGCATGGGGCGCAGCGTGCGCGATATTCCGATCCCTGACTATCGCTGGATTGGCAAGTTGTAGTCCGTGAATATTACTAAAATTACACTTTATGTTGAGTGAGCATGTGCAACCACTTAAAGGTAAAATATTCACTCGGCATCCTCTGACTAATTACAGAAGTAATCATTTTGTGCCCGTGAGCGTGCGTCCGGAAGCGTCTGTCTCTCTGCGATATTGGGTCTCTCGATGAACGAATATAAAAACTAGGAAGATACAAAGAAAATCAACGATCTAAATTAAATCGCAACTAATCGTAGAATCAGCTGATAAACTCTAAATGTAGCACACTTTATGGAGTCACTTAGAATTGGAGTCAGATAAAATTATTAATGGAGTCAGATAGAAAATGAGATATCAATAAATTAAGAGAACTTCACCGAATGGCTGAAAAGGCTTACACGCAGAATTCCTTTTGACAAAGCCATTAGTATCCGGTTTTTGGGCTAAATGGATGGAAATTTACAACGATATTTCAATAGCCAGGCAGTGTTCCACTGATGACGTTTCTTATGACATATTCAGTGCTGCCACCACGTGTCTGGTCTTAGTAATAACTTATTTCTGTTGTATGATCAAGTTTTTCTCTGCATGGAGGTTAATTAATTGTATTTTATATTATTATCTATATCTGTCTGTCTGTCTGTCTGTGAAGGAGAGAGATGATCTGTCAAGCTTTTGCAAACACAGCATGTGTTCTCTGGTTTGTAACAAAGTGGGAGTTTTTCATGCTTTTGAATTGAATTTTTTAATTTTTTAATATACTGTATAACAACATACACATAATTTGTATAACAAAACAATGGGATTGAACATTTCCTTATTAATTTGTGGTGTTCTCTTCCGTCACCCACTGTGGCGGCCAAGTTTTCCCACTGTAATAAAAAGAGATTGTTATTAATTTACGTCTTTACATCAGCCATGAATTAAATTCAAAACAAACATGACAAGGTTAAGGGCAATGAGGAACAGCAAGCCACCCATTCATTCAGTAAGTTTATAAACTTACAGTAACTTGATAACAGTAAATTACCTGTCTATGGTAATATTTTGGTTAAGGTTTGAATATGTATTACCTACGGTGTAGCCATTTATTTGAAATCATACACCTCTGCTCTGAAGGTATACGTTGTAAAAGACCTCTGCAATTTGCTGCACAATAATAGTCTTGAAAATTTGGCCATGAAAGACCTCCCAAGTCTTTTTTGGACTTTTGTAAATGCCTTTAACCAATGTGTGTTACTTTAGCATCCCAATGTCAACATCTAATCAAAATTCAATGTAAAGAAAAAGGAAATCCTTGCTCAGAATAAATTGATGATTATGTCCAACATATGTCTCTCAATTATGGCAGTCAGGTTTATCTGCCTTAAAGGTCCCATGGCATGGATTATTTTATTATTTTATAATTTTTCCTGGGGTGTCCTTATAATGTTAGTATGTTGTCTTAATTCAAAAATTGTCATAATTTAGAAATAAAACAAATTTTTCGTAGCCTGATTTTAGCCTCTGATTTGAACGCTCTGTTTGAAGGGACGTGTCTGCTGTGAGATCTCAGTGTAAACGCCCACTCCTGTGATTGGCTGACATGCTTACATATGAAATTGCCAGCATTAGATGTGGAACTCTCTCTAAAACTTTTACTATAACAGCTATTATACATTTTTTTCTAGCTCTCGAGATTAACGAATCGTGAGAATTTTTTTAAGTATTTAGATCTATTCCCTTCACATAAAAGGTTGCAGTGATGAGCATTGAGCAGATGACAGTCTAATGATCGAGTGAATTAAGATCTTATCATTGCAACGCAGTTTCTGCACTCTCACTAATTCTTTCACCAATGCAAACATGAGGTAAATACAGTAAGAGCTTTGTTGTGCAGTGTAACAACGTCATTGATTTCATAACGAGTTCTGGCAAGTGTCCAGATAAACTTGCACTGTGTGATTGACAGCTTGTGCGATTGGAAAGGGATTGTTCTGTGATCGCTTTCTTTATATATTTTAATCACAGTTTAAATAAGATTATTTTCATCCTACTAAGAGAAACGTTGTGAAATTGATATTTTAGTCACTCACTGGCTTGATTTACTGATGCATAAACAGTATTGAACGATTTTGAGAGAAAGATTATCTGTCTGAACTTGAACAATTACACATCAGAAATTCACATTACCCACTGATTCTTCAGAGGCTCGGATGAACAAAAAAAAAAATACTTTGTGTTCATTTGTACCTACAATCACTGAGCAACTGCCATGCTTCGCTCGTTTGCAAGCCATGTCTCTCGAGGAAAAAACTATATCGCGCCAGCGTTGCTCATTTTCTCATGGGCGGGACCAATTCTCTGAGCGGGTAAAGCAGAGAAGGGGAGGTAACCTTTCCCTGTATGACGACATATAGGGAAGATTCCAGATTCGCCCGTCTGAGCTTTCATTTTCTCAAAAGCGGAGCAGGATTGGTTTACACCTAACAAAATTTCTAGCCACTGGGGGACCATAGACAGGCTTAGGGAACTCATTAATGTTAAAAATACCTCATAAAGTGATATTTTCATGGCATGGGACCTTTAAGCACCACATAACTGATAAAATACACAAACACTGTAAAACTTGAACTAAAAGCTCAGTGCCAAAAATTGTCCGTCCTCTTACGGGCCTGATGTGATAGCACATTTTGATAAATGAAACTCAGTTTCAGTTAGTTGCTTTGCGTAGTATATCTCCGTTCCCTTGTGCTGCTTAGCGTGTATGTTTAAACTTTAGGCAGTATGCAACATATCATTATTTAGTTTTGATTCTGAACAATTAATCCATGCAATTAATCTCATGGTACCCACATGCACCAAATTATAATTTATTTAGATTTGAGCAAGAGCTTTGCACAAAATAAATTAAAGGCAAGACACATATAGATGGCTATCCCAAATACAACCGCTTCAGTTAAGTGGCTGAAGCAATTATGGATGTTAAATGGACTTGCACTTATATAGCGCATATATATATATATATAAATATATATATATATATATATATATATATATATATATATATAAATATATATATATATATATATATATATATATATATATATATATATATATATATATATATATATATATATATATATATGGGACTCGAAGCACTTTTAAAACGTTCATCACTACCACCCTTTTACACACACATTTATACAGCACTGTTTGCAGACAGGCTTTGGAGATTGGATTCCCACGTATTCACACATCCAATGACACACTGGGGGGAAAGTGTGGGTTCAGTGTCTTGCCCAAGGACATTTCGACACACTGAGCCACAGCTGCCCACAAATACAATCCAAGGCTATTACTTTAAGTTTTGAAGTACTAAGAATTAGGCTATTCCAATCAAAACTATGATAAATTGTACATACCAGAGTGAACAGGGCTCCCATTCCACCAACTTCATTTGGATCCCCTGAAAAAACATCAAAGTTGGGGGGTTAAGGGGTTTCCAGTTGGGGTGCTGCAATTCCACTGAGTACATCTAAAACTTTTAATTATTGTAAAGCTAACCTTCTGCATTTTGCAGCGGATAACCCTCTTAACTGGGTAATAAGGTTCCCCTTTTAGGATCCCATGGTTACATTCTGAAAGAGCAAAAAAAGTACATGAGTTTGACCTCATACATCTTCATCAATGTATTAAAAAATGATTTTGACAGGCAACACATTATATATTTATGATTTAAGTATATCTGGCTAAGGCAAAATAATCACTATATTTGAAGTCTGATTTGAAATGGTGAAATGTAAATATAGGAAAGCTTAATAACTTTTAAGTGGTTTTTTCCCCCTAAGTTTCTTCCTTGTAGACATGTCTGAGGCTGCAGAATTCTTCTGCTTCTTTTTATTGTTTGCAGACATATCTGTTGAGATTAAGGAAATTTGTATGTGAAGAGCTGTTATTACAATTAATACTGGTCTAAATACCTTTTGTTACGTCCCTCGTTAATTAGATGTTAAATTGTCTAGTATATTATCAGACATAACACAGGATGAGCGTGTGTGCGTTTCAGACAGTATAGGGAAGACTCCAAAAGGATGACCCAAGACCAATGACTTCAATTGAAAAAGATTTAATTTGTGTTGACAAAAAAGTGAAGTAATAAAATAAAACGTACAATAAAGTACAACAAGCATAACACACATGAACACACGAGCACGAACAAACAGAGAACTGATCTAACTGCTAAGTTGTAACAGCAGTGAGCCCCAAATGTAGATCAGCCTCTCAGACTGGACTCTCGAACGAGAGACCGTCGTCACTGAGTGTGTACTCTCCCCAGAGTCAAAGCGTGTCTCCCACTGAAGTTTGTGCCATTGATAAACAGCCTCAGGACCGGTGATTGGTTGCGCAATCCTGACGTCAGCGTCTGACGTCCGTTGACTGACAGGCGGTTCCTCCACTCACGTTCCATCCCTGAAACAGACAGCTGGTACAAACGCATTCACACATACACAGCGTGATATATATTTCAACACAGACTACGTAGCACAGCGTACATAACACACAACAGATACAAATATATAACAAAACAGACTACATAGCACAGCGTACGTAACACTCACCCCCTTAAGATGTTTCCTAAGGCAGCTTTTATGCTCTAGATCAGTGGTTCCCAACCACGTTCCTGGAGGACCCCCAAAAGTGCACAGTTTGCATGTCTCCTCAATCAAACACACCTGAGTCAGGTCATCAGCTCATTAGTAGCTACTCCAAGACCTGATGTGGGTGTGTCAGACAAAGGACACATCCAAAATGTGCACTGTTGGGGGTCCTCCAGGAACGTGGTTGGGAACCATTGCTCTAGATAACGTGTCAGCAATTATATTTTCAGAACCCTTTTTGTGCTTGATAATCAGGTTATAATTCTGCACAATCAACGACCAACGCATAAGGCGTTGATTGTGATTATACATTCGAGTCAAGAACACCTAAGGATTGTGGTCGGTGTACACAGTAACAGGAAGAACAGATGAACCTACATAAACTTCGAAAAACTGTAACGCCAGGATCAGACCCAAAGCTTCCTTCTCGATGGTAGAGTAATTTCGTTGATGTCGATTGAATTTTCGAGAAAAGTACCAAATTGGATGCTCAAGACCATCATCATCTTGTTGAATAAGAACAGCACCCATGCCTAAAGCACTAGCGTCTACTTCCAACTTAAAAGCATGTGAAAAATTCGGAGCAGCGAGGACAGGTGCACTGGTCAACAACAGTTTTGCGCTGTCAAACGCATGCTGACACACGTCAGTCCAAATAAAAGCATTCACTGGACTTAATAAACTGGTCAAAGAATGTACTACAACGGAGAAATTTTTGCAGAAACTTCTGTAGTAACCAGCCATTCCTAGAAACCAACGTAACTCGCGTCTGGTCGTAGGAATCGGAAAATCCGCGATGGCAGATACTTTGGCACTGACAGGACGAACTTGACCTTGCCCTACTTCCTTCCCCAAGTAAGTGATTGTGGCTTTACCGAATTCACACTTGATCAAGTTAACTGTAAGTGAGGCGCCATCCAACCGTTCAAAAACTGTCCGCAGAACAGTCAAATGCTCAGACCATGTAGACGAATAGATCACCAAGTCATCCAAGTATGCATTACAGTTCTGAACTCCTGACAATATAATATTTACAAGGCGCTGAAAAGTTGCGGGGGCGTTTTGCAGCCCGAACGCCATAACTCGGTACTGTAGGAAGTTATCAGGCGTAACGAAAGCTGAAATTTCTGCAGCTCGAGCAGTCAATGGCACTTGCCAATACCCTTTCAGCAAATCTAATTTCATTACGAACTTAGCAGAATCAAGATTATCGATGCAATCTTCCATCCTAGGAAGAGGATAACTATCTGGTACAGTCATAGAATTAACTTTTCGGTAATCTGTGCAAAAGCGAAATGTACCATCGGACTTCGGGACCAGTAAGCAAGGAGAACTCCACGGACTATAACTAGGTTCAGCTAAATCATTTCTCAACAAATACTCGACCTCAGTTTTCATCACGGAATGTTTGGTATTGTTCACACGATAAGCATGTTGTTTGATAGCAGAATCACAGGTCATTTGAATATCATGCTGTATTACATGGGTTTGTGTTGGCACATCACCAAACAGCATGCAAAATTCTTGAATTAACTGAATCATATCCTGTTGCTGGGATTTAAACAAATTGTCAAGCTTAGCTGGCAAGTTTCTCAGAACTTCTGAATTCACAAGTCTCCCGCACGTCGACAAATCATTACGAAGTGCAACACCATCATAAGTATCATACTCACCCGAAGGTGGCACCAACACATTCCCAGACCCTGCAGTAGAGTCAGGTACAGCGATAACTGCAGCAGCTAAAACCTCACTACGAGCAGCAACAGGTTTTTCTACTTCCTCCGGCGATTCTTCAGATACCGTACGAGAACAATACAATTTCAACATGTTGATGTGGGATGTGCGAAATTTTCGTTTACGGTCAGGCGTAGATATTACAAAAAAAGTCTCACTCAGTCTCTTGGATACTTGGTATGGCCGAGCGGTCAGAGTTGAACCAGGTATTGGTAACAATACTAGAACTTCGTCGCCAGGTCGAATTTCTCGTACAACAGCTTTCTGATCGTAGCGTTTTCTCATGCCCTCTTGTGTGGCTGACAGTGATGCTCGTGCCATTGAACATGCATTATGCAGTCGTTCTTGGAACCGACTGACATAATCCAGCACACTTTGTTTTGCTAACTTGGTGTCATTCATCATTCCGTCGTTCAATACCTTTAGCGGACCTCGTACTGTATGTCCGAATACCAAGTCTGCGGGACAAAATCCTAGAGCAGGGGTCTTCAACTAAAATTGCTTGAGGTCCAGTAAATGAACCCTCCTCACCGGCCGAGGTCCGGACAATTATATACCTAAAAACCATAATTTATGTTTATTGTCAGACTAAAGAAATTAGTGTAGATAACATTTGTTCTTAATTTAACAAAATATAATATGTTCTCATATGGACAAAACATGTCTGTTCATATTATTAAAGCAAACACAGGTAATCCTTCACAAAATTGATCTAATTTTGATGTTGTTCTGTTATGTCCTTTAAGTTGCTTTGGTACAAAATATCTAAATTCAACCAGTAACCATGTCTGACAAAAATATGATGAACTAAATAGTGTTAATTTCGTCAGACGAGACGAGACTAAATATGTTCGTTAACAACCTTTTTTTCCATGACGAAGACGAGACGATGACGAGACTGTACCAATGTCCAAAAACACTGACTAAGACTAAATTAACATGCATTATTGTTGACGAAAAAGGACGAGACTAAAATGTTTTGCATAAAATAAAAACTAAGATAAAATCTCTCTTCATTTTCGTCTACAATTGTCTCTACTTTTTCATCATGAGATGAATATTCAGCTGTTCAAAATATTCCGAAAGAGTTCCCGCTGTAGCTCGAGTGCAGGTCTCTCTCAGACTCCGCCTGTCATCTCGCGGCCGCGCGCGTGTGGTCACGTGGTTCCCGGAGCGCTCAATACTTCTAGCGCTGTGTCAGTACATGTGAATGACTTAAGCCGCGTAACTGTGCGTTCACACCGCCGCCGGCGAGAGCGTCAAAGTGGCCGGAAGTCATTCATTCTCAATGGGAGCCCGGCGGCGAGCTCCGGCGAGAGCGGCGCGGCGCGTCTTGGACGATTTGGGCGTCAAGGAGAGATGAAGTCAGGTCAACTTTATGGTAATGAGCTATGACGCGGTTCGGCGGCAGCCGGCGGCAACCAATGGGAATGTAGAAGTGCTCCGCTTGAGATGATTCTAGAGAACGCAGTGCTGTAAACTTCGGTTCCGACCACATTAGTTCCCAAGCAAAATAGAGGAGGTTGATCACTGCTGGTGCGGCGGGTTTGATAAGAAGACGTGCAACATTATTTATCCACCACACAAATGGCTTTTAATTGGTTTATTTCGTTAGCAAACATGTAACTATAATTGTTAAGTTCTTTCCATCGATCTGCTTTTTTTAAACTTTCACATTTAAATGATTTCATGAGGTTATATTATACGGTTATACCCTACTTGTGGTCAGTCAGCACAAATGCCGGTCAACATGAATGTTTGCTTTGCAGCCCCTTTAAATGCCGTTTCAAAAAAGACCAAGCATTCGATCTACGTCAGAGCGGCAGTGCGTCCACGAATCTTTCTACAGCGTCGATGGCAGGGCGGCCAGAGCGAAGTTTGACGCTCTCGCCGGCGGCGGTGTGAACGCACAGTAAGTTACACAACAGCTTCACTATACAGGTGTTTGCAGCAATGTTTGGTAAACCGTACAGCATAGTGTGCGTCAGCCACATTTACAGTATTGTTTTATTATGGAGAGTGGTGGAGATGCAACATTGTTAACATTAATATGAATGTTTTTCTTGTATTTAGCCCTCAGGTATTCCTTACTAATTAAGTCACACTTATACTCATTGATGGTCAAATGTGACCATACACCTTAACTATTTTAAAAATAAATAGCCTATATTTTAATTCAATAATATTTATTGAATATTTTGAGGAGATCTTTTGGTACTAAATACTATTTGTGCAATACTTATGGTCCATTAATGACCACTTAAAATATTTTTCTTCTAATATTTTTATTATTTATATTACAATTAGTGTATTAATTAAGGTTAAAATAGAGAATTCCACTGCAAAGAGGCAAATTAGAGCCATTTAGTGGCTGGAAAAATAAAAACTTTCACTTGTAATGCCATTACCCACTGGAGCCTGTATGGCTCTTTAATAAATATACATGTTGTCTAGTTGCTCAAAGTATTGCAGATCATAACTGCTTACTTATTTGTGAAATTTTGAAATGTTAATAATAGTGAGTAGTAAAGAATGCAAGCAAATATAATATAACCCCAAAAAAGTGTAAAAAACTTATTTTCCCTTATATGTAGAGTAGGCTATATACATATGAATTCATACTGAATCAAGATCGAAATCAATATTTGTGCCCATCATCTCATAAGCTAATGCTGATTTTAGGCATCTACGCTGTAAATCAACCAGTTAGCTATGGTGTTGTGGCACAAACATTTTGCAGGTTATATGTACTTTATGTAACTTATTTTGCCACAAAATATATTGAGTTTTCCTTTGACTAAAGCTAGACTAAAATGACTAGACTTTTGGTCGACTAAAACTTGACTAAGATACCTTGAGTTGTCTTTTGACTAAAACTAGACTAAAATGACGAGACTTTTAGTCGACTAAAACTTGACTAACAAAAAAAGATATGTGAATGACTAAATATGACTAAAACTAACAAGGACATTTGGCACAAGACTAAGACTAAGACTAAATTAAAAATAGGTGACAAAATTAACACTAGAACTAAAAATACCTTTATCTCTAAATCTGCACTGAAAATACATTAATTTCAACATTAATAGCAACTAAAGTGTTTTTTCTCTGCTGAACTGAGATAAATAAAAGCAATCAATGAACGCAAACCCCACTGGTTAAAAAAAAAAAAAAAATCAAATCTCATAACACATTTTATGTTCATTCACATGTATAGTCTCTACTAAACTAAATGTATCCAATATTGAACACTGCTCTCTTCTGTGCTTCAAATTGCACTGGTAAAATATCATTAGCAATATCATTCAGAAACACAAACAGGCAAAAATAAAGTACCACCAGTTTTGGAAAAATGTAAAAGTTCAAGAAACATTTTATTTAATGTTTCCACTTTTGACAACCGCAACAGAATCAGAGCAAATGAGACACACAAGCCTCCTACAGGATGCAGGAAGAATAAATGCGATTTTTTTCACCCATCCATCTTGGAAAACTCGGTTTTCAGCATCAACTTTCCTAATTTTTGAAAATGCCATTGTTTTTGCGCGCCACTTTCTGCTCTCAGTCTCTTCTTCAGTGCATGCGTGACTGCGCTTCTGAACGTAGCAACAGTGAGCATAGTAACGTTAACTGTAGTCGCAACCCGTGGCGACATAGGACCCAAATGGTTCAACTGAGCTGCCTGATATAAATGTGATTTTAACCCTTTGACACATACAATCACACCCGTGTGATCAATCTAGGCTGGTCCCTGGAGCGTACGATCACACCGGTGTGATTAGAACGCTCAGTGATCAACTGCCTAATTCAAAATTTCAAATCTGCTTAAGCGCGCTGACTGACTGTGAGAGTGAGAGACTGACTGAGCTCGGTGTCTTTTAATGTTTATTTTAGGTTTCATACACTTCAAATTACATTACACAACCATAAAAATATCACCAAAAACTAAATACAGTTTGTAATTGCATACTAATATTTATATAACAGCAAGATATCAGTGTTGTAAGCATGTAATGGCCCGTGATAACATTACCGATGAAATACACAATCATTTTCTACCCTTTGACGAGTACGATCAGTCTAGGCTGTTCCCTCATGTAATGTCACATATATCAGGAGAAGTGGGTGATCTTGTGTTGTAAATCCAGCAGGCTTCGGCTCCCTGGCACTGTTGTAAACATATAATTGCGGCACGAGCGCCCATAACGTTAGCTCTAGAACAGTACAGATCAAATAACACAATCATTTTCTACCCTAAAAGACGTGTACGATCAGTCTAGGCTGTTCCCTCACGTAATGTCACATATATCAGGAGAAGTGGGTGATCTTGTGCTGTAAATCGGCTTCGGCTCCCTGGTGCTGTTGTAAACACATAATGGCGGCGCCCCACAGCTCGTGATAACTTACCGATCAACTAACACACACTGCAAAAAATGCTCTTCTTATTTATTATTTTTTTCTTGTTTCCAGTTCAAATATCTAAAAATTCTTAAATCAGGGTGCATTTACTAGATAAGTAAAATGACATGAGATATTTTTTCTTGTTTCCTGAGGAAAAATATAAAAAGGAAGTGAGTTTTTTCTTAAAATGAGCAAAATTATCTGCCAATGGGGTGAGAAAAATAATCTTATTTCTGTTTGGGACAGAAACAAGAATTTAATCAGAAACAAGATTATTTTTCTCACCCCATTGGCAGATAATTTTGCTTGTTTTAAGCAAAAACTCACTTCATTTTGATTTTTTTTTTAAGAAAACAAGTAAAACTATTTATGTCATTTTACTTATCTAGTAAAAGCATCTTGATTTAAGAATTGATATTTAGACTAGAAACAAGACAAAATTACTAAGTAAGAAGAGCATTTTTTTGCAGTGTACATATTTTTAATAAGTATATAAACCATAAGGAGTTCACTTGCATGCATTTAATTTAGTTAACAAGTTTGAAAATATTTTGTATAAAAATAAAACATTTGAACAGTCATGCATTGCAAGCATTTTTTCCCGCTGACAAGTCACAAGTCACTGTTGACATCACTCTTACCTCACACTCGCGTTGGTACCAACTTCAGACACAATTTTAATAAAATTTACCAGTTTTTAATAACTTCAGAAAAAATGGCAGACAATTTATTTAAAAGAAGACAACTGACAAGTGAGGAAATTGAGGAGATTTTTTTTATATTTATGTAGAGGAAACAAACCGCTATGCCTCTGACTTGAAAGAAAAAGAAGTGAGGGGAAAAATGGTTAAATGGGTTCCAACAAATATCCCTGAAATGTACACATTTTTAGTGGCAGTTCTCCTAATGGCGGTGATCAAAAAACCATCCCTTCGGGATTACTGGAGCACAGACCCCATGCTCTTGACACCATTTTCGGGTCTTTGTTCTCACAGGGCTCGATGGTGTTTTAAGCCCCCAACGTCGTCTTCAAGGCAGCGCTGCATGGAAGGCACTCCCCGCCCCCTACAGTTTCAGCAGAGGACCGCTTCCTTCTGCTCCTCCGCTGTCTTCACTTCGCAAACAATGCAACGGCAGTTTTCAATGACCCTCTGAAAAAAATCAGAAATATTTTTACTACTCTCACCTCCTCCTTTGGTCGCATTTGTGCCATTCTGCAACATGACATCATGACTTTGCGTAAACATACACGCCACTTTCTAAAGCCAAATGGCGTGTTATCTGTACGCATTGAGCTATCCGCGTGTATGTGTACGCCGTGTGATTCCGCGTGTATGTGTACGCCGAAACAAACCGTCATCTCCGCGTGTATGTCTACTCCGTGTGATTCCGCGTGTATGTGTACGCCGAAACGAACAGTCATCTCCGCGTGTATGTCTACGCCGTGTGATTCCGCGTGTATGTGTACGCCGAAACGAACCGTCATCTCCGCGTGTATGTCTACGGCGTGTGATTCTGTGTGTATGTGTACGCCGTGTGATTCCGCGTGTATGTGTACGCCGAAACGAACCGTCATCTCCGCGTGTATGTCTACGCCTATGATTCCGCGTGTATGTCTATGGCGTGTGATTCTGCGTGTATGTGTACGCTGAAACGAACCGTCATCTCCGCGTGTATGTCTACGCCTATGATTCCGCATGTATGTCTACGGCGTGTGATTCTGCGTGTATGTGTACGCCGATACGAACCGTCATCTCCGCGTGTATGTCTACGCCGTGTGATTCCGCGTGTATGTCTACGGCGTGTGATTCCGCATGTATGTCTACGCCGTGTGATTCTGCGTGTATGTGTACGCCGAAACGAACCGTCATCTCCGCGTGTATGTCTACGCCATGTGATTCCGCGTGTATGTGTATGGCGAAACGAACCGTCATCTCCGCGTGTATGTCTACGCCGTCTGATTCCGCGTGTATGTGTAGGCCATGTGATTCCGCGTGTATGTGTACGCCGTGTGATTCCGCGTGTATGTGTACGCCGTGTGATTACGCGTGTATGTGTACACCGTGTGATTACGCGTGTATGTGTACACCGTGTGATTACGCGTGTATGTGTACGCCGTTTGATTACGTGTGTATGTCTACGGCGTGTGATTCTGCGTGTATGTGTACACCGAAACGAACCGTCATCTCCGCGTGTATGTCTACGCCGTCTGATTCCGCGTGTATGTGTAGGCCATGTGATTCCGCGTGTATGTGTACGCCGTGTGATTCCGCGTGTATGTGTACGCCGTGTGATTACGCGTGTATGTGTACACCGTGTGATTACGCGTGTATGTGTACGCCGTTTGATTACGTGTGTATGTCTACGGCGTGTGATTCTGCGTGTATGTGTACACCGAAACGAACCGTCATCTCCGCGTGTATGTCTACGCCGTGTGATTCCGCGTGTATGTGTACGCCGTGTGATTCCGCGTGTATGTGTACGCCGTGTGATTCCGCGTGTATGTGTACGCCGTCTGATTCCACGTGTATGTGTACGCCGTGTGATTCCGCATGAATGTAAATGAAAGATTTAGCATAAGTTCTGCCAGGAAGACTTAATTGTCACGTCACTTCAACTTTTTATCTATCCAATCACATTCTAATACTTGGGTATAAAAGATCAGTAACTGCTCATGTCTGAGTTCACAGATGCTGACGCTCCAATTCACCGCCATCCTCCCCACCACCTCCAAGTCAAATCCTTCCCTACATCCACCCCACCACCACCAGGATGGTCCCTTCCATACCTCACGGGGGGGTCAGCTGCGCCTCTGCCTTCGTCTTCAGGCAGGATATGCAGAGTTCGGACCCTCAGATTGCGAGCTACGGACGGGGCCTATGCCAAAGTACTTTATTGCTTGCTGGGTTGTTAATAAACGGATAATTGTCACAGTATTTATTCTCCCGAGTCTTTCTGGTAGAAATGGATTTATAACATTTATTGAAAATGTAAAAATGCAGAATGTTTCTTGTGATGGGTAGGTTTAGGGGCAGGGGCAGTGTGTGTGTGTGTGTGTGTGTGTGTGTGTGTGTGTGTGTGTGTGTGTGATGGGTAGGTTTAGGGGTAGGAGCAGTGTAGGGGAATGAAACGGCGTTGAAAAACACGCTAAAAAGCGATTATGCGTTTTGATAGCACGCCAAAATCGCATAGCGAATTGGCGTGTCATACATACGCTATTTCATGAGATCAGTCTGCATACAGGGATCTGTGTGTTGATGAATCTCTCATGAAGTGGAAAGGCAGGCTAGCATTGGCTTGGGATTTCTGGGTCTGTTGTAATGACACTACTAGGACTTTACCTCAGAAAGGGTCATGTCCTTTATGTGGATAACTGGTACAGTAGTCCCACACTTTTCCAGCACCTCTTGTCTCTTGTCACTGGAGCTTGTGGGACTGTGCGTGCAAACCGGAAAGGGATGCCAACATTCACCTGTAAAATGACAAAGGGTGAGGTGGAATTCAAGGAAAATGGATCACAGTTGGCAGTCAAATGGCATGATAAGAGAGATGTCCATGTCCTTACCACAGTCCACCCAACTGGTATGGCAGCCACAGGGAAGCTGGATCACATCACTGGGCAAGCAAAGATGAAGCCAGTCTGTGTGCTGGAGTACAACAAAAAGATGGGGGCATAAACATATGTATATAGTTTGTTTTAAAGATTTTTTTTACCATAGTATATTTATTGTTTTGGTTATAATACTATTTTGATTGTTGTTCATTGTAATTATATTTATAATTTGTTTTGTATTTTTTTAGAAAGTGTATATATGTATAATAGTTTAAACAAAAAACATTTAGCTTAAATAAAACATGAATGAAATGTGTACGTTTAGCAATTTCTTTTTAACAAATGACATACGTTTGAATTATGCTAAACTTATACAACACATTTCTCACTAGCAAAGCAGAGAAAAGGTACTTGGTATTTGACATCATGTAAACTAATATATATATATATATATATATATATATATATATATATATATATATATATATATATATATATATATATATATATATATATATATATATATATATATATATATATATATATATATATATATATATATATATATATATATATATGCGCATGCAAGCTAATAGTAAGTGAGGCGTGACCATATAGCTTTTCTCTGCTTTGCTAGTCAGATATAAAACTCAGTAACAATATTAACACTAAAACATAAATAATATATAATTTATTCATGTTACTTTTCAAGTCAACTGAACCCTAATAACTTTACAGAATGCACGGAGCATATTTGCAATGTGCAAAACGACAAAATGACATTGGAACGTCCACATTATTGAGGACTGATAATTTTTTTTAACATCTTTATTCATATTTATTGCATGCTTGTAAATAATTATATGTGCTCCAAATTAGGAAAAAAAAACAAAAATATAATGTACTCACCAATTGTCACGCGGATGTTGTGAGGGAGAAATGCCGTGTGCAAGCGAAATTCAAAGCAGTGGGAAAAATAAAGCAACATAAACATGTCAACCATAGTGTGTACATGCTAACAAATAATGTGAGAGGTTTTGAATTAAAAAATAAAGCAAAACATTGAGTGCTCACCTGCACGCGGTCATCCACCATGAGCGCCATTGTGATTGCGAAAACTCACGTGTCAAGGTTGATGTGTGTTACCATGGAAATTAGAATGCGTGTCATGGCATAACGGTCGCATTAAAAAAACTCACGCCAGGCTGCCAGTCTGAATATTTAGAACGTACGTGTGAAAGGCTTAAAAAAAATGTAATAATTTTTATGGCATTTGGCATTTATTTATTTCATTACATCAAAAGGCTTCGCGGTCCGGATGGACACAACTCGCGGTCCGGATTTCGGACCGGAGTCTGCTAGTTGGCGACCCCGGTCCTAGAGATTCTTGGGTTGCCTCACGAACTGCAAACAATACTAGTGGTACTCCCTCATCCCACTCTTTACCAGAACTCAGGCAATACTTCCTTAACACTGACTTCAGCGTCTGGTGAAAATGTTCGATCGCACCCTGACTTTCAGGATGATACGCGCTCAAAACTCGATGCGTTATACCCAAGGTTTTCAGCACTTGCCGAAAGACATTAGAGAGGAAATTCGTTCCCTCGTCTATCTGCACGATTTTTGGCAGTCCGAACGTAGAGAAAAATTTAAGCAAAGCTTTAAATATGATAGGTGCAGTTATTATTCTCAAGGGGATAGCTTCTGAAAAACGTGTCGCGGAGCACATAATGGTTAATTAGTGGCGCTGGCGGAATCTTTTGGTTCGGCTTGCCCATCACCTGACATTCGTGACAAGTGTGGCAGTGCTGAGATACATCTCTCTTCAAGCCAGGCCAGAAGAAATGTTTGAGAATACGGTTGTAAGTTTTTGTCACCCCCAAGTGACCTGCTAACTCATGATCATGTGACAAACTCAACACTTGTTTACGATAGACCGTAGGCAGAACAATCTGACAAACAACATCCCACTCATTCTCCACATCCGTGTGAGGATGCCACTTCCTCAACAACAGCCCATTTTCAATCACATATTTAGCCGAATGACGGTTATCAGATTTAAAACTTTCCGCAGCAGAAAAACAATTAGCCAGCGACACATCTTCCCTTTGTGCAGTCTTAATGCGTTCATGAGAAATAGGTTCAGCTAACAACTCAGACGCAGTCACAACATCAACAGAATGTCTATCATGTCTAACCTCTTCAGAACTCTTGTGATCTAACTCAGAATGTGTCTCATTAAACACAGGTGACAAAAGAATCAGACAGCACAATGTCGTCTTCAATTCTTAGTTTTTGTGCACGCGTAACTACACTAGCTGCAAATACATCCGGAAAATTATCAGAGATGTCATCAGCAGGAATAAAACAGTTTGGTCTCTCAACAACTTCAAGTACGGGCAACACTTTACCTCCTGCCAAATCGTTCCCAAGAATGAATGCGACACCCTTCACAGGAAAAGAAGAACGTACACCCACCTTAACAAAACCTGAGACTAAATCACAGTGTAAATGTATCTGATGCAACGGTACCTGTACAACCCCCATTTCAATCCCTTGAACTAAAACACTTGACCCACAGAACGTCTGTTCTGATAATGGAAGTGCATCGGAGATTCCAAATGACTGGATCGCTCCCGTATCTTGCAAAATTTGCACCTCTTTCTGATCGTCAGTTTTGCCATTTACAGAGATTAACCCCTTCCTCACAAATGGCTTGAACCCTGCATCAATCTCATCTTTCTCTAAAACGGCTTCAGGCACAGTCTTCACAAAATTAACAGGTTTTAACGGTGTGGCGGAGGGGGCGTGGTTTTGCGAAGTCTGTAGCGGGAGAGAGCGAGGAGACGAGCGGTGAGTAAGTAGGTAAAGTGCAGATCATTAACACCTGTGTCTCGTTGCAGTAATTGGCGTGGAGAGACCGCACTTAAGCCGCTGTCGGGAGAGAGAGAGAGATCTGGACTGGGACTGCCTTTCTGACAGAGGGAGAAAGATTGTTGAGAAACTGAAACTGAGTGAAATATTGAATATTGAGTGTTTTGATTGTTCTGAACGCCCTCATGCGTGCTTTATGTTTGAACCTGTTCTGAGTAATAAATTAAGTGCAGTCCCAGTCACGCCGACCCCATCTTCTTCCTTCCCACACCCACATAGCCGAACCAACGTTACACTGGTGCCGAAACCCGGGAAGGGAGAAGTTTGCCGCCGCCATGCAGACCCCGCCAAAGACGCCGCTTGCGGACCTCGTCCAATCGCTCGCCGGTCTTCACCAACAAACACACGAAGACCTGCTGGCCGTGAGGGCCGAACAAGATAAACGCTTCGAGGCCCTCATTCGCGCCCAGCATGAAGACCGCGAGCTGTTCAGGAGCTGGATGGCCCGGGAGATTCCGGCCACCCCCCCGTCTACCACCGACTCGGCTGCTACCATCCACCTCTCGAAGATGGGCCCGGAGGATGATCCGGAGGCATTCATCGACCTCTTCGAGAGGTCCGCCGAGTCCCGGGGGTGGCCCCGGTCGGACTGGCCAATGCGGCTTTTAGTGACTTTTGGGACTTTTAGTGATGAACCGACCACTTCTAGTTGTGAGCAACGCTTAGACACAAACACTTAATAACTTTATGTTGACCAATTCCATCTTGATTAGTGAAATGATACAGAAATCCAATTCTTCTTCTTGCCGGCTGGATCCTGCACCTACAACACTTCTGAAACACTGTAACTCTGCCATTTCTGCACCTATATCACATCTTGTAAACATGTCTCTTCTCTCTGCCTCTGTTCCAGTCTCACTAAAGACGGCTGCAGTTACTCCTATTCTTAAAAAAACTAATCTGGACCCAACTGAATACGCTAACTACCGCCCAATCTCCAATTTACCGTATGTCTCAAAAATCATGGAAAAGGTTGTCGCCACTCAATTGCAGTCATATCTATCTCTCAACAATAGTTTTGATTTATTTCAGTCTGGTTTTCGCCAAAACCACAGTACTGAAACTGCATTAGCAAGGGTTATCAACGACCTCTTACTCGCTGGTGACTCGGGAAACATTTCCTTACTTCTACTACTCGACCTCAGCTCAGCTTTTGACACTGTCTGTCATAAAGTCCTACTCATGCGCCTATCAGAGATTGGTATCTCAGGAGCCGCATTATCCTGGTTTTCCTCCTATCTAACAGATAGGAAATACTACATCACTATGCACAATTACAAATCTCCCACTGTCACTCTCAAACAAGGTGTTCCACAGGGTTCAGTTCTTGGCCCGTTACTATTTATTATTTACATTTTGCCTCTCGGACAAATTATTCGCCGCCATGGTTTTCAATATCACTGCTATGCCGACGATATCCAGAAATATACTGCTTGCCGACCGGAGTATATTTACCAGACCACATCACTATCATCGTGTGTTAATGAGTTAAAGACCTGGCTCAACTCCAATTTTCTCAGTCTGAATCTGACTAAAACAGAAATATTAATCATTGGCCCTCCATCTCTAACAAAGAATGTAAGTGATATTCCCAGACTTGACCTTGAAGCTACATCAATAATTCCATCTGCCACTGTCAAAAATGTGGGGATCATTCTTGATCCTTTACTGACATTCGACGCTTACATTAGTCAACTTTGTAAAGCGTCCTTTTTTCATCTGCGCCGTATTGCCAAACTCCGCCCCTATGTCAGCCCAAAAGACGCTGAAGTACTAGTCCACGCGTTCATCACATCTCGCCTCGACTACTGTAATGTTCTTTTTTCTGGACTACCAGCACACTCTATCTCACGTTTGCAATATATCCAAAACTCTGCCGCAAGACTACTAACTCACACTAAAAAAACTGCCCATATCACTCCAATTCTGTTCAAACTGCACTGGCTACCCGTGTTATCCCGTATCACTTACAAAATTCTTCTGCTTACCTTTAAGTCACTCAATGGTCTTGCTCCAGCCTATCTCTCTGACTTTCTCCTTATATTCCCCCTCGAACTCTCCGATCTTCTTGCTGTGAACTCCTCTGTGAGCGGAGATTTCGCTTATCATCTATGGGTGGCAGGTCTTTCTTTGTTACAGCCCCTAAGCTATGGAACTCTCTCCACCTGGCTTCACCATAATTCAAGCCAATTTAACATTTAAAAGCTATACTGGATATGTGTTGCAGATATCTGTAATTCAGTTTTGCCTAGTCAAAAAGAACATTTCAGATATCTACAAAGACATTCTTCCTAGGACAAATGACGTCATGTTTGCCATTCATTTGTATGGGGTTTATCATTACAGATATCTACAATTCAGTTGCAGATATCCGTAATTCACACAGTGGATATCTGCAACTGAATTGTAGATATCTGTATATCTCAAACTGGAGTTAAGGATAGTCGTAATTTTTGTAGATATCTGTTATCAAGTTATAGATATCTTTAAATGAAATTTGATCATAGATATCTGAATTTTGAGATATCTGTAACTTTCATTCTTCCTAGTCAAAATGTAATTACAGATATCTTGAATTGGAGTTTTGACTATTCGAAATGACGTTACAGATATCTGAATGCAAATTAGACCCACATCCCACTTTAGGCGGGAGCAGTATGGCAAGCCGTTTTAGCATTTAAAAGCTAGGTTTATCGCAAGCCGTTTTAGCATTAAACACACCTTCCCATACTAGTCATAATTCAGTTTTGACTAGTCATAATTCCAGTTCCAGATATCTCTTCTGCAATTTTGACTAGTCGTAATTGCAATTAAGATATCTACAATGTGATTGTGACTAGTCATAATATGCATTGAAGATATCTACAATGTTAATTTGACTAGTCATAATATACATTCAAGATATCTATAATGCTACTTTGACTAGTCATATTCTTCCACTGACTTCCATTGGAAAATATGTTCGGATATATTCAAATGAGTTTTGACTAGTAGAAATTGTAATTAAAGATATCTATAAATGATTTTATACTAGGCATAATTCTAATTAGAGATATCTTAAATTACAATTTTACTATTGATAATTAAATTAGAGATATCTATAATTTAATTATTACTAGTAAAAATTATAATTAGATATATCTATAACTGGTGTTTGACTAGTCATAATCACATTTAAGATATCTTTAATTCATCAATTTTAAAGATATCTAAAAAAACATGTGTAGATATCTGAAAATAATTTATTACTAGTCAAATTATATTGAAGATATCTTGAATTGGATTTTTGTCTAGGCAAGACTTAATAAGAGATATCTTGAATTGGAATTTGTCCTAGTCAAAACTCAATTAAAGATATCTTCTATTTAATTATAGATATCTCAGTCTGCTTTTTGACTAGGAGGATATTTCTTTGGAGATATCTGCATTCAGCTTTGTGACTAGGAAGAATATCAGTGTAGATATCTTGAATGAACATTCTGGCTAGTCAAAACTCCTTTATAGATATCTTAATTGTGCACTCAAACCACCCCTTTGCCAAGCCCCGCCTTTTCTAACCACATGTCTTCGAGGAGCGCGCCAAAAAAATCTCTAAAAGAACGGCCTGACCTGGTTTTCAGGTAATAAAAATACTGTAAAAGTAACTGTACATGTTATTAACACTGGACTAGTAACTGCATTATTTGCAAATCACGGGCTTGTTTTGCGTTGTCACTGAACCGTAGGTAATATAGTTGTCAGAGATGGCGCCGGAATCATAGGCTACTATCTCATTAGCCCCATAATAATTTACGTTTATGTTTTTATTTTTGTCGTAATGTTGATAACTTGTAATATCAAAGTGATATATAAGGCAGAAGTTATCTGGTGTAGGCTATTTTTTTTATTTTTAAATGTTTATCCACATTTTTACCTATTGTTGTTTACAACATGGTCGGATTTGCTCCATGTAGTCATGAAATGTAATTGGAAATGTCTTCAGAGTTCGTTTAGGAACGTAAACGAGTATTTTATGTAGCGTTTAGACCAATGCTTTTGTTAAAATAGCTAGCTTGTTTGGCTCCATGCATCTTCATGTTCGATGCTGGTGGTAATAATATTCTCTTATCTTTCATTATAAAAATGTGACATTGCTGCGAACAAGGTTTCTCTTACTAGAGGTTCTCTCGTATTGCGTAAGTTCCTTACGCTACGGGAAAGTATTCTTTCTTCGAGATTTCTGAAAAACCCAAAATTATCCTTAATTTTGTAACATTGTCAACGCAGTGCGGCAGCCTGGCAGACCATAGCAGGCTATTCCAGCGTGCTATTGGCTGCTCTGCTGGCAACTGCAGCAGCCTATCGGTGAGCCCGCGTGACGTGGCGACCAATGAGGGCGCTTCGCGCCCACCTGGCTTCATTTGCCTACAGGTGGGGCGTGGCCACGTGTATATAAGCGGGGCTCACGGGCTGCATATTCGATTTTCTTTTCTTCAGCGAAGCCCTTCGCATCGCTGGATCTGGAACCCGCCGCCGTTGAACGTGCAGACGAGCAAGCAGAGGACAGCGCCTGAAGAAGCCGGCAGCATCGCGCCACCTTCAGCCATCCGTGCCTGCTCTGCTATCCGGCAGCATTATATCCTTTCATTGCACGTGTTCTCGCCGTTGCGTCACACGTTTCATAAAAGAGCACGAGCGTTTTTATCAAAACGCCTCGTTCCACCTGCGGCTCGTGCCACGTGCAGCTCAGCACCAGAGACCGCCATGTGTCTGCGCTCTCTGTCTGGGCCGTGACCACGCCGCCGCCGCACTCCTCGCGGGCGATTGCCCCGAGTGCGAGGAACTCTCTATGTCGACCCTGCGGGCTCGACTCGAGCAGTTTTATGATGACATCACTCCGCTGTTCCCCCCCTCTGTTCAAGCCGCGCCACCGCGCCGCTTATAAGGGATGGTTGAAATGAACGGTCTCGGAGCGAGCCTCCTCCCCCTCTGTTCAAGCCGCGCCACCGCGCCGCTTGCGAGGGATGGTAGAAATGAACGGTCTCGGAGCGAGCCTCCTCCCCCTCTGTTCAAGCCGCGCCACCGCGCCGCTTGCAAGGGATGGTAGAAATGAACGGTCTCGGAGCGAGCCTCTTCCCCCTCTGTTCAAGCCGCGCCACCGCGCCGCTTGCAAGGGATGGTAGAAATGAACGGTCTCGGAGCGAGCCTCCTCCCCCCTCTGTTCATGCCGCGCTAATGCGCCGCTTACATACAAGGGATGGCAGAAACGGACGGTCCTGCAGCTCTCTTTACGTTACAAGAGAGCTGTTCCACCCTCGCGCACATTTCTCAGTCCCCTCATGAGTTCAGGCGACTGGAATTGTTCATATTGCTGTACACGAGCCTGTTAAGACACGCACGCCAGCGAACAAACGGCGTCATGAGACATGACGCTGACATATGCTCTCCAACGAACCCGCACTCCCCCCTGTTGGACCGCGCAGATTGCGCCGTTCGCAAGGAATGAGAGTGCGCACGGTCACGAGCATGTTCAGCGCGCGTGTGCGCGCCGCACTCACCGGAAAATTAACAGAGGGTGTTTTCGTCCCGCTGTGGCCGGACGAACCGCCTTTCTCTAGCATTTCTCAGCCCCCTCTCCAGTTCAGGCGGCTGGAAATATTACTATTGCAGTAACGAGCCTGTCTTTTATGCATGCACGACTGCCAATAAGCACGAGGACGTACTGCCATATGCTCGCGCTAACTGAACGCTATTGTGTCCCTCCCGGTAGCACAGCGGCAAAATCAGCGGCTGAAGCGCCGGAGACCCGAGTTCGAGCCCAGCTCTCGCGGCAGATAAAAATGTTTACTGTCCGCTTCCCCGGGCTCGCGGCCAGCTTTTCTTACATACAGAAAGCTAACTTGCACCACGTGGCGCTCGAGTATTTTTGGGCGTCTATACATAAGGAGAGAATAGACGGTTAAGTCCCGCTGCGGCCGGACCACCGTTAAAACTCTGTTTTCCTGTCAGTCCACACTCCTGTGGCTACTGCAGATGTTTTCCACACAGCCTACGAGCCGGCGGACTCGCCCTCTCGCCTGTTTCCAACTGAAGCCCCTCCAAAGTCCTCCTAGCAGAAGGGGGAAGTGACGGTTAAGTCCCGCCGTGGCCGGACCACCGTCAAAACTCTTCTTCCTGTCAGCCCCCACTCCTGTGGCTGCTGCAGATGGCTCTCACGCAGCCAACGAGCCGGCAAAACTGCCCTCTCGCCTGTCTACAACCGCCGTTTTACGACGAACCAGAGAAATCACGAAGTTGCTTTTTTTTCTGGTTGCACGGCTCACGCCGTATGTGTTTTCAAATGCAGTAAACGTGCCCACTTTTGTGTTCACCCCTGCACCCAAGCACCACAAATCCCGTGTCTCTCACTCACATAAAGCGGCCACCGGCCGCTCGAGTGCTAGAGCTAGGTCACGTGTCCGCTTATTTGCGCCCACGCCTAATCACCACACGCGCTGTCACACAGCCACTCTTAACCGGTCATGTTCCACGCGTAAGAGTTGTGCCCGCTCAAACGCGCTCACACATTTTCGCGAACATTCTGCCCCCGGGGGCCATGCGCCGCGCCACACACCATTTGTTCTCCGCCCAAGGTGGCCGGAACGACAAGTGTAGGGCCACACACAAGCCACTCCTCGCTCGAAGCGGCAGAGATACAGTGTGTAAGGCGGCCAGCCATCGAGAGCGATCGGCTGGCCCACAGCACAGAGAGCGCGCGCACTGCGCCCGCCCCTCCTATACAGGCCGTCAAACCCGCGAAGTGCGGCGTTTTGAGCCCGGAGGCCGTTCTATCCCGTGTGGCACACGCGAGAGCGTGGGAAGCCATTCCAGGTGTATCAGAATGGGTGCTGAAAACAGTGAAGCACGGCTACACTCTGCAGTTCGCTCGCCACCCTCCGCGCTTCTGTGCGCGTACAGAGACGAGAGTGAGCGAGGAAGTAGCACATCTACTTCGAGCAGAAATAGCCACGCTGCTGTGCAAAGGGGCTAAAGAACCGGTTCCCCATTCTATGAGCGAGTCAGGCTTTTACAGCCAGTATTTTCTCGTGCCAAAAAGGGATGGGTCGCTCAGACCGATTCTGGATCTGAGGCGTCTGAACAAAGCTCTTATGAGAAGATCGTTCAAGATGCTCACGACCAAGCAGATCCTCGCGCATACTCGCCCGAGAGACTGGCTAATCTCCCTAGATTTGAAAGATGCATATTTTCAAATCAAGATAACGCCACGTCACAGGCCATTCTTACGATTCGCCTTCGACGGTCAGGCTTATCAATACACCGTCCTTCCGTTCGGCCTGTCACTAGCACCCCGTACATTTACGAAGTGCATGGACGCGGCCCTCGCTCCTCTGAGAAAAAGAGGGATGCGAGTGTTGAACTATCTGGACGATTGGCTCATCCTGGTGCAGTCAGAGGCCGAGCTCCTCGCCCACAGGGCAATGCTGCTCAGCCATCTGGACAGCCTGGGGCTCACGGTCAATTGGACCAAGAGCTCATTAGTGCCCACGCAATCAACCTCATTTCTGGGTTTGAATCTGGACACTGTGGCAATGTCAGCCCGCCTGTCACCCCAACGCGCGCGCCAAGTTCAGCGCATGGCTGAGTACTTCCGGCCGGGCAAAATCGCACCTCTCAAGCTCTTTTAGAGGATGCTGGAACGTATGGCCTCAGCTGCAGCTGTGCTCCAGCTGGGCTTAATGCGCATGCGCCCGCTGCAATGCTGGTTAAACGCCCGAGTGCCTCACAGAGCCTGGGCGTCCGGAGGCTTCAGGATCAGAGTGACTCAGAGCTGTGTTTCAGCCTAGAGCCCTGGTTAGTAGCCGACTGGTACCAGAGGGGAGTGACGATGGGAGCCATCTCACACCGCAAGGTCATCTCGACGGACGCCTCCACCACGGGTTGGGGCGCCGTTTTCGAGGGCAGATCAGCCTCGGGCCTCTGGTCGAGCGAGGAAAAACTCCTACACATAAACTGTTTGGAGATGATAGCGGTAGAGAACGCGCTCAAGCAGTTTCTCCCGCTTATACGAGGACACCACGTGTTGGTCCGGTCGGACAATACCACAGTGGTGTCCTACGTGAACCGGCAGGGCGGTGTCAGGTCCAGGTGTCTGGGCAATCTGACAGAACGCCTGCTCGTGTGGGCAGACAGCTCGCTGCGCTCGCTGAGAGCTGCGCACATACCGGGCCACCTCAATGTGGGCCCGGACAAGCTGTCCAGGGGCCTCATTCTCTCAGGAGAATGGTCCCTGCACCCCCAGACAGTCCAGCTGGTATGGCGCCTATTCGGCAGAGCGGAGCTCGACCTCTTTGCAACAAAAGAGAACGCCCGCTGCCCGACGTTTCTGTCCAAAAGCGAGGATGCGCTGTCCCAACCTTGGCCCAGCCTCCCGCTGTATGCTTTCCCGCCGATTTCCCTATTGCCCCAGGTCATAGCGAAAATCAGGGAGACGCGCCGCCCGGTGCTCCTTATAGCGCCGCGCTGGGAGAACCAGATTTGGTACCCAGAGCTGGTGAAGCTGTCGCACTCACCCCCCTGGCCAGTTCCGCTGAGAGCAGACCTCCTCTCTCAAGCAGGAGGGTCAGTTTGGCATCCCCATCCAGAGCGATGATCTCTGCATGTATGGGTGACCAACGGATACCCGTTGACCTGCCCGAAGGGGTTATGAACACGATTTCACACTCTAGAGCCCCCTCGACGAGGCGGTTATATAGTTCTAAGTGGTCGGTGTTCACTGAGTGGTGTGTTTCCAAGGGATTGGACCCACAGCAATGTGGGGTCCAGCGGGTGCTCTCCTTCCTCCAAGAGCTTTTGGAACTGGGCAGGTCCCCTTCCACGCTCAAAGTGTATGTGGCGGCTATAGCAGCGTTCGCTCAGACGACGCTAGGTAGCACGCTAGGAAGGAACGAGCTCATCATCCGTTTCCTCAGAGGAGCCAGACGGATGAATCCCCCGCGGCCCCCTTTGGTTCCTATATGGGATCTGGCCTTGGTCCTAGAGGCCCTGAAGGCTCATCCCTTTGAACCGCTCGAGACTGTGGAACCAAGGTTCCTTTCGCTAAAAACCGCGTTCCTGATAGCTCTGGTTTCAGTGAAACGCGTGGGGGATCTACACGCGCTCTCAGTGAGCCCGACGTGTATGGAGTTCGGTCCTAATGACTCTAAGGTCATTCTCAGACCGAGGCATGGTTATGTCCCCAAAGCGATCGGCACTCCCTTCAGGGCGCAGATTATCTCCCTCTCGGCTCTGCCAGCATCCGACGAGGGGGACGGTGGCAATATCCTCTGCCCTGTCAGGGCATTGAGGGTTTATGTCACACGCTCCGCCGCCTTCAGGCGTTCTGAGCAGCTATTTGTTTCGTTTGGAGGGCGCGCTAAAGGTCTCGCCTCCTCGAAACAGACCCTGTCCAGGTGGATAGTGGACGCGATTGCAACTGCATACGCTTCCAAACACCTGCAGTGCCCGCTAGGTGTCAGAGCACACTCCACCAGAGGCATAGCCTCTTCGTGGGCTTGGGCCAGAGGGATTTCCATCCACGATATCTGTATGGCGGCAGGCTGGGCCTCCCCGTCTACGTTCGTGAGATTTTACAATCTGGAAGTTCCTGCCTTACAGGCGAAAGTGTTATCAGTTCAATAGGGCTGTTGGTTCTGCCCAGTGATTCTGCGCAGACATAGCTCACATACTGGTAGTAAGTTCGGTACTAGGCTCATGTGAATTTGAAGGAGACCGGCGGTGCCGTTCCCTCATTTACGAGACGAGCTGTTGTGAGTTTGAAGGTGACCGGCGGTGCCGTTACCTCACTCATATAACAAGATATTGTGAATTTGAAGGCGACTGGCGTTGCCGTTCCCTCATTCATGAGACAAGGTGTGGTGAATTTGAAGGAGACCGGCAGGTGCCGTTCCCTCATTCATGGGACAGGGTGTTGTAACCACCTGTTGTAACCACCCGTCAGTTCAAATGAAGTGTCCGTATATGTGGTGGCCCGTTTCCTTTACCGGCCACCCTGCCCGAGCAGTGTTTTTTCCCCGGTTCCCTGGGATACATATGCTGTATGCGAGGCGCGCACGGCGTTGACAATATGTTCCCGTAGCGTAAGGAACTTACGCAATACGAGAGAACCTCTCGTAAGAGAACGATACTCGGTTACTTAACGTAACCTCGGTTCTCTCTAGAAGAGGGAACGAGTATTGCGTTCCTTGCCGTGCGCCCCGCGGGCTTTTACGCATCAGAACTACGAAAACCGAATATGCAGCCCGTGAGCCCCGCTTATATACACGTGGCCACGCCCCACCTGTAGGCAAATGAAGCCAGGTGGGCGCGAAGCGCCCTCATTGGTCGCCACGTCACGCGGGCTCACCGATAGGCTGCTGCAGTTGCCAGCAGAGCAGCCAATAGCACGCTGGAATAGCCTGCTATGGTCTGCCAGGCTGCCGCACTGCGTTGACAATGTTACAAAATTAAGGATAATTTTGGGTTTTTCAGAAATCTCGAAGAAAGAATACTTTCCCGTAGCGTAAGGAACTTACGCAATACTCGTTCCCTCTTCTAGAGAGAACCGAGGTTACGTTAAGTAACCGAGTATCGATTTGCTGGTGTAGTCTGGCAGTGAAGAAATATATATATATATATATATATATATATATATTTTTTTTTTTAGAACAATGTGTATAAAGGACAAGATCCTTTTAACTAAACAGTACTGAGTAAAAAGGCTCAAGTACATGTCATTTGTGGTAAATAATATAATATGATTTAGAAACCAGAGGAATCAGTGATTGTTTAATCTGTATTTATGACATCTCATTCCAAGGAGACTAACCTGCAGTCATTTAATCCACTTTAAACCAGTATATATTTAGTAAAATTATTATTTGAATAAAACACAGCTTCAGCTTTAGACAATTCTGTACATGCTCATCCACACAAATCTATGTAATATTTAAGTTTCATTTTTGGTTTATTATCACATTGTTTTCTGTCTTGCAATTTATTATGTATTGTTTTTAATTTTGTGTAAATTATTATCATTATTTTTTTTACTTTTTCTACCAAATGCAGTTTTCTCTTAGCCTACCATGTCATCAGATCAAGAGATGATCTTTGACAGAGTTTTTAACAGCATCTCAAGGGCCAGACAACAGCTCTCAGCTAACACTAATAACAACCTCCTTACTTCAACTAGACGCCTTTTCCGGCGTCAGGTCCAACGACTTCACAGTAAGTCGGACTGTGCTTTGTAATCATTTGCATAATTAACAGTGATTTACCTATGTTTAAGATATTATTTAACTGTGTATTTTTGTGTATGCCAGGACCACGGGAAGGCAAGCAAATTCTGTCTGGCAAACACAACTTTTCCTCCTCTCTGGCCCAGATATTGAGAATTTACCATCTTCAACAGAGCTTGAACGATTTGCGAACATGGGATTGGGTAAATGATATATAAGGATTTCAGATGTAACGGTGTTATTTGAATTGTAATTCCAAAATAAATTTCATAACCATTTTGTAACGGAGGTTGCTCAAAACATTAGCTTTTCCTTTTATTAATAAAAATAAATGACTGTCAGGACAGATCATAAAAACAAGTATTTAGAACTATTTTATTTTATTTAGCTTTTTTGTTTTGTTTCTATAATTTGGCTTTTACACTCTAAGACTTAATGCACAGATCATTTGACACACAGTATCAGATATCAGTATCAGTATTTTGTTTCATCCATTGCTATGGTTATCATAGTCACTCATTTAAATGAGTTTATTAAACCAAAAACTTTTTATTTTGTAGTTAGAAGCATGAAAAACCTTAATACAGCATTAAAAAAGTGAGCAAATATTACTTGAATTATAATCACTGAAGCTGTTTATTACTTTAGGTCAATTTGAGGTATGCAAAGTAGTACACTTTCAAAAACTCATAATCAATGGAGCGGTCTACACTGCAATGATTTTGTTATTACACTTTCTTATTATATTTTCTTGGTGGGCATAAACGTATTTTAAATACAGGAAAAAAATCATTTTAAAAACAGGAAATGCTACTTATTGTTAACCAACTTGGTAGTGATCTGTATATTAAACCTGATCTATTACATACAGTATATGATTAGCTGATGAGCTGTTGTTTATTTTATGTTACTTATGTGTACTTTCAATTTTGTAGGTAGACCAGTGCATGAAACAACAGGGAGAGGAATCCAACGATCAAAAATTCAATTAAATTGGACTCAAATTAAATTAAACAATTTTGTCTGCCAATGCTACCCAACTGTGAATTTAAACTTAATAGGTTTTCATTTGGCAAGAGCAGGAAAAGGACGGAAGATAGAAAAAGTGCATTCAAATAGTGTGAAAGACCTAAAAAAAGCAATTGGAAAGAGCAGGCTCTATATAGTCCCAAGAGCTGAAGTTTCACAGGTATGACTTCACTACATGTTAAACAAAGTCCAAGGGCCAGATTTACTGACAGATTTACTTTTGCTCCATCACAACACTCCTTTGGCATAACCAAACTTTATGATGTGATTTACTAATGTCCGTCAATGTGCTAGCAATTCTCAGAACTTTACACTTCTATCAGTGCATTGTGTTCTTATGCTAATTTGTCCTGTTTAGTAAATCTGGGCCTAAATGTTCAAATGAACGAGCCATTTCTTTAAGACATGTTCAGTTGAATTGGCCTTTAATTGAACTTTGATATAAATGATATGTTTCTGCACAAAATGTTACATGTGTGCATATTGTGTCAGAACAATGGAGCTGACATATTTTAACATCTGTCAGAGCAAGATATTTTCAGTTGAGACAGCATTTTAGTCTGTGACTAGCATTAAGCCTTCTGTGAAACCGGGGGTTAGTGTTAAGTGGCAGTTCAAGTTACTTCTTTACTGTGCGGTGACTTGTTTTTTTGTCTTCTCTTAGGTAATGACACCATCCGCAGCCATTCCCCAGAACTCACAACAACCATCAAACACTTCAGCACTTGATGAAACCTTCAATGCTGAGACCACAGAATCTGTAAATCTGTGTGTAAGTGAAGTTATTTAATGTAATTTTATGTAAATCACCCACAGAACTTTATTATCCATCAATGCATTCATAAGATTGTGTTTTTATGCTAATGTGTCCTGTTTAGTAAATCTGGCCCTAGATGTACAAATGAACGAGCCATTTCTTTAAGATGTATTCAGCTGAATTGGCCTTTCATTTAAATAAATATAAATAATATGTTTGTGCACAGTGCACATTTAATGTTAAGTGGCAGTTCAAGTAACTTCTTTACTGTGCGATGACTCTTAACAAATTCTTTGTCGTTGTTTTTTTTGTCTTCTCTTAGGTAATGACACCATCCGCAGCCATTCCCCAGAACTCGCAACAACCATCAAACACTACAGCACTTGATGAAACCTTCAATGCTGAGACCACAGAATCTGTAAATCTGCGTGTGAGTGAAGTTATTTTTTATGTTGTCAATGGTTGTAAATATGACTGATTTGTGACTCATAGTTGTGCTTTATTTCCTTCAGGAGTGGCGAGCTATACGTTCCCAGCAAGATGAAGAATATAATGCTTCTTTGTTGGCAGATATAGAAAAGGTAATTTTTGACTATTAGCAGTTTGCTTGCCAAGGTTCAATTTTGTTTAAAACAAAAGTGTATTACATATATGGTATTGCAGGACAGAAGGAGGCACTGCTATGAGGTTCTGGAAGAAAAGCGCAAAAAGGTTAGTGCTGCCACTAAATATTTTATTGTTTAATTTTATATATATATATATATATATATATATATATATATATATATATATATATATATATATAGATAGATAGATAGATAGATAGATAGATAGATAGATAGATAGATAGATAGATAGATAGATAGATAGATAGATAGATAGATAGATAGATAGATAGATAGATAGATAGATAGATAGATAGATAGATATAGTGAGGAAAATAAGTATTTGAACATTATTAAAACTATTCAAACATTATTCAACTATTTTGCAAGTTCTCCCACTTAGAAATCATGGAGGGGTCTGAAATTGTCATCGTAGGTGCATGTCCACTGTGAGAGACATAATTTTAAAAAAAAAGTCCAGAAATCACAATGTATGACTTTTTTTTAACTATTTATTTGTATGATACAGCTGCAAATAAGTGTTTTGAACACCTGAGAAAATCAATGTTAATATTTGGGACAGTAGCCTTTGTTTGCAATTACAGAGGTCAAACGTTTCCTGTAGTTTTTCACCAGGTTTGCACACACAGCTGGAGGGATTTTGGCCCACTCCTCCACACAGATCTTCTCTAGATCAGTCAGGTTTCTGGCCTGTCGCTGAGGAGTTTGAGCGGAGTTTGAGCTCCCTCCAAAGATTCTCTATTGGGTTTAGGTCTGGAGACTGGCTAGGCCACGCCAGAACCGTGATATTCTTCTTACAGAGCCACTCCTTGGTTATCCTGGCTGTCTTTCGGGTCATTGTGATGTTGGAAGACCCAGCCTCGACCCATCTTCAATGCTCTAACTGAGGGAAGGAGGTTGTTCCCCAAAATCTCGCAATACATGGCCCCGGTCATCCTCTCCTTAATACATTGCAGTCGCCCTGTCCCATGTGCAGAAAAACACCCCCAAAGCATGATGCTACCCCCCCCCCCCCCATGCTCGTACCATCGTACCTTTAATTTAAAAATTGTCCCTCTTAAGTTTTATCTTAAGGCTTGTTAAGAATCCTGCGTCTTAGTTTGCCTACTTATACCATGCCCTAAAAGTATGTACTCTTTTTGTGAAGAAAAAGTACATACTTTTGAGTGTGTGAGAGAAGAGTAGGCTAGCTTTGGGATATACTATCCAGTAATAAAACGGACACCATAAACTGGCCATTTAAAGCATTTAAAACTTGATGATGTAATGGATCTTTTTAAAAGTGTACATAGTTAAGATTAAATATAACATGGATAACATTAAATACAAATTTTAATTTATATATATTTTTAATTATTAGTGCCTCAAACCCCCTATTCATCGGTTTTGCATGTTTGAAACACTAGCTATGTGTCCATCCACCTATATTTATGTGCATTTTGCATGGAAACATGCACATAATCTATGATGGAAACACATTTACTAAATAAAATCCAGTACATGACAGATTATAACTCATCATGCCCAAATGTATAGAGTCAGTAACAGTTATGTTCAGTCTGTGATTACAGTATACATTAATGTCTGTGTGTAAGTGTTTGGAATCTTTTCCAGTGTAAGTGTATAGTCTTCAAATGTGTTGAGTTCCTTCTTAGAATGATTCAGAGTCATAAAGTGTGCTTCAAGTTTAACTCAGAATAGAGTATACTCAGCATAGAGTAAAAGGTGGATTCTTGGCATTTAAGAATCAGACTGTCTAAATGAGAATTGATTAAATTTAAGAAATCAACAATTTTAACTCAACAATACTAATTAAATCACAGTTTTGTCACTTTAGTTCTTTGTTCTTTTCATTTCAGGAAAAACACTGTGACCCTGTAAATGTTGCCCAGCCTCAAGTGGATTCTCCCTTTGTTCAGTCTTCAGTGACTCTATCCCCAGTCCAGTCTCCATTCGCTCTGACCTCTGCCCAGTCTCCAGCCGCTCTGACCTCTGCCCAGTCTCCAGTCGCTCTGACCTCTGCCCAGTCTCCAGTTGCTCTGCCCTCTGTACAGCCTTCCGTGGCTTTGTTCACAGCCCAGACTCCATTCGTTAATTTTAATTTTGAAGACCAACCTACAGAGCCAATTGTCATTGATTTTGATGAAGAGACACCACTTAGTTCTCCATCTCCCCAGCCATCAGACATTGTAGATCTATCCCTATTGGATCAAGGGAGGTCCTTGGCCCTAGATGAGTATGTTCCTATATATGCTCATTTACTAACAGTTAAAAAAAAAAGTTTATGCATTCGCAAATTAACGCGCGCACGCGCACACACACACACACACACACACACACACACACACACACACACACACACACACACACACACACACACACACACACACACACACACACACACACACACACACACACACACACACACACACACACACACACACACACACACACACACACACACACACACACACACACAAGCCACCAACTCTTCATCTAAAAGTAATGGGATGAGGTTGCTTTTGTGACTGGAAGTCCCTGCATGTTCACATGCGGGGCTTTATGCAACTAGCAATATTCTAAAATATACCATAATGTTCAGCATTTGACTAAAAACAATCCAAATCTTTGTATCTTGTAGGGTTGACCTACAGACCATTCTAAAAAAACTGCAAAGCCAAATTGATGGAAACATCTGCCCAACAGCAAACCAAATAAATGTTTTCAGAGAAAACATACTACAGTGCAGCCTACAAGCTGTCAAGCGGCGACGATTCAACCCACAAGCAAAATTAGATGTAGTGTTTGTTGATGCTGAGGAAAATGGGGAAGGGGCAATAGATTTCACTCACCCACCCTCTTTTAAAGGAATAGTAAAATTAAATGTTGTCAATGATTTATGACTTACAGAAGTCTCATGCTTTAATATTACCTTTTTATACAAAGTAATTTTAGGTACATTTACAACTGAGTAAAGCTTTTATTAATTTAAAGGTCCATTTAAGAAGCACCTTGAAGTCAAATATGTTTGAAATGTGCATCCATTCCAAAATAAAATGCATTGTTTTGCATTATGCGTGTTTGTGTTTTGTTGTGGAAAAAACACTTGTTACATTGCAAATTTTTAACTGTTTATTTAGGTTCTCTCACTATACCAGCTTTTCATAGAAAATAATTTTCAATATCATATATTAATTCTTCAACATAGCATTCTTGTAGTTAAAGGAACACTCCACCGTTTTTAGAAATGGGGCTTATTCAACATCTTTCCTACATTTAGATATGTGGGCAAATGCATTTTTGTCTCATTGCATGCATTGTTTTAGTTAGCATAATGAATGGAATCCTATGTTGCCAGCTAGCATGTCCCGAGTAAAAGTGATCCAAAAACAAAACAAAAAAACCCACTGCAGAGATATCACGCAACACATGAAATACCCAAACTATATAAGCTGTGGGATTTCATGTGTTGCGTGATATCTCTGCGCCCAAGTAGCAGTGCTTCGCCTGTGCTTCCCCATAATATAGTCCCAAGTCAATATCTGCCTAGGAAATCGCCTAATCTTAATCTGCATCGCTATTTGTACTCGTCGTGAATACGTAGGCCACAATAAGTAATTAGGTGGGTTTTTTTTTTTTTTGGGATCACTTTTACTCGGGACATGCTAGCTGGCAACATAGGATTCCATTCATTATGCTAAGCTAAGCTAGCGGCGACCCTGCCAAACTAAAACAATGCATCCACTAAGACAAAAATGCATTTGCCCACATATCTAAATGTAGGAAAGAAGTTGAATAAGCCCTATTCCTAAAAACGGTGGAGTGTTTCTTAAAAACTTTTACATATTAAAATATTACAAAAGACTGACATTCTTTAAAACACTCTAATCGGCAACACTAGTTTGCCATAACATTAGCAATTTCTGCACAACATACCTGAAACTTAATCTTTAAATCTGTAATATGCTCAATAGCATGGGAAACCGTTTCCATTTGCTGAGGAGTAAGGTTAATTTGAGGTTGTTCAACAATTACAGCTGGGATTTCTTCATTTTCAGCTATGGGCAAAGACTCAATGCCATGTTGTGCCAGGAGTTCATTAAAATGTTCTGGCCTGTAGAGATCGTCTCCAAACACATTGTTGATGGCTGTGCTGTCAGTTCCTATCCTTGACAGTATTCCTTCTGTCCATATCTGTGTTGGTGTTTTATTGTTTTCTGTTCGCAAAGCATGGTGATTCCATGCCTCTTTGAAGTGCTGTAGTCTAGCTTGGATCTGTGGTAGAAAAACTATGCTGAGCGAAACTTTGTGAAGGTCATTGCTAGGATCAAGCAGTTCAGAATCTTCAAGACTGTAGAACATGTGGTAGAATGACTGTAGCACATGTAAAAATACATCCCTCCACAAACGTTCTATCCTTTGGTTGTGGACTGATTCCCCAGTAATGTGACTCCGGCGCTGAAGTCCTTGTACAAGGTTCATAAACAAGGCCACTTGTAAGTTCTCACCACCATGATCTGACCTTACCCTATAGGGCAGACCGTAAAGGCATGTTGCTTGAATAAACTGAGACAGCACAGTATTGGCACAGTTGTCAGTGTTGCAATTTAGGTATGTGATTAGTCGTGAATGTCCATCGATTGCACCATGAATCACAAAGCCCCATCTGAAAGTAAAAATACAAATACAAATGTAAGTTAAATATTATAGGTAGAACAGTGTGAAGAACAAAGAGGTCCTACAGGTCCCACTTTTTCACAGTTCCCAGGTTTCTGTTATGCAGGACGTCACAAAAGACACTTTAAATTTAATTGTGAACAAATCAATCTTTACACAAATAATCAAGAACTGTTTGGACAAATGTTTTGTTTTAACATGAATAAATGATGAAAAAAACAGGGTCTAATAATCAAGAAATGAGGAAGTGCAGGGCAATATAAGGACAACTGGAATATTAGCCTCTTAAAGTCTGGGACCATTTTTGGGATTTCCACCTGGATTTGGCCTACCCAAATTGAAAAGCCCACATACAGTGGTCTAAATTCAAAAGTTTGGTTTCATTTTACAGGAAACCCTTTGAAGTTTCATAAAACCACTGCTAAAAGTGATAAACATGTAAGTATAATGTTGTAATATATTCAGTAATATATTATATTATATTATATAATATATTATATATGTAATATATATTCAGTTTTGAAAGTGTGTAATTCAGGCCCTGTGTGCTCTAGCAACCTGCAGACAGTTTGGGCTGTTTCCACTATATTCCAGAAAATAGTGGAAAAAAGAATTTTGTCTGTATCCTGTTGTATGCAAGATTTATACAAATGGATAAGGGAGGACCTTGCACATACAAATTAGGTGCTTATATTTACAAAATGAGCCTACAAAAGCAGAAATATGCCCTTTTAAATAAAGATCCATGTTTAATAATTTTTTTTAAAAAATCACGAAACTAAAATGTTTAGTGAAATTAGGAAATATTTAAAAGATCGTAAATTTATTTCTATACATGTGTGCATATATTTTGTTCTCATGTCATAAGTAATAATGTCAAGGTTTACTGAGTTTTACACAATTCTTTTGTAGTGTGGTTTTTGGTGAAGTGTACTAAAATAAATATCATCACCTGTGTACATTAGGTACACCTGGGTATTACAGCTCAGACAGCATATACTTACATGTTTATCACTTTTAGCAGTGGTTTACTTAAAAGGGTTTCCAGTTAAATTACACCAAACTTTTGAATTTAGACCACTGTATGTGGGTATAGGAAGCTTTTCAATTTGGGTAGGGCAAATCCAGGCGGAAATGTTACCAGGGTAATTTAGTGTAAATAAGTTAGTTTGTGTAAAACAAATGCCAAAGTGATGCATGTCTCCAGAAAGTAGAGAGACTAAGCTTTCAAATGGTACCACATAACATATGAGGTCAGAGCTCCTCCACAGACATTTAAAATGGAAAGTGTATACATGATGATGTCATGTATATATGGACCTGTACAGGGTCCACTTAATACAAACTACATTGTTATACTTAGAATAATTGTATGTAATGTATTAATAATTCATTTAAAAAATGCATCAAGTGAAACATTTGTACAGTTTCACAGTACATACTCTTTCAAACCACCTTTACAAAACGGCATTGGATCTAAAATGTCTTAATGATTTAACATTTAGTCGTTTTAGGCCAGGACAATATGAACTGTTATAATGTTATCAAAGTATTATGATTTACAATGGCTGCTTAGGTTGTGGTAATTGCATGTGTCTAAACATATTTGGCTGTAGATTCTATCAATCAGAATTGTATAATGCAAGTCTACACTAGGCTATAATTTAGCATTGCAGAAATGCACTGTCACGCCATTTTCATGGTGCATTAGCAGCACAAAACCTACAATTAAACTAACCTTATGAGGCGCATGTTGCCATCAATGTGCCAGAGACTGTTGGGACAGGGCACATGATAAACTCTTCTAGCCACTGTGCTACTCCATCTCCTTGCAGCAGCCGCTGGATTGATACGGACCAACATCTCACAAACCCTATGCCGGGAAACCCTCAATCCTTCTGCAACCAGTAAGGCTCGCATCATCTAAAATGGTTGCATTGAATTGAAAAAAAATTTAATAATAATAATTCGTTTATGAACTGATTAGACTGACCTTAAAATAAAATCAAACAAGGCTTACCTCACTTCCAGTATTTGGATACTGGCATTGGAGTCGTCTCACTACATTTTCAAGTTCTTCATCATCCACTCCTGACATTCTGCTCCTGATTGATACACCAAGCAGCTTGGACCTCTTGTACAGAAATGATGATGAGCATCCTAACATTTTTGCCATTCGCTTGACTGTGTGACCTTGCTTCATTAAAAATTCAATTTGGTCACGTGTTATTTGAATGGCTGGTCTACCTCGGCTACCTGCAATTGAAAGTAACATATTTGTTTTACTGACATGCAGCTCCTAATGGCAACCAGTATAATACTAGAAAAATGGTGACAAATAAGAAAGGAAAGAATGAAACAAGGTAATGGTCTAAAAACCGGGTGATGGCAGATTTAAATTACCTTTTCAATGTTTTCTTTTGTACACATTTTGAAGAATTACAATGTCTTTATTATGAGTCATTGAACTTGACCAGACAAAGTTTGAAAATGAAAATTAAACTTTGACCTGTTGGAGTGTCTGTTTCTGTTATTTTTTAATGTAGAAATAAGGTACACTGATGTGTAATGATCTGAATGTCACATACAAATACATTATTATGGACTGACTGGCCTGAGTGTGGAACCTTATCACTAGCGTTTTTCAATAACGGTTGCCATTCAAATAATTGTTTTTTTAATCCTTATTTTCTTCAATAAAGTGAAAATTATGTAGGCATACAGTTTGTTGTGCAGTCATATTTTTAACTATATATATTATTTACAATAGGTATATAGATTTGAATTTGTATTATAACTGTATTAATTTAGTAAGTGAATTGTACTTTGGCGTAGGCATTACACGCACTTGGAAAGTGTAAAGTCGTGTCATTTATACGCAGACTGATGAGAACGGGTTGGAACGGAACGGGTTGCGATAAGTGAGGCTACGCAAGAACAGACTTCATAAATTGATTCACATTCTTTTCACATAATTTGACAAACCATGGAGGAAAACTCCTGTGGGTAAGTGAAAAAAATATATCAACATTAAAGGTAAAATTATAAATGTTTATACACATAAAATTGTGTAGTTTTCTGGATTGGACAGAATTTAAGAACTGGCCCCTGTTCAATTCATGCATGTGCTTGGCTTTAACATGAATGTTAAAAGGTTATTTTAATTAGAGTGTCTGTACTGTCAGGATTCATTGAAATTATCATTCTGGAAACATTTGCCCACCCTCAATTTAAAAAAAAAAAGTCAAATATAATAGAAAAAACATTTACTCTCTGCAACATCTCAAACATTAATTATTAGAAAGCAGTTTTTAATTTCTTTTAGTTTCGTTCCATCCTAATTCTACTTCCTTGAATTGAAAGTTGAATTACAATTCTACATCCTCTTTACTTACTCAATTCAAATTCATGAATGTTTAAGGCATTCTCAGTTTAATACTAAAGGGCACACAAGCCTTCAGAGCCGGACTGGGACAAAATTTCAGGCCGGGAAATGTCACACCCATCCAGCCCATCTCATACACCCACAACAAATTTTGGATATATTGGCACTGCAAGGATGCTTCGAGTGCACGGACTGGACCGTTTTTCACAAACAGTCAGATAATATCAATGAGTTGACTGATGTGGTATGCAGTTACATTTCATTTTGTGTTGAGAATGTGATTGATACTAAGGTGGTCATCTGCTATTCAAATAATAAGCCCTGGTTTAATGCAGAATAGAAAAATCTTTTAAAGGAAAAAAAGGGTTTCTTTCAAAAGCGGTGACAAAATTGCTTATTCTGTTATAAGGAAGAAAGTAAGAGCAGCTATTGCGAAGGCAAAACATAATTATAAAGAAAAAAATAGAATATACATTTTTTAATCAGATAAGGGCAGTGTGGGACGGAATGAAATTAATGACAGGTCTGCAGGAAACCAATAGGACTATGGTCTCTTTAAATGGATATCCGTCTAATGTATGTTTAGCTAATGAACTAAACAATTTTTATTTAAGATTTAATGTGGATGATGATAATGTAAAGGATGACGATTCACAAGTTAATACAGTGTTTAATATTGATGCTCCTACAGTGGCTAGGTTTTTTTAAAAATATAAAAGTAAATAAAAGCTGGACCGGACAACATTAGTGGTAAGGTGTTGAAAGCCTGCAGTTCACAGTTAAGTGATATATTCACACAGATTTTAACCTTTCCCTTAGGATGCAAATTGTCCCACAAATTTGTAAACACTCCACAGTTGTTCCTGTGGCAAATGTTTTAAATGATTTCAGACCAGTAGCCTTCACCTCTCTGGTGATGAAAACATTTGAGAAGATTGTGAGAGGGGAAATATTGAAGTATGTAGAAGATAAATTAGATCCCTTTCAGTTTGCGTATAGGGGTGTTGAAGATGCCGTTACGACTCTAGTGCATTTAGTAGCTCAACATCTGGCGACTCCAAAAGCAAGGGCACGGTTGGCTTTTTAGTGATTTTTCATGTGCATTCAACCCAATTAGGCCACATGTGTTAGCTGAGAAGCTTGTGGAATTATTTAACCTGGATCGTAATCTGGTAGGATGGATAGTCAACTTTTTAACGAACAGGACACAGTGTGTGCGTGTGAATGGTCAGCTATCCTCCATGTTATGTTCCTCCACAGGTTCTCCTCAAGGGTGCGTACTTTCGCCCCTGCTTTTTATTTTACATACCAATGATTGCAGTACTACATTGGACAATACATTGAGCCTTTTAGCAAATGAGGAGACATTGCTCTGTGGTGGAGGACTTTGTTTCCTGGTGTACAAACTGTGGGCCAAATTTAAATATAGCTAAGACCAAGGACATGATTATAGACTTTGTAAAGTCTGTCATTTCTGTCTCTCCTACTGTAATCAATGGTAGGGATCTTGAGCTGGTGGATGAGTATAGGTATTTGGGTACAGTGATTGATAATAAACTTAACTTTGACGACAACACTGTTGCCAGTTGTAAAAAGGTCAATGTTTGTTTTTCCTAAGGAAAATTTATTATTTTAAGGTATGTAAAGGTTTTATCTGAGTTTTATTGAATCTGTTATTTCTTATCGTGTCATTGTATGGTGTGATTATATTACCTTGTCTAGTAGAAACCGAGTGACCAAGTTAATTAAGACTGCATCCAGGATTATCGGAGTTAAACAGATAAAATAATCTGAACTGAACACATGTTCCCCACCCACAGGTCTCAGGACGCTGGTCTGGGGCTGGGGCCCCCTCAGGACACTGGTCTGGGGCTGGAGCGATATCAGGCGTGGCAGGCATGAGCGATATCAGGCGTGGCAGGCATGAGCGATATCAGGCGTGGCAGGCATGAGCGATATCAGGCGTGGCAGGCATGAGCGATATCAGGCGTGGCAGGCATGACGTGAATGACTCCAGACATGACAGTGGGTGCATGAAGGCACTCTGGTGTGGTAGATGCTGTGGGATTGCTCCTCATCCGCAAACCCACAGTAAATGAGGAGCCGCTCAATAGTAGTGCATGGTCGATGTACTCCTCCAGGGACCGGTGGATTTTTCCCCCAGGAAGCATTGAACAAATGGGTTCTTTTAACCCAATGCGAAAAAAAATGTCCTTTAGGGCGACATCATTAAAATCCACCTGCACTGAAAAAAATGATTATTGCCCTTATTAAATTAAGCTTGATAAAATTAAGCTTGCTTAAATCATTTAAATTTAGTTTTTGAATTTAATAAAATAAAAAAAAATGAATTACATGTGTTTTGAACCAAGCTAAGTAAATTAATTAAATCCAGTATAAAAGTTGGTCCAGTGGCTTAAAACCATGGAACTGATATGCAGAAGGTTGCTGGTTCGATCCCAGCGGTCCCCACCAGTGCGTCCTTGAACAAGGCACTTTTCTCCATGTTGCTCCAGGGGGATTGTCCCTGTAATAAGGCCACTGTAACTCAGTCCACTTTGGATAAAAGCGTCTGCCAAATGCATAAATGTAAATGTAAATGTAAAAAAAAGGTTGGTTCTCTGCGCATGCGCGTGAATACTGTTTCTTTGGCGCCTTTGCAGTCAGTTTCACGCATAGGTTTCACGCAGTTAGAGTTGAATCGAGTTCCATCATTCGATGGATTCGCACTGTAAGTAATATTTCATATTACACATTACTGTTTATCACAATAAATAGTTTGTTGACTATAACGTTAAAGAATATAAAAGGTTCAGAACGCATATTGGACAAATTCCACAGCGGCCATCGATCACATAAGTTAGCTCGCGCGCCGGCAGCCTTATATACAAATACTACCGATTTATGTCATGTAATGTACTTTTAAGATATTTTTTGGCAAGAATGTTGCTTTATAAACGTAAAATATACCGTTTATTCATAAAGATAGCTCCTATTTAAAGTTGCTTCAACGTTTTTGAGCTCCAGTCGTCATCAGCCGTTCTCACCGAGAACAGCTTTAACGTTAACCGCCGCCAGTGCTGCTAGAAGCGGCAGTGGCTTCTAATGTGTCTTTGGTGGTTACACATACACATTAGCCGAGCGCCGGGCGTTTCCAGCGGCTGAAAATCACTGTGGTGACACGTGAAACACGTAAATGTAGCGTTTGTGTAAGTTACATAGAAAAACAATGGAATGGAAAACGCGTTCTGTGTGAAAAGCCTCCAATATATCAGTCAACGACTGTGTTTGTGTGTGTGTGTGTTTGCGCTGTAATATTTTATAATATGTGGAGAATTTCCACATATTTCCTATAGTTCAAATTCACATTCACATTATAGCGTTGGAATTCTGAACCTTTTTAGTGTTACACGTTAACAAGGGGTTACTATGATCCTGCAAATATCTTTACCACTGAAGCCATTCATTTTGCTAACTTTATTAGTCTGATAAATGTATCCAGAATGAACGTCTCGGTTACGGATGTAACCCTCGTTCCCTGAGGAGGGAACGGAGACGTAACGTTAGTGACTAACGAATGGGGGTTTCGCTTAGAAGCCTATCAACTTCGAGTTTTGAGAAAACGCCCAATGGCGTGCCAATGCCATGGGGCATGCGGAATTTGCATACGTAGCTCCGCCTCACTGCGTGAGTATATAAGGAAGTACGAGGCAATATCGCATTATGTTACCTGCTTGAGGAGCCAAGACTGAACTCCTGCGTTCCAGGCAACACAGCTGATGTGGCAAGGGGACGTTACGTCTCCGTTCCCTCCTCAGGGAACGAGGGTTACATCCGTAACCGAGACGTTCCCTTTCGTTCAGTCACTACGACGTAACGTTAGTGACTAACGAATGGGGGTCCCAATATAATCCCGCCACTCAGCCGTCTTCCAGCGCCCTGCGTAAGTGTGAGTTCCCTGTCGTAAGACTAGTACGGACGAAGGACTCCCACTTAACACAGGATTACCAAGGTACACTGGGAAGCATATCCCAGTGAGGGAATGCCAAGATGCCTACCCGTGGGGAGGACTTAAGAGACACATATGACCCGGAGAGGGCTGCATATGGAAGATCTCTAGGGTACCAGCCGAAGGTGGATTTTTAACCCTAGGGGTGGCGGGGACACGCCAAGGGAAGAAACCCGCTCACTGCGGAGACTTACGGTGAAATACACATGTGGGGGTCGCCGGAGGGAACCATGCACATGGGGCACCTGGCCGGACATGAGGGTCTGGGCTCGAGAGGGCAGACTGAACTGATGTCGGCGTCGACAGTGCTGGAGGAGCTCAGGGCTCTCGGGGAGCTCACCTGAGGAAAAATATCGCACGTATCCAGTCCATGGAGTGGAGTGGCGAGCAAGCGAAGACACCTGAGCCTGGCCCATCACCGGCCCCTCGGGGGGGCGAGTACATAGTCGGACACTGGCTCCACTCGGAGATTGTAGAATCTGGCGAATGTGTTGGGTGTCGCCCAGCCTGCAGCTCTGCAGATGTCTGCTAGCGAGGCGCCATGCGCTAGAGCCCAAGAGGAAGCCACACTCCGGGTGGAGTGTGCCCTCACACCAAGGGGACATGGTCGGCCTTGCTGCTGGTAAGCCAAAGCAATGGTGTCCACTATCCAGTGAGACAGCCTTTGCTTTGAGAGAGCACTTCCCTTCCGCTCTCCACCATAACAGACAAAGAGCTGGTCTGAGGTCCTGAAACACTGCGTCATGTCTACGTAGGCGCGGAGAGCGCGTACTGGACAGAGCAATGCCAAGGCTGGGTCTGCCTCCTCCAAAGGCAGCGCTTGCAGGTTCACCACCTGGTCCTTGAACGGAGTGGTGGGAACCTTGGGCACATATCCAGGCCGGGGTCTCAGGATCACGTGAGAGTTAGCCGGCCCGAACTCCAGGCACGCTTCGTCAACCGAAAATGCCTGCAGGTCCCCGACCCTCTTGACTGAGGCCAATGCGGTCAGCAGAGCCGTCTTCATAGACAGAAACTTAATATCGACCGACCGCAAAGGCTCAAAGGGAGGTCTCTGCAGAGCAGTTAACACTACTGCGAGGTCCCAAGAGGGTACGAGAGGAGAGCGAGGAGGATTCAGACTCCTAGCTCCCCTCAGGAACCTGATGACCAGGTCGTGCTGACTTACCTTTTTGTTCTCCAAGAGATCGTGGTGGGCAGATATTGCGGCCACATATACCTTGAGGGTGGAGGGAGACAGCCTTCGCTCCAGCCCCTCTTGGAGAAACTGAAGCACGGACCCGATCGGACATTTCCAGGGGTCTTCTTGGCGGGAAGAGCACCAGGTGACGAAGAGGTTCCACTTCAACGCATAGGCATGCCGAGTGGACTCTGCCCTAGCGGAAGTGATGGTGGCGACCACCGTAGGTGGTAGGCCACTCAAACCTGCCGGGTCCCGTCTAGGAGCCACACGTGGAGGTTCCAAAGGTCGGGACGCGGGTGCCAATGGGTGCCCCGTCTCTGAGTAAGGAGGTCCGGTCTCAGAGGAATAGGCCAGGGAGGGGCTGTCGCAAGGAGAATGAGTTCGGGGAACCAGGTCCGGCCGTGCCAGTACGGGGCGACCAAAAGGACCTGCTCCGTGTCCTCCCTGATTTTGCACAGAAGCTGTGCGAGTAGGCTCACTGGGGGAAACGCATATTTGCGTAGGCCCCGCGGCCAGCTGTGCGCCAGTGAATCCGTGCCGAGCGTGCCCTCGGTCAGGGAATAATACAGGCTGCAGTGGGAAGAGTCGTGGGAGGCAAACAGGTCTACCTGTGCGTCGCCGAACTGTTCCCAAATCAGCTGAACCGTCCGGGGATGGAGTCTCCAATCTCCCGGGAGAGGCTGAAACCGCGAGAGCTCGTCGGCTGCGTGGTTCAGGACTCCCGGAATATGGACAGCACGAAGGGACCTCAGGCGCTTCTGACTCCATAAGACGAGATGGCGGGCGAGTTGAGACATGCGGCGGGAGCGTAGACCGCCCTGGTGGTTGATGTACGCTACTACGGCCGTGTTGTCTGTCCGGACAAGCACATGTTGACCCTTCAGCAACGCTCGGAAGCGGTGCAGGGCGAACCGTACTGCCAGCAACTCGAGGCAATTGACATGCAGGAGACGCTGGGGTCCTGTCCAGGAGCCCGCGGCTGCTTGTCCATTGCACATGGCACCCCAGCCCGTGGCAGAGGCATCCGTCTATACGACAACATGCCTGGAAACTCGTTCTAAGGGCACACCGGCCCGTAGAAAGCTGAGGTTCGACCACGGGGTGAGTGTCTGTAAGCAGGCCCGAGTCACTTGGACCCGGAGCGTGCCAGACTGCCATGCCCATCTCGGGACTCGATCGCGAAGCCAGTGCTGAAGCGGTCTCATATGAAGCAATCCGAGCGGCGTTACCGCGGCTGCAGATGCCATATGCCCCAGGAGCCTCTGAAAAAGTTTCAGTGGAACCGCATTCTTGCTCTCGATTTGTCGGAGGCAAGTCAGCAGAGACTGCGCGCGCTCGCTCGAAAGCTGCGCGTACATGGCGACCGAGTCGATCTCCATACCGAGAAAAGAGATCCTCTGCACGGGGCAAAGTTTGCTCTTCTCCCAGTTGACCCGAAGGCCCAGACGGGTTAAGTGGTGGAGAACCAGATCTCTGTGTCCGCAAACCTGCTCTCGAGAGTGGCCTAGTATGAGCCAGTCGTCGAGGTAGTTCAGGATGCGGACCCCGTGCTGCCAAAGGGGCGCAAGGGCTGCCTCGGCGATCTTCGTGAAGACGCGAGGGGACAGAGATAACCCGAATGGGAGAACTGCGTACTGGTATGCCCGCCCCTCGAAAGCAAACCGTAGGAACGGTCTGTGTCGAGGAAGGATGGAGACATGGAAGTAGGCGTCCTTCAGGTCAATCGCTGCAAACCAATCGTACGGACGAACGCATTCGAAAAGGCGTTTCGCAGTCAACATCTCGAACGGAAGCCGGTGAAGGGATCGGTTCAAGATGCGAAGGTCCAGGATTGGCCGTAACCCACCGGTTTTCTTGGGTACAATGAAGTAGGGGCTGTAAAACCCCGACCTCATTTCGGCTGGAGGGACAGGCTCGATCGCACCCTTCGCCAGTAGAGTGGCAATCTCCGCACGCATGACGGGGGCATGGGCCCCGGTCATGGTATAGCGGACTCCCCTGTAACGGGGAGGAGCCTGCGCGAACTGAATCGCGTAGCCGAGCCTGATGGTCCGGGCAGCCCAGCGGGACAGCCCCGGAAGCTGAAGCCAGGCTTCCAGAGACTGCACCAACGGGGTCATCCGGACGACAGACGTACCCTGGGTGGGGCAGCGAGGCAGCGTTACCGGCGCGGACAGGGGAGGCTGTTGGGCGTCCCCGGGTCGGAGCACGGTTAACGGCTGCGCCCTGACAGAGGAGACCAGGGAAGGACTCGCGTTCCACTGGGGTCTGCTCTGCCAGGGGGCTGGCGACAGAGAGGGATGCGAGTGGCGAGACCCGAGGGTGGCGCGCACTGTCATCACCGGTCTCTGGGTGCTCAGAGACAGGAACATGAGTTCTTCCCAAGCGCTGCTAGCCCGGGGGCCAGCAGCGGAAGGATTTTCCCCCGGCCCTCCACCGGGGGAAGGAGAGGCCCTGCTACCATCCCCTGGGAAGAACTGGAACCATCTCTGAGTTGTCCACCTCCATCCTGGCGTTTAACCAGTCTGGGGAGCGGACTGGGCGATATCCTCAACCACCTCCACGGCGCGGCCCAGGTGAAGGCTGCTGCTGGGGCCGGGCGGGAAGAGGGAGGGCGCCCTCGGCGGCGAGCGGACTGAGGCGACTGGGCCGGCGGCTGGTGCAGCAGCTGGCCGCCGGGGCAGTACGTGTTGCAGCCTCAGTCTGCTCTGGGGCGGCCGAGAACTGTTGGGCGCAGTTCTCAGCCGCGCCGCCGAAGAGGCCAGCCTGGGATATGGGTGAGTTGAGGAGGCGGGCCCGCTCAACGTCCTCCACATCACCAGGTAAGGCCTGGTGTTCTCCCGGACCACAGCTGTGGACATCGCCCGACCCAGGGAGCGTGTGGCCACCTTCACCGCCCGGGGGCGGGGTCAGTTGCGGCACGCAGCTCAATGAAGAGCCCTGGGTCGGCTCCACCCTTGTGCATGTGCAAAGGGGCGGCGGCCTGCCCGTAGCACTGCGGGACCACGCCACCGAAGTAGACGAGCCCACAGGCTTTGGGGGGGGTGCTTAGGACAGCCACACCACGCCACGTCAAAGCCCTCTGTGGACACCGTAGTGCGCAACAGAGAGTTCAACAGTGGGGGGGGAGGGGGCCCCAGTGTACCCTAGGCCGCGGCCCCATCAAGGGCAGAGAAGGCGGAGGAGGCCACCAAACGGTCGCGAGAAGCACGGGGACTTCCGGGACCGCGTGATCTCCTCATGCACCCCGGGAGCGAAAGGCATTGGGGGCGGGGCCCAACAGCTGTCGGGTGCCGCCCCCAAAAACCAATCGCGCAACCACGAGCACCCACGACTGGGCGGAGTTCCACACCAGCGCGAGACTCGCGGCTGCCCGAGATAACATGGCTGTCAACTTTAGGTCAGATCAGGCAGTGCTGACACACCCGGAGGCGGAGCACAACCTAATCGTCATCCCCAAAGGACTCCAGCCCACCTTGGGATGCGGCGATCGACATCTCACTGCTATCCGGAGCGTGAACTGAACGAACGGGGCGTCAGAGACGGGCCGTAGATTCAATCCAACACTCGCGGAAGCGATGTATAAGAGGGGGGTGTGGCCCGAGGAATGAACGTCGGGGTTCTTAATACCACAGCACCGCCCTCAGGTCACCCTGGCCACCAGCCAAAGTACCATCTCACTCGGGGACGGTAGATTGGGGTGTGGCAGAGGGGACTCTCTCTCCTCACGGAGATCATTGAGTCTCGACCGTGACATCGCGATGGTCACGCCCCCGTAATGGAAACGTGACACATCCGCAAACACTGCCCGTGCGCGCTGAAGCCCAAACATGCTCGAGCAGTGAATGCGTCCTCAGACAGCAGCGGAAAATCGATCGCACCCGGAAGTGCACGGGCGAGCCGTCTTGAAAAAGACGTGCCACGCGCAAGCTCTTTTTGTGAGAGGAAAACCTTGCAGTCGATGCCGAAGCGCCCAGGGAAACACACACCAGCTGTCAGGCGGACCACTGCACAGATCAGCAGGCAGGAAGTATGCGATCACTGGAACGCGCCGTCACACCAACACCGACTGGAAAGCTGCTCGTCTCGAAGAAGCTGACAGAGTCTCAGAAGGCTGTAGGAGTGAAGAGGTAGGTACTCTTGGCTCCGAAAGCAGAAACATAATGCGATATTGCCTCGTACTTCCTTATATACTCACGCAGTGAGGCGGAGCTACGTATGCAAATTCCGCATGCCCCATGGCATTGGCACGCCATTGGGCGTTTTCTCAAAACTCGAAGTTGATAGGCTTCTAAGCGAAACCCCCATTCGTTAGTCACTAACGTTACGTCGTAGTGACTGAACGAAAGGGAACAATAATAATCATTGTATGCTTGCTTTTCTTTGAGGTGTTCCTTGCACAGACGGAGTTTCCAGGTTCACATTTTAGTCCAGTCCCAGAGTTTTGTTCCAACAATTTGCACAGTAAGTAGTATTTCATTATGGAGCATCATTCAATATAGTAAACAATCTGTTGACTGATTTAAGAAAATAGTGGTTATGAAGCATTATATAATATGCTCAACGCTAGAACATTTATATTTGGTTATGGATGTGTTTTTTTACTTTTTTTAATTTGGTAATGGATGTTTTTTTATCTTTACTACAGAGACATCCCTTCTTTTTGCTAGCTTTAATAGTGTGGTAAATGAATCCAGAATGAACAATAATAATCATTGTATGCTTGCTTTCATTTGAGGTGTTCCTTGCACATGCGAGTGACAACAGACAGAGTTTCCAGGTTCACATTTTCAGTCCAGTCCGAGAGTTTTGTTCCAACAATTTGCACAGTAAGTAGTATTTCATTATGGAGCATCATTCAATACAGTAAACAATCTATCTAAAAACACTAAACAAATGTTTTAACCATGCATGTAATACTAGCTTTTCTGAAATGTATGAAAGATTATTTTATAGAAGGTTCGAGTGGTGTGTGTATGAGAGGAAATGGAAACAAGCACAATATGGCGCGTGTCTACTGCTACGGAGCGTGCGTATTTAGTTCATTCCTATGGAAGTTGAGCATCTTCAGGTTCGCAAGAGTGAAGCTCCCCTAGTGTCAACTGGCACGGAGCAGGGGGAGCATTTTTAATGAATTCTTATTGAAGTTGAGCTTGAAGTTCAACTTTCATAGGAATGAACAGAAAATGCTTCGCTCGCTTCATGCCAGTATTACCATTACGCTGCAGAACAAATATTGCCCATCACTTGCCCTCCAACTTCAGGGAGAAACTGCTGTCTTTCCAGCGCTATGTGATAGGCCTAAGTGAAAAACAAAACATTCATGTTCTCAGATAGGTAATGTGGATCAAACCCCTGTTTGTCATGCCACAATCTGTCACTATAAATAAAAAAGAAAATAAATCAGTCATTGTGAAATCTACTGGAAATGAGAACTACAGGTGATTTTTATTTTTATTGTATTAAAGTCTTTTTTTATTTTTACCAGTATTTACCAAACGTACAATATAAAAGTAATAATGTGCAATGTGACAGTATTTTCAATTTGGTCCTAAAAAGGGGTTTGTCTTATATTCAAAACAATGGGGTATAATTAAGGTAATTCATTTTTCTGCCAACTGTTTATGGATTGTAAATATTACAAATTTAATAATTTTTTTCAGACAAGTGATGTCCATATAAAGAGAGAGGCTATCCTCAGAGCTCGATGTATCTACCTTGGTGAGGATGAGGCATGCCTGGTGAAGGAGTGCATGGTGAGTGTTTGTATTTTTCTGAAGAACAGTGGGCAATTTAAATGTGCTGGACAAACTGGTGATTCAAATATCAAAAAAAGTTGTTGCTCATCTAGGTAATCAGGGCTTTTCGTGGCTCATAAATGGTTAAAAATTAAAGTTTTGTTTGCTCACCAAGGCTGCATTTATTTAATTATAAGTACTGGAAAAACTGTAATATTGTGAAATATTATTAAAATTGAAATAACTCTTTTCCACTTGAATATGTTACAAAGTTGAATTTTTTTATTTTTATCATTACTCCAGTCTTCAGTGTCACATGATCCTAAATAACTTTTTTTATTTATTTGTTTTCAAAATTATCAATGTTGAAAACTTTTTTTTTTTTTTTTTTCAGGATTCCTTGATGAATAGAAAGTTCAAAAGAACAGCATTTATCTAAAATGCAAAGCTTTTGTAACAATACACTACCATTTAAAAGTTTGGGGTCAGTAAGAATTTTATTTTAATTAGAAATTAATACTTGTATTCAGCAAGGATGCACACATCAAGTATTTTTTGAGCATCAAATCATCATATTAGAATGATTTCTGAAGGGTCATGTGACACTGAAGACTGGAGTAATGATGATAAATTCAGCTTTGATCACAGGAATACATTACATTTTAAAATATTTTCAAATTGAAAAGTTATTTTAAATTGTAATATTTCACAATATTACTGTTTTTACTGTAGTTTTAATTCAATAAATGCAGCCTTGGTGAGCAGACGAAACTTCTTTTAAAGGGATAGTTCACCCAAAAATGAAAATTCTGTCATCATTAGCTCACCCTGAAGTTGTTTCAAACCTGTATGAGTTCTGCTGAACACAAAAGAAGATATTTTGATGAATGTTTGTAACCAAACAGAGAGAGAGTAACCATTCACTATCATAGTATTTATTTCCCCTACTAGTGAATGGTTGCTCTCTCTCTGTTTGGTTACAAACATTCATCAAAATATCATCTTTTGTGTTCAGCAGAACAAAGAAACTCATACAGGTTTGAAACAACTTGAGGGTGAGCAAATGATGTCAGTTCACCCAAAAATGAAAATTCTGTCACTTTAAAAACATTAAAAAATCTTATCGATCACCCTTGATTGTATAAACTTGTCAAACCATTATGAATCACAAACAATGTCTAATAATGTTTTTTTTTGTTGTTGTTGTTTTTGAATATAGGACAGTCAAAGAGATGACTTCTTGAAAGACCTGGCAAACATCACTATGGGCATGTGTGATTAAAAAGGAAGAAGGAGTTCTCTTGGAGACTGACGATATTGGAATTGTTGTTGATGGAGTAATGATTCTTGAGCAGATCAAATCAGCAGATCAAAAGTGTGTTTGTAGAAATGGACTGTTATTATGGGCAATGTTATAAACGTCAGCCATTTTTTAGGACCAAATTGAAAATACTGTCACATTGCACATTTTTATTTTTATATTGTACGTTTGGTAAATACTGGTAAAAATAAAAAAAGACTTTAATACAATAAAAATAAAAATCACCTGTAGTTCTCATTTCCAGTAGATTTCACAATGACTGATTTATTTTCTTTTTTATTTATAGTGACAGATTGTGGCATGACAAACAGGGGTTTGATCCACATTACCTATCTGAGAACATGAATGTTTTGTTTTTCACTTAGGCCTATCACCTAGCGCTGGAAAGACAGCAGTTTCTCCCTGAAGTTGGAGGGCAAGTGCTGGGCAATATTTGTTCTGCAGCGTAATGGTAATACTGGCATGAAGCGAGCGAAGCATTTTCTGTTCATTCCTATGAAAGTTGAACTTCACGCTCAACTTCAATAAGAATGAACTGAAAATGCTCCCCCTGCTCCGTGCCAGTTGACACTAGGGGAGCTTCACTCTTGCGAACCTGAAGATGCTCAACTTGCATAGGAAAGAACTGAATATGCTCGCTCCGTGGTAGTAGACACGCGCCATATTGTGCTTGTTTCCATTTCCTCTCATACACACACCACTCGAACCTTCTATAAAATAATCTTTCATACATTTCGGAAAAGCTAGTATTACATGCATGGTTAAAACATTTGTTTAGTGTTTTTAGATAGATTGTTTACTGTATTGAATGATGCTCCATAATGAAATACTACTTACTGTGCAAATTGTTGGAACAAAACTCTCGGACTGGACTGAAAATGTGAACCTGGAAACTCTGTCTGTTGTCACTCGCATGTGCAAGGAACACCTCAAATGAAAGCAAGCATACAATGATTATTATAGTTCATTCTGGATACATTTACCACACTATTAAAGCTAGCAAAAAGAAGGGATGTCTCTGTAGTAAAGATTAAAAAAAAAAACATCCATAACCAAATATAAATGTTCTAGCGTTGAGCATATTATATAATGCTTCATAACCACTATTTTCTTAAACAGTCAACAGATTGTTTGCAATATTGAATGATGTCCCATAATGAAATACTACTTACTGTGCAAATTGTTGGAACAAAACTGGGACTGGACTAAAATGTGAACCTGGAAACTCCGTCTGTGCAAGGAACACCTCAAAGAAAAGCAAGCATAAAATTATTATTATTGTTCATTCTGGATACATTTACCACACTATTAAAGTTAGCTAAATGAATGGCTTCAGTGGTAAAGATATTTGCAGGATCATAGTAACCCCTTTTCAACGTGTAACACTAAAAAGGTTCAGAATTCCAACGCTGTACTGTGAATGTGAATTTGAACTGGGAAATATGTGGAAATTCTCCACATATTATAAAATATTAAAGCGCAAGCACACACACACACACACAAACATACACAAACACAGTCGTTGACTGATATATTGGAGGCTTTTCACACAGAACGCGTTTTCTATTCCATTGTTTTTCTATGTAACTTACACAAACGCTACATTTACGTGTTTCACGTGTCACCACAGTGATTTTCAGCCGCTGGAAACGCCCGGCGCTCGGCTAATGTGTATGTGTAACCACCAAAGACACATTAGAAGCCACTGCCGCTTCTAGCAGCACTGGCGGCGGTTAACGTTAAAGCTGTTCTCGGTGAGAACGGCTGATGACGACTGGAGCTCAAAAACGTTGAAGCAACTTTAAATAGGAGCTATCTTTGTGAATAAACGGTATATTTTACGTTTATAAAGCAACATTCTTGCCTAAAAATATCTTAAAAGTACATTACATGACATAAATCGGTAGTATTTGTATATAAGGCTGCCGGCGTGCGAGGTAACTTGTGTGATCGATGGCCGCTGTGGAATTTGTCCAATATGCGTTCTGAACCTTTTATATTCTTTAACGTTATAGTCAACAAACAATTTATTGTGATAAACAGTCATGTATAATATGAAATATTACTTACCGTGCGAATCCATCGAATGATGAAACTCGATTCAACTCTCACTGCGTGAAACCTATGCGTGAAACTGACTGCAAAGGCGCCAAAGAAACAGTGTTCATGCGCATGCGCAGAGAACCAACCTTTTTTTACATATGCATTTGGCAGACGCTTTTATCCAAAGTGGACTGAGTTACAGTGGCCTTATTACAGGGACAATCCCCCTGGAGCAACATGGAGAAAAGTGCCTTGTTCAAGGACACACTGGTGGTAACCACTGGGATCGAACCAGCAACCTTCTGCATATCAGTTCCATGGTTTTAAGCCACTGGACCAACTTTTATACTGGATCTAATTAATTTACTTAGCTTGGTTCAAAACACATGTAATTCCATTTTTTTTTTTTTTTTAATTCAAAAACTAAATTTAAATTTATTATTTATTAAAATTATTTAAATTATAGCAAGCAAAATTTTACTAAGCTTAATTTAATAAGGGCCATAATCATTTTGTTCAGTGCATTTGGAGGAGCTTGTGAGTCAAGATAAGACCCATCTGTTCAGCTGCACTCTGTTTATCTTTGCACACATGAACATGATTTCCTGTGTAAACGTCTCCTCACACATCCTGTGCTCTTGGTAAGTGTGGCCTGTGGTCCCTTATGAAAAATATGTTTATTCAAGTGTTCTATTAGTATACTTATTTTAAACTAAAAAAAGGAAAGTATACTTTCAGTCTACATTTTATATACTTCTCAAAAAATTTACTTAAAATTGACCTTAATGTAACCCATGTTAAATGTGGTGTAAATAATATAACTGTATATTCTAATAGATATACTTCTAATCAAAATATTGAAACAATCTATTATTATACATTGTGAATTAACTATGTATGAATAAAAATAATAATTGTTATATTTTGAGTGGAGATCATGTGACATTTTACACGTACACGAGTTGTGTATGACGTAAGCGGATGACTCACGGAAGCGCAAGAGAAGCGCTGAAATAAATTGTTTTAATGTTCTCATACTCTTTTTTTCTTTTATTGATTTTTCTTTTCTTTTACTTATACAATTTAATTTTAATTTAGACTTTATTTTCTTTTTGTTGTAGTGTTGAATTTTGAATATTATCTGTATTTTTGTTTTACATTTGTTATGTATATGTTACTGGCATTTAATAAAAAAAATAAATAAATAAAGAGATGCGCTGAACACGAGACGAGAGTGATGCAAAACGGGATTAAAAATATTTATATTGTTCAAATTTATTCAATATGGTTATAAAAAACTTTATTATACTTAATGGTTGATGATGATGTAAGGATCGGTTTTGGTGCTAAGACAAAAGCTGAGATACACACCCCAGCAATTGAACAATAAAAGTCACTAATCTTGAGAGAAGATCTCACAGAAACTGTGTGACAACACCCTGACAAACATTTCTCCCCCTCCCCATTTTGCCCTCTCCTTGCTAGTGTTAATTTCGTCAGACGAGACGAGACTAAATATGTTCGTTAACAACCTTTTTTTCCATGACGAAGACGAGACGATGACGAGACTGTACCAATGTCCAAAAACACTGACTAAGACTAAATTAACATGCATTATTGTTGACGAAAAAGGACGAGACTAAAATGTTTTGCATAAAATAAAAACTAAGATAAAATCTCTCTTCATTTTCGTCTACAATTGTCTCTACTTTTTCATCATGAGATGAATATTCAGCTGTTCGAAATATTCCGAAAGAGTTCCCGCTGTAGCTCGAGTGCAGGGCTGCGTTCAGCCCAGACAAAACGTTGCAAAACGTTTTTTAAACGGGAACGGTGCTGCGTTGAACACCCTGTTCTGTTGAGGCAAGAGTTGTAACTATGGCAGCCGAGAAGGCCATTCTTTGTGTTCTTTTTGAGGAATTTTTGGAGCCTGATGAAATCGATATAAATGCGTGTTTAATACTGCAAAATACATGCAATCACTGCCCTTGCCGTCCAGAATAAAAGACAACATCCCAATCCCATTTAATGAACCTTTTTATCTCCTGGTAATCAATTCTAACTTAAATCATTTTATTTCTAGTTCTTACTTTTTTAATAGCTTGTATTTTCTTTCTCACTTTATGTCAAGCAATTACCATATATGAAATTTGGTATATAAATAAACTTGCCTTGCAATTAAGCTAAAGATATAAATAAATACATCATCATGTTGATTATATATATATATATATATATATATAGGCATATATACATATATATATTAAACTCTTACGACAATCATGTCTTCTAATACCAGCGGACACATTAAACAACTTTACTTCCATTGTGTGAGCTGTCTCTTTAATACTGCGTGGTTTATATACATTTTGCCGCTGATTGGGCTGACATTTTTGACACACCCACCAAACGAGATCAAACGCATCTCAAACCCGTTGCACACCGTTACACACCGTTTCCAGGAAACATGACGTTCAACCGGAAACCGTAGCAAAACGTTGCGCACCGGTTTGAGCTTTGAACGTGCCTCAGGTCTCTCTCAGACTCCGCCTGTCATCTCGCGGCCGCGCGCGTGTGGTCACGTGGTTCCCGGAGCGCTCAATACTTCTAGCGCTGTGTCAGTACATGTGAATGACTTAAGCCGCGTAAGTTACACAACAGCTTCACTATACAGGTGTTTGCAGCAATGTTTGGTAAACCGTACAGCATAGTGTGCGTCAGCCACATTTACAGTATTGTTTTATTATGGAGAGTGGTGGAGATGCAACATTGTTAACATTAATATTAATGTTTTTCTTGTATTTAGCCCTCAGGTATTCCTTACTAATTAAGTCACACTTATACTCATTGATGGTCAAATGTGACCATACACCTTAACTATTAAAAATAAATAGCCTATATTTTAATTCAATAATATTTATTGAATATTTTGAGGAGATCTTTTGGTACTAAATACTATTTGTGCAATACTTATGGTCCATTAATGACCACTTAAAATATTTTTCTTCTAATATTTTTATTATTTATATTACAATTAGTGTATTAATTAAGGTTAAAATAGAGAATTCCACTGCAAAGAGGCAAATTAGAGCCATTTAGTGGCTGGAAAAATAAAAACTTTCACTTGTAATGCCATTACCCACTGGAGCCTGTATGGCTCTTTAATAAATATACATGTTGTCTAGTTGCTCAAAGTATTGCAGATCATAACTGCTTACTTATTTGTGAAATTTTGAAATGTTAATAATAGTGAGTAGTAAAGAATGCAAGCAAATATAATATAACCCCAAAAAAGTGTAAAAAACGTATTTTCCCTTATATGTAGAGTAGGCTATATACATATGAATTCATACTGAATCAAGATCGAAATCAATATTTGTGCCCATCGTCTCATAAGCTAATGCTGATTTTAGGCATCTACGCTGTAAATCAACCAGTTAGCTATGGTGTTGTGGCACAAACATTTTGCAGGTTATATGTAATTTATGTAACTTATTTTGCCACAAAATATATTGAGTTTTCCTTTGACTAAAGCTAGACTAAAATGACTAGACTTTTGGTCGACTAAAACTTGACTAAGATACCTTGAGTTGTCTTTTGACTAAAACTAGACTAAAATGACGAGACTTTTAGTCGACTAAAACTTGACTAACAAAAAAAGATATGTGAATGACTAAATATGACTAAAACTAACAAGGACATTTGGCACAAGACTAAGACTAAGACTAAATTAAAAATAGGTGACAAAATTAACACTACTCCTTGCCCTGTTTTCAAGTCACCAAATCCAGACATACCAGTGATGATGTATCTTGTAAATCTATTGTTTTATCCCTTTCATGTTTGATGTCTTTTTAAAGGTCTCGGTGCGAATGGTAAAATGGTCTCAGTTTCACTGCAGTCACTGGTAGTATTAGAAAGATTGAAAACTAATGAGAATTCAGTCCTCCTTTTGAGGAATTTCTTCAAAGATATCTGATCCACTCCCCCAAAACCAGGTGAGTGTGTTGCAAATATTACTTTGGAGTAATTATAGTTGGAGTATTTAAGGCTGGATAACCTAACTCTCGGGGGGAATATTCTGTAGTCAGAACCCCCATGTGGTGGGGTCAGTGTCTTTGAGACACTGACCCAAACTGCATGTATTGTGCAAGACATGATGACTCTTTTAAATTATTTTCATATTGCTTTGCAATTGTGTTTTATGTTTTTACGCTGATCAGTTGTGTACCATGGATTCTTGTGTACTTATTTACTTTTCCTGTCTGGCCAAAATAAATATTAATCTTGATTTATCTTGTATGATTCTGAATCATTATTCTAGTATGGATCGATGTATACTCCTTTATTACCGCAAAATCTAGGGTTATGATTGATCACACCGATGACGGCACGACTGAAGCATGGGGCGCAGCGTGCGCGATATTCCATTCTGACTGTCGCTTGATTGGCAAGTTGCAGTTCGTGAATATTATTAAAATTACACTTTTTGTTGAGTGAGCATGTGCAACCACTTAAAGGTAAAATATTCACTCTGCATCCTCTGACTAATTACAGAAGTAATCATTTTGTGCCCGTGAGTGTGCGAACCGGACGCGTCTGTCTCTCTGCGATATTGGGTCTCTCGATGAACGAATATGAAAACTAGGAAGATACAAAGAAAATCAACGATCTAAATTAAAATCGCAACTAATCTTAAAACCAGCTGATAAACTCTAAACGTAACACACTTTGGAGTCACATAAAATTGGAGTCAGATAAAATTATTAATGGAGTCAGATTTAAAATGAGATATCAATAAATTAAGAGAACTTCACCGAAAGGCTGAAAAGGCTTACACGCAGAATTCCTTTTGACCAAGACATTTGCATCCGGTTTTTGGGCTAAATGGATGGAAATTTACAACAGTTTTTATGAAGTAATTGGCTACTACTTTATAGGATTGTTGTTGGTTATGTATGACATCCATGGAATGTAACAACTATAACCATCTATACAGCCATTAATGACAATACCGTACGGTTTTAGTTTATCATAGCTGTCCATATGCCAGAGTGCATTTGGGCCAGTGCAGCTGTACTGACATCTTCTCAAGCATCTCCTTCATCGCTAACCTTGCATTTGTCCACTGGTTTTTATTTCATGTTGGACCAAAGGGAGTAGCTACATTGGGCAAATTGGACTGTTTTTTCTTCTAAAAAGACCTTGCCGCTTGCAAGTTTGTATGCTAATTATTATTCTGTCATAATTAGCTAAAAGCTAATAGTATTTGTTTGTTACTGAAAGAAAGTCTAAAATATAGCTTGACTAAGTGATCCAAATTCTGTCATGTTGCAATGAATATGCAATCAGTATGCAATGAACACTGATCAAATGCGTGTTCATTTTTTATTTTTTCTCTTCAAACACAAGTTTATTCTCAACATTGTATTTTGACCTTTTTCTCAAAAAATGTCTTCAGTGAAAGAGAATGAAGTTGCGTTGTCCATATTTTTTTATGGTCTTTGCTCCAAATTTATAAATCGATGTAAATATATGTCACGTCAAACATAAAGGAAAACTGGTGCGAGGACTCAAGTGCAGTGAAAAGAGGATTTATTAACAAAAACAAACATAAATACAAAACAAAAACCCACGAGGGGGCAAAACACATAATAAAACATAAAATAACACAAAAACATACCAAGAGAAATCACGGGGGAAAACGGGAGACGTAGACATAACAAGGATCTGACAAAGACTGACAAACACAAGGGGTATATAAAGGGGAGAATTCAAGCAAGGCAGAGGGGGCACAGGTGGGGCAAATTAAACCAATAATCAGATAACAAGGGGGAGGGATCAAACAATGACAGAGGCACATGGCCACACTAACAAAACCCACATGTGCACACAAGACAGGACAGGCATGTGACAATATATGTCTGCTCAATTTCTACTGTAATTTTACAATAGATAATAATTATGTAATTAATAAAAAAGAGGTTAATTGCATTATAATGACTTTAATCTCGAGATGTTTTTATTGTTTTATTATTGCTTGGCCCCCTACAGATAGTACAACCCCCTTAGTACAACCAAGCAGCAACCTCCCCCAGTTTCTCTTGAAGCCAATACGGAAGTGACTTAAACTGCAATTCATCAACTGGCCGCTAGATACAGACTCCAAAAGGGACCAGAATTAGCCTGGGAAAACCCAGACAACTTCCGGTAAATTTAGATTTGCTCTGCAAGTAGTCTGGCAAAGAGCCCATTCAAACCCATTTCTAAGCCCCAGAAATCGAGGCACCAATCAGAAACGTTGAGGCGGGCTTTACACGATGACGACAGCGCAGCGACAGTGAAGCAGATTCTGTACACTGACTACAAAGATGGATGCAGCAGTGGAACATCACTATCAGCTATCGCGGCTGTTTTAAGCGATTTAAACTTTTCCATTCCGTTAAAACCAGAGCAAAGAACAACACAAGAAGCCTTCATATCTAAAAAAGATGTTATCGCTGTCTTACCGACTGGATTCCGCAAAAGTCTGATATACCAGCTTGCTTGTCTTAGCGAGAGCCCTCTGGTAGTGTTAATGTTTCACAAAATATAGTTTTAAGTCCTTTTCAGGCGAGAATGTAGTTGTTTTTAAAGCCAAAATCTGTGGTTTACTTATAAAGAGAGCGACTTTTTGAAAATTTTATCTGCCGTTTTTGGAGTTGTGAGCTCCAGTGGACCAGCGGCGCTCAATTGCTCAACCCCACCGAGAGGCGCCTTTCCTCGGCCAGTCCTTCTGCCGTCTGCCGCTGGCTCTGATGTGAAGATATGATTCGTCTTGTGTAGATCTAACGGCTGATCTTTGCTCTCATTAATCTATAATTTGTTCCCTGACAGATCGTTTTGTCTGAGGGCAAAGTGAAGTTTCATAACTTTATATTTGTAAGCTATTAAACTTTACCGTAGTCTCCTAGCGCTGACTTTCTTTGACTGATTTGCTTTATGTATTGTATAGCTTCTTATACCTTTTACTTATACTTTTAAAATGGATATTGATCACACATTAAACTAACATTTAACAAAAAGAGACTGGATTTTGTTTTATGTCATATCTCATTGTATTACAGTGATAATCATAGGCTATATTATGCACACATGATATTACATGTTTTTATTTTTTAATGTAAACGAAAAGAGGCCGGGTTTTTTAAATATTTCGTTTTGTTATATACATGCATTGAAGATCATATGCATTGCCTTCACTACATTTGTGTGGCTATAATATGTTTAATATTAACTATTACCGTCATCGGGAGTTCATTCTCCGGAGTCAAACTGGGTAAGTCACGGACGCAAGTTAGAAGTTCGCGTACAAAAAATGTCATAAAACACCACTGCCTCATTTAATAAAAAATAAAAAAAACTTAAACATATTAGCCACACACATGTGGTTCAGGCAACGCGTAGTTAGGCCTACATTCATTATCTTATATATTTATAATAAAACGAAGTATAAAACACCCTGCCTCTTTTCGTTTACATTTTAAAAATAATTAAACATTAATATGTGGTTTAGGTAAGGTGACCAGATTTCTGAAATGGAAACCGGGGACATTTCCTATTTGAGAACAGAAGTACAGACAAGTAAGCATATTGAGAGACGGCCAGAGTTTCTATGTCGCTCTGCATATGTCATCTCCCTCATCGCTCTGATTGGTTTGAGGTCTATCCAATTGCGCCGAGAGGCATTTGAGCGACGCCCGTTGGTGACGCCCCTTTGGAAATGATTTGTCTATGAAGCTTTGCCAGACCATAACTCAGTTACTACTGAGAATGGTCTGGTTTTAACCAGGCTAGACCAGAATCTCATTGAGCCACATGTTAAAATGCCCAACTTTACAATAGAAAAAAATGTTTACAGCCTGGTACAAATTGTGGTTTTGGTCTATATATCTATTTTAATTTCATTTAATGACAACTGTGAGGGGGGTGAATTTTTTTATAACTCATTCGTTTACATTATATAAAGCCTTAAAGTTCTGCATAATTAAGGATGTGGCCACTTTGAGTGACAGGTGGATAGCCATTTATCTGCTGTCTGTTAGTCTTCGCGTCACCTCAGTTCCACCCACGTCCCCTCTTTGCCCATTTTCTGTTATCCGGGAGTGAGGCGCGATGAATGTGCTGCCAAGATGGCAACGGGCAGCTCGTCCCTACTTTACGCTTCAAAACTGCTCTTCAGAATCCTATGGGTGACGTCACGGACACTACGTCCATATTGTTGTCTATGAGTACAACCCATGAAAAATAGTAGGTAGAACAATTAAAAAAATGCTACCTACCAGATTGTGCTACCAGCATCATATTCATGTGGTTTGAGGCTTTATTGACATCCGTAGGTATGGACACTTAAATCAATGTAAATATTGTAAAAATAAATATTAAATAATGATGTGCCCATGCGCAGTAAGCCCTGGTAGGACAATCTGAAGGGTAGGATGAAATGTCAGGACCTGGTCTTTATGAATCGTATACGCGCTACTTCGGCTTTTGCGTCTTGCGTCATCAACCCTAAAGTTCGATTCAGTTCAGTTAATGGTGAGAACCGGCTCAAGAGAACGATTTGTTCAAGAACTGAATATCATTATTAAACACCCACTAGTGTTCTGCAGAGATTCACACCTGCATGATCTTGTGGTCATCAACTACAAATCACTGTTAGTTCAATGTCACTGTCTCCACCCATGTGTGCTGATCCAACATACTTTAAACAATGAAATTTCAATCTCAACTAAAATGATGGTTTGGATCAAAACTCAACATTGTATCAATGTCACCATTCTATCTGGGTAGGTACTCGAGATTAGCATGAGATTGGCAGAAACTGTGTGTCATACCCTTTAAAAAAATAACCTCTCCTGCAGGGGCAGATCAGGTGCATAGCATATGTTCCTACAGACCATGTGGGAGCAGACATCACAGCTTACAGCTGCGTGCATTGTGGTGGAAGAAAAACAGTGGTAACAAGACATCTATGGTTGCAAGCCATTAAACAGACAGACTAGACTGATGAGTTGCTTTTACCAAGTACTGAGTTAAGGGTCTTAATATTTATGCATTGCTACATTTAAGAAAAATTATAATAATTTGCAGTGATCAACAAATATTTTTTTTGTGTTTATTGGGTAAAGAGTGTAGAATGATGCAAAAAAAATAATGTAGGGCATTTTAGCATAAGACTGCAACAACAAAAATGTGCACTGTACATATCTAAACCATATTTATGTGTGGTATCTAATGTTTGAAATAATATGCATGTCAATATGTGACTAAAAGCATAGACATAGACAAGACTGGGTGTGGGCAGTTTTAATTATGCATGCAAACGTTTAAAAATGAAAGTGAAATTGAAATGAAGAGAGATATATAGCAGTCCTGTTTTCACTTCCTTAAAGTGAGATACAAGACAACTGTGCTCCAGGACAGAGCTGAAATAAATATATTGAAGGGAAGAGGAAGAAGCAAACAAACAAATAAAATGGGATCATCAGGCTCAAAACCAGTGAAAGGAGTGTGTCCAGGTGAGAGGGTCTTTCTTCCATATTAATAATAATAAAAAAAGTACAGTATAGAACACATACTGCATGCACACAACATAGATGCATTCTCAGAGATATACTACCAAATTATCGTTAAACTTAATTGCTATATGTTTTTCCACAGAACTTGATAAACCATGGAGGAAATTTGACTTTGGGTAAGCTATACTTGTACATAAGCTATTCTTATGTGCAGGCTGTCTTATCTTTGTGCATAGCAGTCAAAACAATGATCTGTTCAGATTAAAGTGCAAATACTGTGTAAGCTAAGAATTTAATTTACTTGTAAAATATTATTGGTATCTCTCCCCATACATTTTACCAACTATTATTTGTCGTCTTAAGAAAGACCGCAATCTTGTGCATAACAATAAAATTATGATTGGCCATGATCATGTGTGATGTAACCTTTTAACATATGATATTATAACAATAATTGTATTAATTATGTTTGCATGAAAATGTATGTAACAGTTTACTTGGTGAAAATGACAAAGTCGAAAAGGATCTATTTTATCCATTTAATGAGCTATTTTATCCTCAGAAGTTGATATCAATAATGGCAATATTGGCATTGAAATGATCAGATAAGTGATTTGGTAACAATATGATATCAATCCCTTCATTCGGTTGGCCATGCCTCACAAATTTTTTTATTTTTATTTTTTTTACTAGTAATAATTGAACATACTAGCCTAATGAATGATGAATATGATTATATAAAAATGGTTTCTTCATTTTGAGTGATTCAGTATCTTTTTAGATATGCCTATGCAATCTAAAAAATAAAAACTGAATTTCATTTGATGAGTCTAAGTCACTTCTTGGCTGTTCGGTGTTCGCAGTCAACATTGACCAACCACAGAAAATAAAAAAGTTAATGCAGAGCAATTTTTTAAATATGTGTTGAATAAAATGTATAATCGGGCGCAATGTTGAATGAACACACAGAAATGAAGGAGTAAGACTAAAACATCCAGAGCAGGCCCGGACTAGCCGTTGGGAGCACCGGGGGAATTCCTGGTGGCCTGGCAACTGATTTGGCGTGCTGCCCTCTTTCTTCTTCTTAAAAAAATAAATAAATAAAAATAATTTCAATGATATATGATTGCCTTTTTAATTTATATACAATTACCCCAATGCGCTAAAGTGATTCCTGAATTCGCCTTTTGACAATAAATCAATAATAAATCATGACATAGTTAGCTACGATTCAGCTCGCGTGAGCTCTGTATGTTCGCCAAAATGTTTCGAACAGAATCAGTGCGACAGACTCGAGGAAGCGGCCAGGACTGGATTTCCCGAAACCTTCTTAACACTACGTCATTCTTAAGTTATACCTTAAGGTGTACCTTAACGTTAATATGTGTTTCCCGAAAATATCTTAATTAAGAATACCTTCTGTAAGTCATACTTTCGTAAGGTTTGTCTGGACCACTCTTAGCTGTACCTTATCACTATTGACAGTTCATTCCACTAGTGGCCACCACTGTGCAAAAAGCTCCTTTACATGTCAGTCTATATGAATATATAATTCTGAAGTTGTAATAAACACCCAGTGTTCAATTTGGCTAATTCATTATTATTATTTTTTATATGCAAGGAGTAAAATTGTCATTACACTAATGGTTGTTAGCTTTTTAATTATATTATCCAATATATACATCAGCAGGCAAACCATTATGGAGACTATTTAAAGGGAATGATTGTGGAGGGGAGTTTGGTCAAACTATGGCCGCGATACAGCAAATAGTTGTGCTAAATCAAAGATGGCGCCGTCCGTGAAAACTTTAGTCCCCTGGCTACCATGTCCAAAGCTGCAATTCAAAATTAATTTCGCCTGCCACGACAGCAAATTTAGCAGCTTTTAGATCTTGTTGGTCCGACTTTTTCAAGACAAACTCGACGGAGCGCCCCGAAATTCAGCTGCCGCCACTCTTTCTTTCTTTCTTTTTTCAGAAAAACAAGATTCCGCCTTGATTTTTTGTTTTTCGTTCAGAGGTAGAAAAATTTATAAATAGTTTGAACATTCGATTTCTACACGTGGACGGGAATTATACGCCCCTTTCTGCTGATTGGTCAGCCGAAGATCAAACTATTCTGTCATCGGTTCTTCTTCAGTTCCGCTCAGCAGAATAAAAGTCCTGCGCTTCTACAGCTGTACGGATTCTTAATGCATTTATTGCAGCTACATTTCATTTTTTCTCATCAAACAACCAAACTAACGAATGGCTCGACACAACCCGTCCCGGGGCAGAGCCTAGACAGGGCTTTCTTCTGTGTAGACCAGCGGTTTTAGTCCAGGAAAGTGCAAGGGGTCCGCAAAATTATTTGCTATATCCTACCATATTTTTCGTACTGTAAAGTCACGTTTTTTTTTATCATGAAACATGCTGTGATTTATTCCAAAGTGACTTATATAATGCATTTAACGTCAAATAATCCAAATGTTGACCTTTTAAAGTAGGCACGTCCAGTATTCGCTGTAGCCTATTTTAGTTCATGTTGTGCGTCAGAAGATGTTGAGACCGAGACGCGCTAAAGCAGCACATCCTGTTTTCTTTATTTTTCTAAGGCATGACATTTTGTAGTAATTTTAAATGTACACAAATAAAGTAAATATTTTACTGTTTCGAATGAGGAAAAAATTAAGTGATAGCGCCGGCGACTCGCGAGATGTGAATTACACTCGGTGCGACTTTTCTGGCAAATGCGGTAAATTATAAAATGTGCTTTATTATTACAAAATGCATACGATGCGTTATAGGCTATACACTGTGTTAATTATCCCCACCCACATTAACTTTGGGCTTAATCACTGTAATGTCCTGTTCGCATTTGCTCTTTTTATTTAGGCCTATTTATTTTTTAAAGCGGATGCAAATATGCAACTCGTGCTATATATTCCATGCGCTCTGAAGGTATACTGGTTTGAGAAACAAACCGAAATGGCAAGTTATTACAGGCTTTAATGAAAATCTTTTGAGATCAATTTTAATAAAACATAAAAAAAATTATAAGAAGAGTATGTATTTTAATATCTCTGTTGTTCTCTGGTTTTTCTGGTTCCAACGCATTATTCTTTCCTTTTTGCATTAGTGTTTAATATATATATATATATAATATTTACTAAACCAAGGTAGGCTATGACAGCCGTCATATACTGGTGAATAATATCTACACAGACGAAAGCCCTGTCTAGGCTCTGCCCCGCCTCGGTATGGGTTGTGTCGAGCCATTCTTTAGTCTGTTTGTTTGATGAGAAAAATATGAAATGTAGCTGCAATAAACGCATTAAGAATCCGTACAGCTGCAGAAGCGCAGGACTTTTATTCTGCTGTGTGGAACTGAGGAAGAACCGGTGACAGAATAGTTTGATCTTCGGCTGACCAATCAGCAGAAAGGGGCATATAATTCCCGCCCACGTGTAGAAATCGAAAATTCAAACTATTTATTAATTTTTCTACCTCTGAACGAAAAACGAAAAATCAAGGCGGAATCTTGTTTTTCTGAAAAAAGAAAGAAAGAAAGAATGGCGGCAGCTGAATTTCGGGGCGCTCCGACGATCACTTGTTTTTTGTGTCCTCGTCTGTGTTTTGATCAGGAGATCCTGTACTCATTCAGAAGATGCGTAAGAAAAAGCTTATGCGGCATGTTTATTGCTTGGAAGTTCGATTCGGTTTAGCTCTACGTAGGCCTATGTTATTTATCTATAACATGTCAGGCACAAGTCGGTGGGCGGGGCTACAGAATCAGGCATTCTTCTTCTGTTGAGGCGGTTTCACCACACTCTGACATCACAGCTTGGCACATTCTGAGATCTCTCATTTGCTGGGCCTGGTGTCAATAAAAGCTTTTCTTTGACTAACAAGGAAGTTTTCAGCTCTGAAACTTACAGGATATTCTTATAATACCATGACCTTTTATATATCAAAAGCTCAAGGGAAAGTTAATTTCTCAATTCATCACCCCTTTAACGTAGCTATTAAACCGCTAGCAAATTTTAACAGTAGCACCCCATTACTATCGTCATAAAAAAAAAAAACTGTGTGCTAAATTACATAATTATTATCTATTGTATACAGTAGTAATTTAGCAGACATATATTTAAATCATTTTTTAAAGTTTGGAGCAAAGACCATAAAAAAATATGGACGACGCAACTTTCATTCTCTTCTGCTGAAGAAAAGTGAAGCCTCCAAAGGTCTGAATAGGGCGCAGGCCTCTTGCGCAGATTTGGGACACAGTCTGTGCAGTATTGACCTCGGGACCGGGTCTGCGCAGTAGAGAGAAGGAAGTAGAGCCGCTATATAAAAAGCCTGCCTACACACTCGCAGATTAATTATTATTAATTATGTCATGTGAAATAAAGAGTAACGGAAATGTAGAAATTAAAGCTAAAGCTCCAATCTCTTCCCGAAAATCCAGAAAAAAGAGAAGCTGTCAAACCTTGAAATGAAATCAATGTGATAAAAACTGCCTAAAATGACAGAAACCAAAGTTGGGAAAAAATGATATGAAGTGTAATTTGATTATAGTTTGTTGTAGTTTGTCTCGAGTCCATTAGCATACATGGAGGGGCAGGGATTATGAGCTATACTGGGACCAAACACCTGAGGGCGATCGAGGCGCTTCGGCTTCGGATTTTAACAAGAGTGCTGCAGGCTTGGTTTGGAGGGAATTAGGGCAGACAGCAACACAAAACATATTATTAATAATGCAATAACATGTTCAGCATTAAGATTTTTCTATACATAGATGTACAAGATACTAACATGATGTATTTATTATTTTACTAATTTTGACATTTAAGCAATTTAGAAAATTTGCTTTAATATATTTGCATGAAATAGTTGATAAATATTGGATATTTAAGACATTCTAAGATAAAACAACAACACATTGTTCTAATGTGATACTTTGAATTTACCTAAATAAATTTAGATTCGCTGAAAACAAATTACGTGCTATTTTTTTTGTTTTTTTTGCAACAACGTTGAGACTTCTGTTCCTAACGGTAGACCTGCTGAAGAGGAAGTGACAGGTACAAGAAAAGTAGCAAAAAAGTAAACACACACACAGGAGAGAGAGTCGAGACACACAAGCTGTGTCCCAAAGTGAAGGGCGCGCACTTCGAAGGCCGCATTTGAAGTGCGATTGCGTCATAGCGGCACTACGAAGGCTGTCCCAATGTGAAGGCTGCACTAGTGATGGAAATTTCGATTCTTTCAAGAGATTCGTTCATTTTCAGTTCGTTCATCAAAATGATTCGTTCAGATTCGTTCATTGATTCGTTCAGTGACCATTTTTTTTTATATTCCATAAATATCCCAGCAGGTGGCAAAAAGAGTGTCTTATGCGTTATTTCTTAAGTCAACGAACGTATTTACTTACAAAAAAATCATTTGGCTTTATTAAAATGTGTGCATCTATCATTAAATAAAATAAGTCTAAATAAGTGGTTCAGAAGACCAAAGCACAAAGGTTTTCTTGCATGATTAACAATTAATTGTTTGGTCAGACATTTACACATTCATATTATTCAGATATATCTGGGATTATGGTAAACGAACGTAGAGTTATAAACAATCGTAGCCTAAAACTGCGCTTTGCAGCCATCCGCTCTCTGCTTATTGCTGAACGAGAGTGATTCACATGCTAAATGACCGACATCCATTTCCACGAACGAGATGCACCACCAGTTCGTTCACGAACGAGATGTAGCAGCAGTTCGTTCAATTCGTTCACGAACGAGATCTCTCTCTCTCGTTCAGTGATGGGCGTGTTCGTTCAGTATCGTTGGTGGTTCAATTCGTTCATGAACCAGATGTAGGCCTATCAGTTCGTTCGTTCACGAACGAGATCTCTCGTTCAGACTCAAAAAAGCAACTCGGTCAGTGATGGACGTGTTCGTTAACTCCAATAATATCGCATTTTTTATTTGTTTTGCAGTTTTTGGAGAATTGCATGACATGACTCAAACGTAATGAAGTAATTTGTATTAATTTTATAAAACAACAACAATGAAAATAAATAATACAAACACAATACATCAGTAATTATACATTCATTTAACCATCAGCCTGCATTATTACACTGTTTTCATTAAAATGGTAAAGTGTACATGTCTTTCTTTGCTGCATACCGTATATGCCTAACTACACAAGCCGAGCTCTACATGTTCGCTATCAGTATCGTTCAATAGCTGGTTCATTTCGTTCACGAACAAGTCGAGAAGGAGATCAGTCTTTGGTTCAGAGTCGGACTCAAAAGCATCTCGGTCAGTAAAAGGCGTATTCGTTCACTGAATTCAACAAATCACATCCTCCGTCACATCTTATACTCGAACGCTATTGGCTCGAAGTTTTGTCATTGACAGGAAGAAACAGTCCACAGAGCTGCGCATGCGCTCACTCACATGCTGCTGTGGAGGGAGGAATTTCAGTGAACGAGAAATATGAGTCAGTGGACTACTTGAACGAGAACGATTCGTTCACCTAAAAGATTCGTTCAAAAAGAACGATTCGTTCACGAACGTAACATCACTAGGCTGCACCCTCTGAAGGCTGCATTTGAAGTGCGATTGCGTCACAGCGGCACTACGAAGGGTGTCCCAATGTGAAAGCTGCACCTCTGAAGGCCGCATTTGAAGTGCGATTGCGTCACAGCAGCGCGACGAAGGCTGCCGCAAGTCGAAAGCAACTCAAAATGCGCCCTCCATTTCTCAGGCAAAGGAAGGGCACAGCAGATGGAACCTTACCACAACTTCGCAGCCTACCCTATCCCAGAATTCATACTGGTGACTACAGGATTTGACTGGTCTGCATTCCCGCAGCACTCGATCAGATTTCTTGCGGCGCGGGTTTAAATTTCCCAGTGAAAGACGGTAGCGGTCGTCGGTAACTCAAGTGTAGCCTGGCGCAACCGCCTGAACTTGAAGTAAACAAAACGTTTAGTGCATTCGTGGTAGAGCAACCTGGCAAGATAATTTCCCAATTTTAGCTTGCATAAGTGGTATTTATTTCTCAACCATTCTCTCAAGAAGAGGAATCAGTCCATTCTCTCCTTTTTTGCTCTTTTTTTCTTTTATCTTTCTTATTTCTGCACTTTCTTTAAATACAAATTAGATCTGCGTGGGGCTGTTTTTTCGTCCCGCTCCCGCAATAAGATCTATTAAGCACCGCACCCTCCCACTCGCACTTCAAATTCACTCCATGCTCACGCGCTATAAATTATTTTATTCCCGACCCGACCGATCCAGCTAAATTTAGATTTCGTTTCCAGAATCTCTCTTTTAAATGTCCTCTACAGAAAGAGAGAGAAACTGGGGATAACAGAAGTAAAAGGCTATGTTGGCCAAGCAATCATTTATTTATTTTTTCTTATAGGCATACTGTCAACACCTAAAATATATCACAGACAAAAATAGGCTAAATCAAATACGACATCTGTCACTCAAAACTATAAGTCAAAATGCAAATAAACGAAAACTGCTGACTTTACTGCAAAATAAAGTATTTTATATGAATGAATGAATAAATGAATGTCGCTCACTGACGACGGTCCATTATACCGAATGTCTCCTCCAAAGGCTGAATGTAAAGTCGTGGCCGGGATGCACAGAACAATTTCTCTATATTATTATTATTTTATTTTATGCAAGTTATTTGTAAATTAAACCAAGTAATTGCTGTCTATTGTTAATTTTCGTTAACTTGAAATGTGTAGGCTAAATAAAAGAGATGTGGTTGTTTTGTACATTCTGTTTATTTTTGTAATGCAAGTTATAATTTGTAGAAATTCATATGTTCATGCATATATTTTCTTGTCATGTAAATAAAAATGTGTAAATGAAAATAAATTGGTCTATACATTACTTAAAGTACTTTTTACAACTATTCATAGGCCTACAATAAACATCAGAAACAACAGAAATTTAAATTAACAGCTGAAACAGAAGAACACATTTCTACACTTTCATTGAGCTGAGCGGGAGACGCTGGTGGAGCTGGACCGGGATGGTAATGCACATTAGAAACCCTGGTAAGGCCTGTGCCAGCGGGACATCATCTTCTTCTGGGATGAGCGCATATTTCCACTGTTCGCAGGTTTGCGGGGCTGAATCGGTCGACGGCTGGCATGTCATAAAAAGTATAGCTACAATGCATCTGAGATTATGTGAGTTGAATAAAAATAAGTACTTAAATAAAGACTTGGACGTAAATATATAAATGTTTAAAATATATTTTAACAGTTACATTTAACATAATAAATAAACAATAGTTGCAACTTAATGATTAAATATTTAACCATATACAGATTTACGTGCTTATGGTCCGGTCTCCCATCATCGCAGGCTTTGAAGCATGTCAAAATCCAATAAAACTCATAAAAAGCAAAAAAAATAATAATAATAATAATTCTGCTCTATTTCTCTTTTTAAAATCTCCTCACGAACGTCTGCTGTCAGTTGTCACACACCTGGGCTGCGTTCAGCCCCAACAAAACGTTGCAAAACGTTTTTTAAATGGAAACGGTGCAGCGTTGAACACCCTGTTCTGATGACGCAAGTTTTTACTTTTTTAATAGCTTGTATTTTCTTTCTCACTTTATGTCAAGCAATTACCATATATGAAATTTGGTATATAAATAAACTTGCCTTGCAATGAAACTAAATATATAAATAAATACATCATCATGTTGATTTTATATATATATATATATATATATATAAAAACTCTTAGGACAATCATGTCTTCTAATATCTTCAATTGTTGTGTATACCAAGCTGCAGCGGACACATTTGTAAACATCTTTACTTGGACCCATTGTGTGAGCTGTCTCTTTAATACCACGTGGTTTATATACATGTTGCTGCTGATTGGACTGACATATTTGACACACCCACCAAACGAGAAAAAACGCATCTCAAACCCGTTGCACACCGTTACACACCGTTTCCAGGAAACATGACGTTCAACCGGAAACCGTAACAAAATGTTGCGCACCGGTTTGAGCTTTGAACGTGCCCCTGCTACAGCCCATTCAACAACGCTCGGTTCAGTGTTGCCAAGTCTGGAATTGGGAGGCATTTACTTTTGATGTGGTTTGTTTTGTTTGTAGCCAAGTCCACACTCCACAGGTGTAAGTTGTCTTTACTTTAGCAATTTTGTACTGGGCGCCCCCCCGCGTTTTGGCATATGCTGGCCCATTTTGGCCGTGATTCCGCTACTTTTGATTAGCAATTGGAGGGGTTTTGTTGTGCAGACCTGGCAACCCTATCCCTCGGTTCGCCCTTCATGCACTTCGAGCACTTCGATGGCGTGGCCTGGTCTGGCCTTCGAAGTGCACAGCCTTCGAAGTGCGCACCCTTCACTTTGGGACACAGCTAGAGAGATATGAAAAGGAAATAGGGAATGTGAAGGTGCAGTTCAAGAGAGAACCTGTAATTATTGTGCATGGCCTAAGGATTCAACCCTCTTGAGTCGGCATTCACGCCGGCGTGATTGGCTTGCTTTTTTTCTTATCAGTGCCAAAGAGAATCAAATAACTGTGTCGTTTTTTATCATTCAGGCAAGTGTTATACATCATAATCTGTTAAGTTCCTTTTTTTTTTTTTTGTACAGTCACAATAAAAACAAATTGTTGTGCTTTTTGCAAAATGAAGAAAACTAACATGATGCTCGATCTGCAGCCTCTCTGTCAAAGACGTTCATTCAGATAGTCTTCAGAAAATGACCTCTAGCTTAGTGAATTCTTGTCTTACAAACAAGAGAAATGTGTCTGAAGAAACGCTGAAATGTCAGGTTTTAAACACTGTAAACCAAGAACAAATAAGAGCAAGAGCAAAAACAAATATTCTGTGTTTATGTAATCCGTTTGAAAGCAGAGAGATGTCAGTCGTTCCTGAGCAGCTCATTATACGTTAATGCGACCACGCCCACTAGGCACGTGCTCTATAGAGATCGCTAAGACATGTGACCAACTGGGCGGTAACGTCATCAGAATGCAAAGAATTATGGGTATGCTTGGCCCGTTTACATGGCCTGGCATAGCAGGCTAGTGTTCTGGCATGAAAATAATTAAAAATTAGAGAGAAAAACAGACTATAATCCTACAAAATGCAGCGGGCTAAAGAAAACATTGTCAGACCATATCGCCTAAAACTAAATCCTAATGCAAAGACGAGATCTGATGAGAAAATAAAGGGAATCAAAGGACTGGATCCTTACGAGCTGAGCGACTGGTCAAGGGACGTCAAACTTTTGCCCAACTTCCAGCACCCATATATATATACAACTACATATTAAGTGTTGTGCGTTCACACACACACACACACAAAGTTTTCAGAATTCAAGTCGCTGCAGTCTTTTTAACAGATGGATGGGTCCAGTACCTGGAGATTGTAAAAGTGGGGCAGAAAACTGTCGTCCGTTCAAAGTTATGCGAATGTTTTAAGCACCACACTCCTCGCTCTCTCTCATCTATCTGCATGCAGTCCGAATTTAACAAACCTGCGTGCGTGTGTGTGTGTGTGAGGCCGGCTACACACTGCAAGCGTGGTGTGTCCGTTTTTATTTCAGCTCCCATGTTAACAGGTTAGAGCGTTCACACTACCTGCGGCTCGAGCCGCGCGGAAAATGCTACAAATAGAACCGACGCCTATCTTTCACGCGACACGTTGGAAGCGTTTAACATGAAGTATAGGCCTTCCACTATGTCACCTAGCAGCAGCATCGCCGCGTCAGACACGCTTCTGGTGTGCAAAGACACAAAAAACGCCACGATTGCAGTGTGTAGCCGGCCTGAGAGAGGGGGGCGCGGAACAGTGGACACATAAAAATATACTCCGTCATTTTGTTCATACAGGACATCATTCAAATGGCAAAGTGTTTACTTATATTTGTATACCCCGTTCTTAAGCTTTATGCCACTTCTATCGTGAGAAGGACTATTGCAGTTTATAACAGTAGGTAGACGGCATCTTGAACACTGCGTTCTTCCCTCCATGCAAAGAAGACTGGCGCCCGTTTGTGCCACGGATTCCCAAAATGCTTTGCGTTTACCACTGGGAATACGTCATGATGACGACACATTAGCAATCTCTAGAGATTAAAATACTGAGGCGATGCCCAGATGTAAGTAATTACCTAGACAAACTATCATTTAAAAGATCTAAGACTCAAGCTTCCATTTTTGACCTCTGTTTTATTCTCAAAGATATAGTGACCGTAATTTGTTAATATGTGTCAGGAGTTATGAATATCAAAACCGTCAGTACCTTCTAAAGATAGTAATACGAGCGTCATGATCTCATTCATAAAAAAACTCTTCATACTTAATATTGGCAGCCGGGCGCTCCGTGCACATGTAGTCCATAGCACTCATGAAGAAGATATCTTCATATATGGACTACATGTGCACGGAGCGCCCTCCGGCTGCCAGTATGAAGAGTTTTTTATGATTTTTTTTTTATTTTCCGCCCAGAAATTTGTACTCACCTAGTAAATTAATCTTGATTTAAGAATTTTAAATATTTGGACTGGAAAACAAGAAAAAATACTAAATAAGAAATCTATAAGTCAAATATGGAGGCTCGATTCTGCCCGGAGCTACCAGTTGTAGTTAAGTCAATAAGTCAATAAGTCAAATCTTCTGATCATTTAAAATATAATTTTTGTTGATTACATTCCAAATATAATAAACTACAAAAAATATATATTTCCTTTGCCCTGTTGCTCTCTGTCACAGACTTACCTGCAGCTCATTAAAGAGAGTCCTTTGTTATCTCAGGTGCTATCTTATCATTATTCATTAGATATCACGCCTCCTCGCACATTGGCTTTGAGAAGAGAAACTGTCTTACAAATTTTAAATCAGTGTATTGTTTTATGTTAATGAGTAGGCTCAATGATTCTCACATCAGTTTAAAGAAAAAACTCTATGGAAATACAAGATGGAGTCAAAAGTATTGTGAACACCAGGATTGGAAGACAGGGGGGGCTTAGCCCCCAGGGTATTTGTAACTTGCGTTTGCAAAATCTTTGCACTCACATCTAGAGCTACACTATGAGTTACTAAGCAATGACTTAAATGCTATCTGTCTGCTCATGTAAATGTATGATAAAGTAATAGCATACTATTCCTCTCTATATAAGATAAGTTGTCCACTGAATGCTATTTAATTACACGGAACCGCATGTATTCAACCCATTTTTGAGCTAAAATACAAATAAAAGCTAAACCTAAATTGAGCTAAACCTATAAGCTACAATTACCACAGCTGTACAATTTTCACACCCTATACTAAATTTACCCTATACAATAGCCTAATGACATAACATTATTTAATATTTTAATCACAGCTTCTTTAGTGTTTTGACATCGACAACCCAAGTGCATTTTACCTCAAACTTGCGACTAGTTAACTTTCTAAAGTAGCCATCGCTTCTCGGGTTGACATTAACACACTGACAAAATTATATTTTGAATTAAAAATATTTGTATTCCACTTTTTAATGTGTGATTGTGTAAAGGTGTTCACGAGATACAAACCTTTCGCGAACTTACTTTCAACGAACACTCGTTCTCATGAAGACGGCGGTGTGTGTGTGTGTGTGTGCGCGTGTGTGTGAGAGAGAGAGAGTGTGAGTGAGACGCAGGGAAAGGAAATGCATCTGAACGTTATTTGCTCTATGAAAGACATTGATAAAGACGAAAACTAAGGACATTTAATCTATAATTTTATTTTATTTTTGCTAAACACACAGATTTACAGATTTGGTTAGTTATCGTTTTTTTGTAATGCCTCGTTTTTATTTTTATTTCAGTTAACGACAACCCACCTAGTTTTCGTTCATTTTCGTTAACGGTTATAACCTTGGTAACGACGAGACTAGATGAATCCTCCAGTTACTTGCAGTAGCGCTCCGGTCTGCAATGCTCTGAAAGCTGCCACAGTTCACACCAATGCAATGAGACGCGATGCATCATCTTGATAGCACGACTCTTGGTACTTCTGTCCAACTTCCGACTTTTCTGCAATTTTTTTGTAGCTGGATATATATATAATTTGTTGCGTCTAAATATGAATGAGGATACGGTTATTGATAAATCAAATTGTTATTATTGTTCTTATTATCATTTAGGGGGGCTTAGGAACATTTTGGGGTAGCTTCAGCCCCCCTAAAATAGGCCTAACGACGTCCCTGGTGAACACATATCTATTGTGTGTTTTGAGGCCTTAATTTTAAAACATTTTTTTTTTTTTTTCAAAATCCGTGCATAAACATTTTTCTCTCAAAAATACAAGCATGTACATACATGTTGCTCACATATTCTGGTAGCCCAGTTTGTGCTGAATACAGTGTAATTACACTTTTGCCATTACTTTGTTTATAAGCAACTGAAAAAAACACAAATGTCAGAGCATGTCAAAACTTCTAAAGGGCCACAAAAAGACTCCAGAGGGTTAAACCTTTTTTTATGTGATAGTTTCAAAATTTGTTGTGGGTGTATGGGATGGCCTGGATGGGTGTGGCATTTCCCGGCCTGAAATTTTTTCCCAGTCCGGTCCTGATCCAGAGTACAACATTTTCTCTCACACACAGACAGAGAAAGTGAAATTAATGTATATTTGCATATACATACACCAAACTTTGTTAAGTAATAATTGGATAATTTCAAAATAAATATAGTCTGGTGTAGCGACTATGAGTCAGATAAAATAATAACTCAACGGGGAACTGAATTCAAATGAAAGAGACTCGAATGACACTATAATTTATAAATAATTCAGAATTAATGTTTACACCTTAACTTATTCGTCCGCCGATATGTTAGAACTTAAAGGGGGCTCTGTTAAAGGGAAACATGTATATTTAGCTCAAATTAATGAATTAATGAATTCATAGGGAATTTTGAGAGTCTATTTTACAGCCGAGCAAATGACTCTTCCAGCGTTCATTTGAACGGGCCGTAAATATCAACTCTGCAGCGGATATTAATATTAATAGTGTTTATTAATATATTAATAGTGAAACACTATTTAACAGCCAGGTAACTTAGACGCAGTTCAAGACATTAAATTGATAAGCACATAACACAAGAACAGTTATCTTTGAATACAAACGGAACTTTATTGATTACTCTAACACATCAAACTAATATCTAACATAAACACACGCACTCGCATATTCACACGTTGCAGAAAGGAAGAAGGTGAGGAAAGAATAAGTTCTAAGAGAGAGAAATTATGAAATCCTAACCAATCTATGCATTTATGAAACATGACCTGAAGAAACCATTGATCAGTAATTTAACCTCCTATCGTTTCTTAGGCAGGGTTATTACATTTGATCTAATGCACCAGTTCAGCTCAGAATCAAGAGGCATTACTTGCGTTTATGTCTCGTGTGTCGTCTGACAAGGGGGATTCCCTTTTCCTGGCTGGACATGGGTTTTCCCGGATCTTTGATTCGCTGAAGGTCTGGTCGACGTCTGGGGAAGCCAATCACGTGGCGTGTTGGCGGCTGGATGAAAGTCTTGTGGGCGTTGTTTGAAGTTGGAGCGCACTGTTAGAAATTCGTTGTTGAGAGACTTTTGCGGCGAAACTTAACAGAACCCGAGACTTAACGGAAATAAAATAAACTTTAAGTAAAAGAAAGGAAAGTGAGAGAAAAGCAAATGGCCTGAATGAAATCGTTGTTAACCCATTTTCTCTGATGTTGGTCTGTCATGATCGTCAGATCGTCTCCTGGGAGCTCTCCGTTCAGAACTCACTCTGGTCATACTGCTAGGACTTAGCTCATCTCTGAACTGCGAACAGGCCGCGAACCAGCTCGAACTGAACTGGTTGTGACGTGAATTGGAAACTGAACTCTGAACCGAACTCAACTCAACTCAACTCTGAACTGAAAACTTTGTTCGTGTTTTGAGATTAAACTCAAATATTTGCCCATCCCCTGGATGGGTTCTGGCCAAATAGGCTTCAGGGGTGACTGTGTCTCCACCCCTCCCATAAAATTGGGTCATCTATAGTAATTGAGTTTCCTGCTCTTAAGCAGAGAGTAAATTTAGACCTAATTTCTTACTGTAAGGACATGATCAATTCTATAAAGATTTCATTCAGCTCATCTGTTGGATTATACCCATACGAACACACCGGTATCAAACACGATGCTTTTTCATCCACTCATTCAATAGTTACATAATTGCATGAATTGGGAGTAATGTACATGCATAATAGTCACGTGTATCAGTTGTAAACACACTAACAAGCTATTTCGAAGGCTATTTGAATGAAAGTCCAATAATCAGTAATTTGATATGTAATCAGTATGTAACAGTTTCTGTGAGCTTGCTTGGAGTTTTAGCTGTGTCACATGGATTTCATTTACCGGTCATTGCAAAGACAGAGATCTGGTTTGTTTCTTTGTCTTGTGAACACAACGAGTCCTCTGTCCTCTTTGTGTAAGTTTGGTCACAAGTCCATAGGAAATCGAGTAATTATTAACTACAACTGGTAGCTCCGGGCAGAATCGAGCCTCCATCTCTCTCGTGATCGATGGTCGATTTCCTGGGGTCTGGAGCTGAATTAGGCTTTGTGAAGGGGATGTTCATTTGATAATTTGGAAGATTAATTCATCTATATGTCTGCGTCCATAATTGCTACACTGGATTCTTGCACAGTGGCTGGCATCTACTGACCATTATTGTCATAACATGATTTTGACCTGACATGAAGTTATTTTTCATGAAGTGGCAGCAGTTTGGCCCACAAACATGATAAATTCTCATGTTTTCTTTGTTTTAAATTGTTTCAACAAAACTGTAGTGAAGTCTTCTGTCTTGACCCCACCCCTCTTGTTATCTGATTATTGTTAAATTGGCCCCTCCTGATTTGTACCCTTTATAGTCTCCTTGGGCCCTATTTTAACGATCTGAAACGCTAGTGTCAAAGCGTGAAGCGCAAGTAACTTTGTGGGCGGGTCTCGGCGCTGTTGCTATTTTCCCGGCGGGATAAATGGCTCTTGCGCCCGGCGCAAATCTAAAATGGGTTGGTCTGAAGTAGCTTCATTATTCATAGGTGTGGTTTGGGCGTAACGTGAATAAACCAATCAGAGTGTCATCCAACATTCCCTTTAAAAGCAGGTGCGCAAGTTCCATTATGGATTGCTATTATTATGGCGTATTTACCAGGCGCACGCCAGGAGCGGTTCACAGCCGAGGAGACTGATGTTCTTGTAAGAGCAGTGAAAGACAGAGAAGTGAAGTTGTAATGTTGTACATTATGGTAAAGGTGATTTCACAGTCTTTTTTTTTTTTCAGTCTTTCAGTTTTTTCAGTTTTTCAGTCGATTTTTTTTCCTGGTTCTTGACGGACAAACCAATTTGTCAGATGTCCTTATATATATATATGTCTTGCCACTATTGGGCAAACAGGTCTTATCCTTAATTATTACAATTAGCCTGAATCATTTGTAAGCTAGATTTATGCCTATTTTATTTATTTATCTATTAGATTTATTGTGGCACACCACAATGATTTCCATCATGTCATGTGTTAATATTTTTTTAGTGTAACAATTTATGATTTGCAAAAATAACTGTTGCATCTGTGTAGGTTACATGAGCAAAGTGTATGCGCGTTGTGCACGCTATACATTATGGTCAAGCATGCGCCCTTAAAATAGCATAATGAACAACGCGCAACGCGCAACGCGCCACTGACTTTAGACTAGGTTTTTTCTGGTCAGTGGCGCAATTGTTTAATGGAACAGCAAAATAGCACCAGGGATTGTTTGCGCCGGAACACGCCTCCTTTTTTGCGCTGAACCGCCCAGGTAGCGCAAGTTCATTCACTAGTTTAGCGACGTGCTTCTGTGGAGGGAAAAGCGCGCTTTGCGCGGGTGCAAAATAGGAATGACACATGCGTCGGTGTACAAAGTCAATTGCGCTGGGTGCAAGATAGGGCCCCTTGTGTATGCAGTCCTGGGTTGGATCGTTGTCATATGTTTGATGTCTTCTATTCCTGGGCAGACTCCATGTTCCTGCTCCTGGTGTTTAGTTTGTTAAGTTTGGTCCAATACTTTTTACAGACAGAGAAAAGCCCTGAAAGAAAAGCTGGAAAACTTCTCTCCGAGTCATCCAGATGTAAAGGACATCAAGATCCTGGTTGCTGGGCAAATTGGAGCAGGAAAGTCCAGTTTTATTAACTCCATCGATAGTGTCTTTCAAGGAAGGATCTCCTCTAGAGCGCTAGTTGATACATCTGCTGGTGACAGTCATAGTTTCACACAAAAGGTAGGTATTTGTTACCTATACAGAACTTTAATGTTTTCTAAGACCCAAAAATGTAATTTGGCCCACTCTTGAGCGTTAAGCATTTTAGATAATCATGTGGTGATTTCTTGGAAATTGTTCACAAATATTTATGCTTCTATATTTTTGGTCTTCATTTGTAGCTCAAAGGATACACCATCAGAAGTGGGAAAAAATCTTTGCCCTTCGTCTTCAAGGACATAAAGGGCTTAGAACCTGAGGTGTTGGCTGGGTCACAACCAGATGACATCATCAGTGCTGTGTTTGGCCATGTGAAGGACGGCTATAAAGTAATAAATCACTACATTAACATTTTAACATAAAGTTGGTATGTGTAGGTTTGACGTTTAACATATTTTGTTGAATTTCCAATCTTAGTTCAATGAGAAGGAGGCACTCACACACAAGGATGAACTTTACACCTGTGACCCTTCCCTCTCCGATCAGGCTTTCTGTCTGGTTTACGTCATAGCCGCAAATACAATCCAACTCACAGATAATAAAGTTTTGGACAAGTTGATGATCATCCGCAAGAAAATCAGTGATGAAGGTAAAACTGACCCCTGAATGTTTGATTATGATTTTCATTCATGAGCTTATATGAGAGAGAAGAGGGCATACAGTGGGTTGGGTTTGTGTGTTTTTTCAATGAGTAGGTGGACAAAATCCAGATACAGGCTTTCAAGGAAAGATCTCCTCTAGAGCGCTAGTTGATAGAAAAAAGGTTCAAGTGCAAACAGGGCATGTGTCAAGGCTCAACTTTTCTGCTTAAAGGGTTACTTCAGCGATTTAGCATTAAGATTTGTATCAGTAGAAACCCGTTAGTACATTCAAATTATGGTACTTTCCCCCCTCATGTCCCCCTGAGACGAGATAATTATGCATTTTATTTCTGGAAAAAAATCCTCAGATGACGCAAATATCGTCATTTTGCGCCATCTGAGGATTTTTTAGCCAGAGACTAAAAACTACAGCCAGTAGACGGAGCTGTTCCGCATGTTATCAACCCGCCCATATGGGAGAGATCTCACTCACAGTGATCGGGCATTAATAACGGGCGGTGCAGAGCAAAGTGTGTGTTTCAACTTTTCAATGAATTCCTATGAAAGTTGCTTTCATATGCGATCTAAAAACGCGCCAGACTGGATACACGCCAGACTGGACACGCACCGTGAATGACTGCCACGCTTACCTCAGCTCTGCTCAGCTCTTCGCTCGTGCTGAATGAAATCTGACTCCTGCTGTGTTTGTGCCGTGACTTTCGTTCGGCTCACTCACACGTTTTGAAAAGTCACGTTCAGTTTTTAATTGAAGTGTTTATTCTCTAACTGAACGAAATGATTGTATTATTATGAAGATCAAAACGACGCTGGGGGCGGTGTAGGGAGTGGCCTCGTAGGGCAGCAAAGCAAGTGCATTCTGGGAGTTGTTGTCTTTCATCCACATGAGACAAACACATTTTCTGTCTTTTCTCAGTCCAGAAGGCACCAAATTAAAAAATAATTTCACATTTATACTACATAAATGACCCAGTTTAAATACACATTCATCTTCCCAGCGCTGAAGTACTCCTTTAATTATTTATATGACCCAGACAATGTATATAGGTTAATTATGTAGATCTGTACAACAAACTGCCACAAATGCTCAATTTTGTTGAGAAAAAAAAATTGTGTTATTGAACCTTTACATTGCTTCGCAACCCGTTCTCACTCCCAAGGCGTCAAATTCCGACGCATGGTCAAGTGCTTTCCGTGTCACAATAAAGACGCTAAAGGTACCCCTAGGCGTCACTATATTGACGCGCCGAGTGCTCCATTCATTTCAATGAGAAACCTTTGCCGTCAGACACAGACGCGTCGGGCATGGGAAAGTTATCGTCATGATGATCATATATTGGGTTATGATTTTGCCATTATGACATGTTGGACTGTGATTCTCAATTTAATCAGCCAGCATCATTTTATTTATGCTATCTAGACACGTTTTAACATGTAACCCAACCCCATTCCATCCCTAAACCTACCCATTTGTGTGGTATAAAATGGAGATATAACAGGCAGAGTCGACTGCATGCACAATTTATTAAAAAAATACAAATATTCCGAGGCCAAGCGTTTGATTTGTGTGAAGAAAATCCCCAAAAGCAATCAGCGTCTCCATCCGCAGAAGATCACGAACACATAAAATTTCAAATATTGCCGCCCGTTACGTCAGTTTTCATAGTGAAATTGCATTGGCTCTCGTATGTCTCGTGACCAATTGCGTCATTACGTCAGCTTTGATTGTAAAATGTCATTGGTTCTCGTGTGTCTTGTGACCGAATGCGTCATGCTAAAGAGGTGTGTGTATTATTTGAATGAGATATGAATGAGTGCGTTAACGGAGCGGCGGGATCATCATCTCAGCGATTAAAACATTAAGATCAACTCTGTTCTTTACATGAAGACATCGTGTGACTTCAGAAGACTTGGAATGCAACATGAGTTAATACTTTTATACTGTTTTTGGTCAGTTTTTGCAATAAATAAATGTGACTGTACTTTTATTTGCCTGTTATGTGTTTCTATATTGTTTAGGAGTGGGTAGGTTTAGGGTAGGAGTTGGGTTAGCTGCTCCAAAATATAAAAGTAACCTTTAAATATGAATAAAATATTAATAAAATCATGTATGCTTTTACAAATGCAAAGAATAAAATGCGTCTTGATCTGACGCATTGGGTAAACAACTGAAATCAATGGAGCACTCAGCGCGTTGATATAGTGACGCCTAGGGGTGACTTTGGCGTCTTTGTTGTGACGCGGAAGGCACTTGACCATGCTTCGGATTTTGACGCCTTGGGAGTGAGAATGGGTTGTGCTTCTGCATTTGCTGTAGGGATTCCTCAAGTGATTGTGGAATGAAGTGACATCTAATTTTCTGACCTAACATTCTGTTCCTGTCCAGATGGACTTGTGCAATGTCAAAATTGGCTTGCCATTGTCAAACATCTTCCCAGTGAAGAACTTCCATGATGAGATTGACACAGAGGATGACGTTGATGTTCTGATACTAAAGGCACTTGAACAGATTGTTCAGATTGCAGATGATAGATTGGTGGACATTCAAAGTGACTGACAAAAATCTCATACAGTTAATAATGTATTTTGGAGTGCGTTATTCTTTAAATGTAATACAAATAACGTGATAAATGACTATAGAGAGGATTTTGTGTTTAATTTTTATGAATGAATACAGTGGGGTTCAAAGTCAATGAAAATATGAGACTCAAATGTAAACCTGAAAATGAATAGAAAGATTCAGAAGAAGAATATTTACATTTAACAACATTAAAACTATTAAATGACATAAATAAATAATATGGGGAAAATGCAGTGACACTTGTGTTTAAGATTCGTCAATATATATTGTTGACTTACAATATAACAATAAAGTAATATATTGTCATGATTCCAACCTCCCACTGAGAAAAGGCGTACGTTGAAAAGACGTCCACTGAGAAGCCAGAATGAAAGTTTTTATGACGTCTGTTTTTGACGTGTTCTGCACATCCGATATAGACGTTCATGGAACCTCAAGGTTAAAAACTAGTAATGTGCTCATTGTGGACATATTTCCCATTTGTAATTGCAAAGCAACTCACAGACAGTGTGTGTTTGTCCAGAAATCATGAAAATAAAAGAAACTTAGCTCACACCTTTAGACACTTTAGACAACTTAGCATCAGTTTAAACATTAACATCCATATACTGCCATTGCACTGCACTTTACGTTCCTATTGTTACTGTGTAACAACCTGTAATAAACCTTGCACATTATACTTCTTTATATATACATATATATATATATTTTATGTTAACCACTTATTTTTAAGTCTACAGTTTATCTCACTTATCATATCCACATATTTTTTATATTTTTATTTTATCTTATTTCCAATTTTTATCTTTACTTGATTTATTTATAATCCTACTTATGTTAATACTTTTTATTCTAATTTTATTCTATTTCTATTTTAATTTCTTGTAACTGTTATTTGCACTGTCCATGGAGCGGACCTGTTTACATTTCACTGCCAGTTGTATATTGTGTATATAACTGTGTATGTGACAAATAAAACTCTTGAAATCTTGAAATCTTGAAATCTGTAATTCACACATCTTTGGATCGTGAGAGAATTGTGGGATTCAATCCAGGATCTTCTTGCTGTGAGGAGACAGTGTTTCACACAGAGACACTGGTGCTGCCCTTAATCACAGACATAAGACACACTTTGACTATTTCTGGGCTCTTGGTCCCCGTATGTGTTAGCTTTTCTTTGGCAGCTGTAACTGTATGTGTGAAACACAATAGTTATGGCTGAGAAAGCAAAGATAAAGTGACTTCAGGTGTTGTCAGCTCCTTGTTGATGTCTAAATCATCAGAAGTCTAGAATCTGATGTTGTGCTTTTGAGTTTTGTGTTCTTGTTTGGCAAATAATCATTTGTTTATATACTATAACCTTGTGAATCCACTGTATCGGGACTAATAGCAATAAAATAATCACTTATCCTGAAAGATGATAAAACAGCATGTGCACATTGTTTTGAGAAAATATTTCACATAGTCACACGCAGACATCAAGATTTTGCATATGATTCACAACAACGGTGACAATCATAACAAAAAAAACTTCATGCTGCAATGCATGATGGGTAGCTTCAAATACAAAACTCATGCTTGATTGCCACCGTTGTTGTGAATCATATGCAAAATCTTGATGTCTGTGTGTGACCATGAGAAATATTTTCTCAAAATAATGTGCACCTGCTGTTTTTTCATCTTTCAGGATGAGTGATTTGTTTATTGCTATTGGTGTCAATACAGCAGATTCACAAGGTTATAGTATATAAACAAATTATTATTTGCCGAACAAGAACATAAAACTCAAAAGCACAACATCAGATTCTAGACATCTGATGATTTAGTCATCAACAAGGAGCTGACAACACCTGAAGTCGCTTTATCTTTGCTTTCTCAGCCATAAGTATTGTGTTTCACACACACAGTTATAACATCCAAAGAAAAGCTAACTCAAGTACAGGGACCAAGAGCCCAACTAAAGCAAACGCTTCCCACCACAATGGTGACTTCAAATTAACCATAAATATCAACATCTAAAGCTCTGTTAATTCTCAGTAAGAGCTTCTGTAGACGTCTGACAAAAATAGTCAAAGTGTGTCTTATGTCTGTGATTAAGGGCAGCACCAGTGTCTCTGTGGGAAACACTGTCTCCTCACAGCAAGAAGATCCTGGATTGAATCCCACGATTCTCTCACAATCCAAAGATGTGTGAATTACAGATGATAAGTTTTCTAAAGTGTCTAAAGGTGTGAGCTAAGTTTCTTTTATTTTCCTGATTTCTGGACAAACACACACTGTCTGTGAGTTGCTTTGCAATTACAAATGGAAAATTTGTCCACAATGAGCACATTTGAACTAGTTTTTAACCTTGTGCAGAACACGTCAAAAACAGACGTCATTAAAACTTTCATTTTGGCTCCTCAGTGGACGTATTTTCAACGTACGCCTCTAGGGGCAAAGACATTGAAAAGACGTCTTTTGGACATAACTTTGCTCAGTGGGCTGTGTTTTGTGAGGACTCTTGTTTTGTTGGTAGTCCTTTGTAGTTTTTCATGCTGATTAGTTTCCCATTTAGCCACTCCCTCTTGTTATCGTGTTAACCTTGTTTCCCTGTGTGTATTTATACCACTGTGATTTCCCTGTTCTGGGTCAGTCGATGTTTCACTGTAGATGCTCTTGTTCCTGATTTCCTGGTGTTCTCTATCTCTGTCTTTACCCACGTTTGTTAATAAACCAAATCTGCATGTGGATCCGCCTCATCCTGCTTTTGTTGTACCCAGCATTACAGATCGACTGACCAACACATGGATCCAGCAAAGGAGATTTTGTTTCTTCGTCAGGGGACAAACACCATTGAGGATTACACTGGTCAGTTCTGTGCTCTGGAAAGATGGTGATTTTAAGGACTTTTACTGGCATAGCCTGAACAAGCCTTTAAGGTCATGTATGCCTAGAGGAAGAAATTAACTCCATTTAGAACAATACATGGACTACGCTCTACTGTTAAGTGGTTCCACCTTCACTGTGGGGAGGGTTGAGGAGGATCCTTATCCTAAAAAGTTTTTTGGAGGGGGCCATGTGCCTCGAGCTCTGGTGGCCACAGAGCATGATTCACCATGGATTCCAGTTCAAGAACACATTCCAGAATCGTCGGCCAAGATGGCCGCTACTCCAGAACCGGGATGGAAATTAACTTTTTTGTCCACCGGCCACTGTGGCTGGTGGATTTCAAAATCTACCAGCCACTCAATGTTTTTACAAGCCCCTTTCTTGTTTTTAACCGACAATGTGTAACTGCATGTGAAAATTAATACTACAAGCTCTGCAATACTTAAGCAGTTTATTTAATCTCAAGTCTCAATTAAATACTGACATTTTCTTTTTCTCTCTTATACACACACAAACCATGAACTGATATACATTTAATTAAATGAGTAGGGCAGATTAAACAAAAAACTAACATTCCTCCACCCATCCTCCCGACTCTCAGTCCAATTTACTCCTGCTCATCAGAATCAGATTCTGAAGTTTCAGAGGTGCTTTCCTGAGCGTTCTTCTTCCCCTCCATGAACTGTGGCCTTCTAGGCCGGATGCTAGCCTGATGCCAGAGCTGGATAGCAGGGTTGGGGTCATAGTTCTCAATGGAGGGACTGGATAGGTGGACAGTCAGTAGGTCACAGAGGCTTCTTGATGTAAGACGGGACCTCCAGTCACTTTTCACCAACTTCATTTGATTGAAGCCTCTTTCACAGTCTGCAGTAGAGGCTGGTATGGTGAGAATGAGGTCAACCAGGCTGAGGATGTCGGGGCACTGTGGTTGCAAAGACCTGTTGATTTCTGGCCAGGTCTTCATGTGGAAACTCTCTCCCGTCTCATACAGTCTGGTCTCGAGAATGGTCCACTGATCTGGGATGAGCTCAACAGCGACCCCTGAGGATGTCAGGATGCTCTGGAAGTGTATAGTTAATTCCTCCACTTCTGATTCACCAAATTCTGAAAAGAGACAGACATAATGAAACAACATTGAATTATATGCTTTCATGACTTTGTAGATTAAATGTTATGTATGACCCTAAACCACATACATTTAGAGCGATCTGCGTCAGGCCAGCTGTTCAGATTCACTAACTTTGTAGCTTGGAGAATCCCTATGGTCATATCGGTGAAGCGGCTTTGCAGACTTTGGCAGAGTTTGTCGAGCAGCTCAAACTTGGCCTTCATGACACGGTTCAGGATGCTGTCATCATTCTCGTGATGCTTCATAGGCTTTTAGCTTGGGCCCAGGTCTGTGGTACATTTACATTAGTAAGTTTATTTAAGATATTCAGCTAAGCATTAACACAACTTTTCAGTTCTCACTCTGACACTCACCTGGTTTTGTCTTTTGTGAGCACTGTTTGGGTGGCTGTCAGGCAGCTGTGTACTTCAGCCACTGTGATAGCTGAGGTGTGAAGAGTCAGAGAGAGGCTGCTGAGGTGAGTCAGGCAATCATGCATGAAGTTGCAAAACATGAAAAATCTGGTGACTGAATCCTTATACAAAATCCGTCGAATCAATAAAGAAAAGTCATTAGTCAATTTATAATTTTTATATAAATGTTATAAGTGTAAGTTAGTTTGATTTATTAAATTACACTGAACAAATTCCTGACAGTAAACGGACCTAACCTTTTAACTTAACATTCAAGTTCTCTACACTGTTATTTAGCCTACCTGGTCTAGGTGCTGGGTAAGTCCCTGGTAACCCCTCAAGAAATGGTCAATGGCCCTAAAGAGGTGAGAGACCCACCTGGTGCCTCCAACCCTAGTTGGTACAAGGGGATTCTGGCCCAGAATCTTGAAGCTGTGCTTTAGGTTTGCCCTGTTGAGAGAAATTTTACACTAGAATGTATGCAGCCCTGACAGCACATCTTCAATCTGTTTTGCCATAGAGCAGCTCTTAATGGCATCCTTGAAAGCTAGTTCCAGGCGGTGTGCCATACAGTGAATACCCAGGACGAGTATGTTACTTCCTCTCAGCCTGCTCACTACTCCTTTAAGTGTCCCTGTCATCACCGACGCACCATCAGTTGCACATGCCACTAACTTGGCCTGCCACTCATCTCCACAGACCTCCCTCATCATGTTATCTATTGCATGAGCGATGTTCTCACTGTCTGCTTTCTCCACATCCTGTATCCCTACAAAGTGGACCTCCACCTTGCCTCGGTTGCACAAGCGTGTATACAGCATTTCCTGTGTGTCAGTAGACCCGTCAGACATAATGGAGAGGAATTTCGCTGTCGCTATCTTTGACTGAAGGGTCTTCCTCTCAGCTGCAGCTATGTGCTTAATAAACACCCTGGCTTGCTTCCGATTCACGTATGTGCTACCTGTGCTAATTCCCTTTTTCTCATCTAATCTATAAAATGAAAATGGAAAAATAAACAAAAAGTAAAGTTTGAAGTAAGTACCATTTTTGCCAACAGGATGGTAAATAATAAAACAATTTGTTCAAAAACATATACTGTATATGCTGTTAATGCTTCTCACCTCTCAAAATAAGACATAAGTATGCAAAACATTTAACATATGATTAGAGGCAGTTTAGCCTATTCTATCTAAAAATATTTTGAGATTTTTATCATTTCATGGTTTATAGTTCTTGTGGAAGTTGATTACTTTGCACTGAGGATATGAAATATCCTCAGATATGATATATAAAATTGAATGCATATATCAATAAAAAGATGTGTAAAATACAAAATAGTATTTTTAATGTCTATTATATCTGTTTAAGTGATAAAGAAGACCTACATTTATAATTTAAGCCATTTATTATAAATATGTGACTCATTTTATAAAATATATGAGTAAGTAAATCATAGGGACAGAAAAGTCACTGTATAATAGGAATGACCCATTAGTTACATGGGCGCTATATTCTTCTGACCTTATTCAGCATTTAATCTAAAATCTACTATTCAACATTTCATAGAAAGAAAGAAAAATAGACTTACTTGCATTTCCATTCGTAATCTTGAAATGGCCTTTTTTCGCGATTGCGTGGGCATTCCTAAACAGTATTATCATCTTATCCAGCTGGGCCGTCTTCAGGCTGGTAAGTGCCTTCATGGCAGCCATATTCTCCAGGGCTGCTTTTCCCTGTGCTCTCTTTTTTACCTGGATGTGGCATTTGGATGATTCGTGGTCTTTTATGGCTTCCAGTTTTAGGTTTTTAGTCCCAACAATGAAACTATTAGTTTTGGCATCTTCTGAAGCGTGTTGACAACATACCGAGCAGAAGTTTGTCAGACTTGTCTCGTTGTAATCTAACCAATCGCGGGACTCCCCATTGTCTGCTTTTCTCAGTCGTTCTTTAAAAAAACTTTTTTTGACCTTCGCCTCTTTGTCCACTGGCTCCTCCTGAGATGTTTTCTCTGCAGACCTCTAAACGCCTGCGATGTAACGCCACATTTTTTTTTGAAGGTGTGCGTCCTCTAAAAGTGTCCGCCGTCCAGGTGAAACAGTACGCTATGCTATTTTTATTTACCCGCCACGGTGGCCGGTAGGTGAAGAGTGTTTACCCGCCACAACACAAAATCACCCGCATTTGGCTGGTTGCGGGTGCTAATTCCCATCCCTGTTCCAGAACCTCTCCACATCATGGCCATCGAGCATGTGTCTTTGGACATGATGGTTGTCGCCACGCCAGAGCCCGAGCCTCTGTGGCTCTGTGTTGTATGCAATTTACGCATACAATGCAATTTACTGTAAAGTTTGACTTTTTGAATTAAGATTATTCTGAACATTTTTTATCTGCATTGTATGTAAGTATACTTACACTGAAAAAAAGGAAAGCTGGGTTGTGAGATTGACATAAAAATATTATGTTTGATTTACATAACTATATTGTGTTAAACACCAAAATACAATAACTGTTAAACACAAAATAGTTATGTTAATCAAACATAACATTTTTATGTTAATCTGCAACCACAATCGTCCATTTTTTCAGTGTACCCACATTTATTTTTTACCCAAACAATTTTTTACTCTTAGTAGGTGAACTCACATGTTGTGAAATATAAGTATTACTGTTAATTTTTTATTAAACATTTAGCTACTCTAAACCTGTGATATGTATATTTAAATCACTGTACTCGACTTTATTAGGTGCATTAATTTTCAACAAAATAATGAACTCTTGGGGTTTACATTGTATAGGCTAGCTGTATCATAGAATGATCTCACCCCAAGGTGTACATCTAACATAATTGTGGCGAGCAGCGAGGCCGAGGGACCGTGAGGGCGGGACGAGGCGGCGCTCATCAGAGAGGATGAGCGCCAGCTGCGAGCCGCAGCGATCTTGGCCCTTGCGGAGGAGTGAGGGAGTATAAAGGAGGAGCGACGACAGTGAGGGACGAGAGAGGACCAGGCCTGGAGTTTGTGTTATGTTTTATTTTAGTTTTGTTATCCGCTGCAGTCGTCCGTGAGGGGCTGCAGCCTTTATTTTCACGTTGTGTTTATTTGTGTTTGTGTGTAGGCGGCAGTCGGCCGCGAGGGGCTGCCGCCGCCATATTTATTTTGTCTTTATTTTTGATTAAAAACTTGTTGAATGTTCGCCGGTTCCCGCCTCCTTCTTCCCGTACAAACAACGTTTACTACAGTGGTGCCGAAGCCCGGGAGGAAGGAGGGACACGCTGTCGAAGAGCCCTCGCAGCTGAGGGGGATCGCGGTGCCGCGGAGTTCGGGCAGCGCGGAGGAGAGAAGTCCGCGAGCGGCTGCCCGAAGCGGTGGTGCTGGAGCGGATGAAGGTCGGTGGGACGGAGAGCTCGCTGCCGTGCCCCTGGGTCGAGGTGGGGTGGCTGCCGTCCGCGAGGGGGCGAAGGAGTCCCCAGCGCTTGCCCGGAGCCGAAGCCTGCTGCCGTCCGCCATATTGGGGAGGAGCCGGAGCGCTGCTGTCCGCCAGGTTGGGGAGGAGCAGGGAGCGCGGGACGGGGACTCGCTTCCGGCCGCCCTCAGAAGGAGGAGCCACCGCCGGCCGCCAGGGGGCGGAGGAGTGTCGAGCCGTCCACCGGCCGTCCAGTACCACCGCATGGCACCGCGAGGAAGAGCCTCTCGGCTGGCTGAGGACCGAGCGGCAGTGTGTCTGGGAACCGGACCAGAATTTTTTTTTTTTTTTCTCCTCTCTCCACTCTCTCGTCTCTGTCGCTCCTCATGCTCCCCGCTCCGTTCTCTCACCTCGCTGTTCTTACCCCCAGGTCCCGCGGCCGCCGTGATCGGGGGAGTAGAGCGCAGAGTCGGGAGTGCCCCCCGGCCTGCGAAGGGCGTTGGGGGTATGTGGCGAGCAGCGAGGCCGAGGGACCGTGAGGGCGGGACGAGGCGGCGCTCATCAGAGAGGATGAGCGCCAGCTGCGAGCCGCAGCGATCTCGGCCCTTGCGGAGGAGTGAGGGAGTATAAAGGAGGAGCGACGACAGTGAGGGACGAGAGAGGACCAGGCCTGGATTTTATGTTGTATTTTATTTATGTTTTGTTATGTGTTGCTGCAGTCGACCGTGAGGGGCTGCAGCTTATTATTTTCATTTTGTGTTTATTTGTATGTAGAAGACAGTCGTCCGCGAGGGGCTGTCGCCGCCATTTTAGTTTGTGTTTATTTTTGATTAAAACTTGTTGAATGTTCGCCGGTTCCCGCCTCCTTCTTCCCGTACAAACAAGCTTTACTACAATAATGTTGTGTTTTTTTTTCTATAGAGACACCAAATTAAAATTAAGTGTGCCAAGGTGGCGTGTAATAGGTACGCCTAACTGTTTTGTGTTTGATATAAACTAAAATCATAACTTTTTATTTATTTATTTTTGTATAGAATTTCCTCTCTTCTGTATTCCATGTTCCAAATCCTGCCTTGTCTGCCGCTTCGCTACTGCTTATATAGGTCTGTGGGATGACAAGGGGCACGCACATGGTTCATCCAACCATATGTCGCTTGAACCAACAACTTTTTTTCACTGTTCACCTTTATTCGGATCATGCACAGAATGTTTACGTCAGAGATCTCAAACTGGTTCCACGGAGGGCCTAGTGTATGCTGGTTTTTAGTCTTTATCTTCAAGTAGTGACCAATTAAGACCTAGACTGCCAGATGATGGGAGATCCTAACCAATTACTGACCTACTCAATCAGTTTTGTACAAGGTAAAAGAGTAAAACCAGCATACACTAGTCCCTCCGTGGAACTGGTTTGAGACCTATGGGTAACGTTAACCGAATATACTTCAATAAAGGAGTCGCTGGAGAGCGACATGACAGGATAGAGAATCTGATTTAAGTAAACAAAACCCTGGGCAGCGCAATGCCAATTCTGCACTGGTTCGTGCAGGTGGCCCAAGGAAAGTCAGACAGTACATGTTAGACTCGAACTTACGACCATCGTGACGCAGACTGTCCGGCAATGCAGCGACTTAGCCCACTATGCCACGCAGACCCCTGTACTTACAGTACACTATTATACATTATGTAAACTTTTACCTAATCTTAACCCTAACCTCTGTAAGTTCTTGCCTAACCTTAACCGTTCACAATATAAAACTATGTCATTTCTATAACACACAAAAATGTAATTTGTTGTATGAATAACACAAAAATCTACAGTGTAATCCCGTGTTAGCAAGGGGTGAAATCGGGTTGCAGAGCCACATGTCCATTATGGAGATCATATTGCAGCTTTTCATATTCAACAAAGAAATAAGTAATACAATTACTAGTTTGTTACTAGTTTACTAGTGTACTTGCAATGTAATTTACACATATCTTGGTGTGATCACATTTTAGCTGGATCGCCTTGAAGCTGTTGGATACTACCCCATATTACTTTTGGGGAGGAAAACAAAATCAACATTTACTGCAGATGTCATCAGCAGCATTGGGCTGAATCTTCATGAGGAGCTTCTGGGAAAGCTGAAGGAGGTCTTTGGGTCAATCCTGAAGTGTGAGTGAATGTTCAAAATCGAAACATGTATTTGGTGGTAATTACTGTACATTTATGGTTAATAATTTAATTTAGAATTATTTCATATTTGTGATTTCTAAATGTTCATAATTATTATCAAAAGTGTTTGTAAAATTGTTTCTGTTTCTTAAGTACACTCCCGAAATCTGGAGAAGGAGAAGGTAGCTGAAGTTGAAGACAGTATCCCTGCTAGGGAGTCAGCTGGTCAGGAAGAGGATATGATGCAGCAAGGTACAGACTGTTTTCCAGTCAACACCACACTGACGTAGAAAGGGATGTGTGTGTATCCTATAGGGGCAAAAGAATGTACAACGGGCTTGCAACTTTGGAATAGTTGTCCAAATTCTGTATTTCATATTAATATTATCTCACATTGTAACCATGTAAAACCAATGATTATATTATTATTTTCAATTTGAAAAAGAATTGCTGCTACCCAGCCACACATCTTTAGAATCAGCTGTAGCATAGCTAAAATATAGACATTGATGGGTACCATAACAGTAATTTTAGCTGTAATGCAGTGGATTTTTCATAAAAAGGTCTCGTTCAAAAATGCAGGCCACGGTGAAAAAGTATTTGTCTCATCTCAACACAGGACAATCACAGCTGGTCAGGAACAGTCAGGTACAAATTCAAAATATTCCTGAAGATTCCCACGTCAGGACTCGGGGCCTCTGGCCCAGGAACTGCTCTTTACTTTGACTTCTCTCAGTATTTATCTATTTGGAACTGAACATCTTAGCCAATCCCAGGTCTAACAGAAGACCGTTACCTCATCTTGATGACCATTGCTTTTCAACAGATTCAAGATGATCTGTAGTAACCTTATCTTGGTCACATTTGTGTCTCCTGTCCTGTTGGTAAGCCATCCTGTTAGTATAAAAGAGATAGTCATAGAATATAATAGAGTTGTAAGCTATAAGTTTGTCTATCTGCGCCTCATTCTGATTTTAAGAATAAGTTTAGCCATTGATGGCCTCTCTATGCCCTTTCTGTAAATCCTGCACACTGCACAGTCATCCTGTCAGTCATCGAGTGGCCTTAAATTGAGAAGAGAAAGCCCCTCCTCTTTACAATAACAAGATCAACAGGCTTGTGTGTGTGATGTCCACACTTGACACTACCCTATGACCTAGTTTATAAGCTACAGGCCTCAGGGCCAGATGTACTAACGCTTTTGCACCCACTTCAGGCGTATTTGTTTCGCAAACTGCGCATGAAAGCATGGCGAGGTATGTACTAACAGGCCGCATCGAGGTGGAAACGCAAACTGCCTGGCGCTGAAACTGAAAATGGCTAATAGCGCCTTCCGTGTAATGCATATGCATTCATGGGAGGATCACATAAAGAGATGGGAGGGGAAGCGTTAACTGCGCCTAATTATGTATTCGACGTTATGTAGCCTACTAAAACCGCCACTGACAGTGCGTCTCTATTTTGCGGTGAAAATTCTCCGCCTCGGAAAAGCAGGTGCAAACAAGGATATGCGCCCAGACGTTATTTCTAATAGGCTAATATACCGAATGCAAATCACAATTATGCTTTATGACATTTTCTATTATCCTTATTAGCTAGCGGAGAAATTACCAAAATGAAATGACCAAACACAAAATCGATTTAGTAAGCTTACACTTAAAGGGTTAGTTCACCCAAAAATGAAAATTCTGTCATTAATTACTTACCCTCATGTCGTTCGGCACCCGTAAGACCTCCGTTCATCTTCAGAACACAAATGAAGATATTTTAGTTGAAATCTGATGGCTCAGAAAGGCCTCCATTGGCACAATGCACGGTACACTCTCAAGACCCTTAAAAGGTACTAAAGACGTCGTTACAAAGTCCATCTCACTACAGTGGTTCTAAAATAACTTTATGAATCGGCGATAATAGTTTTTGTGCGCAAAAAAACCCTAAATAACGACTTATATAGTGATGACGATTTCAAAACACGGCATCATGAAGCTTCGAAGCGTTATGAATCAGTGAGTCGAATCAGCAGTTTGGATCGTCAAATTTCAGCAGTTTGGCGGTTTGACACGCGATCCGAATCATGAATCGACTCACTGATTCATAACGCTTCGAAGCTTTATGAGGCCGTGTTTTGAAATCATCATGACTACATAAGTCGTTATTTAGGGTTTTTTTGCGCACAAAAACTATTCTCGCCGATTCATAAAGTTATTGTAGAGCCGCTGTAGTGAGATGGACTTTGTATCGACGTCTTTAGTGTCTTTTAAGGGTCTTGAGAGTGTAAAGTGCCATTGTGCCAATGGAGGCCTTTCAGAGCCATCAGATTTCAACTAAAATATCTTCATTTGTGTCTGAAGATGAACGGAGGTCTTACGGGTGTCGAACGACATGATGGTAAGTAATTAATGACAGAATTGTAATTTTTGGGTGAACTAACCCTTTAAAGATGGCCAATAGCCTAACCAAAACTCCAAATGTAGCCTTAATGTCCAAATTAAAGATGGCATATATTATAGTTACGTTTCATTAGCATGTTAGACATTTTAATTGGAAAATACAAAACCATTTGTGGACGAGTATAAATGAACATTTTAAGTGTTGTAATAATCCCGGTCACTTTTTTTAATATCAGCAATGGCCGGGTGGGTGAATATTATTTGTACAGTAGGATATATTCAATTCAATTCAATTCAAATTTATTTGTATAGCGCTTTTCACAATACACATTGTTTCAAAGCAGCTTTACAGAAAGTGCATTTCATAGATGTACAGTAAAAATGTTAGAAAGACAATGTTAAAGAATAATGTTCGAAAAAGTTAATCAATCGTGTATTAATTTAGGCCATAACAACGCTGGCGTTGAGTCGTCTCTTCACAGGCGTGGAGTCGTCTCATCACAGGTGTCGGGGCATCCGAAGTCTCCATGAGAGGCTGGATACAAACTGGAGCTGATGAACTATTTACCTCGGGACTAGTGTCCCGAGATAACAACAGAAAAGCAGATGGGAAATGATTAGCGTAGCTGCTGTTCAGAATATTATATTAATGCTTTTGATCCGATTTAACTGTAGCATAAAAAGATAATTATAATGTGAATGCTTGGCTAAAGAGATGCGTCTTTAATCTAGTTTTAAACTGGGACAGCAAGTCTGAACCTCGAACAATATCAGGAAGACTATTCCAGAGTTTAGGAGCTAAATGTGAAAAAGCCCTCCCTCCTTTAGTGGACTTAGATATCCTTGGAATGACCAGAAGCCTAGAGTTTAGTGATCTTAAAGAGCGTGATGGATTGTAGGGCGATAGAAGATCCGTTAGATACACTGGAGCTAAACCATTTAGGGCTTTATAGGTTAGTAGCAATAGTTTGTAATTGATACGGAACTTCACAGGTAACCAGTGTAGAGATGATAAAATTGGTGTTATATGATCATATTTTCTTGACCTAGTAAGAACTCTAGCAGCCGCGTTTTGGACTAACTGTAGTTTGTTTATTGAGGATGCAGGACAACCAGCTAATAAAGCATTACAGTAATCTAATCTCGAGGTCATGAATGCATGAACTAACTTTTCTGCATCAGAAATAGATAGCATGTTACGTAGCTTAGCAATGTTTCTAAGATGGAAGAATGCCGTTCTTGTAACATATGAAATATGATTTTCTAATGTCAGGTTGCGGTCTAATATAACACCCAGGTCTTTTACTGTAGTGGATAAAGTGACAGGACATCCTTCCAAGGTAAAATTGTATTGCGAGAGGTTTTGTGGGCAGTTTTTTGGACCAATAAGTAACACCTCCGTTTTATCTGAATTTAATAGCAGAAAATTACACGTCATCCGGTATTTAATATCTTCAACACACGCTGTCAGTTTAGATAATTTAGCGTTTTCATCCGGTCGTGATGAAATATATAATTGAGTGTCATCAGCATAACAGTGGAAATTAATTCCATGTTCTCTTATAATATTACCAAGTGGCAGCATATATATAGAGAATAGCAGAGGGCCTAACACGGATCCTTGCGGCACCCCATAGTCTACTGACGTTATCTTTGATTTTTCCCCATTTAGACAGACAAAATGGTAGCGGTCTGATAAGTACGATCTAAACCAGTTTAATGCCTGTCCCTGAACACCAGTATAATTTTGAAGTCGATCTAAGAGTAGTTTATGATCTATAGTATCAAACGCAGCACTAAGATCGAGTAGAACTAGTATTGAGATACAGCCTTGGTCAGAAGCTAGAAGTAAATCATTTGTGATTTTAACGAGTGCAGTTTCTGTGCTATGATGCGGCCTGAATCCTGATTGAAATTTTTCATAGATATCATTTTCTTGCAAGAAAGCGCACAATTGAGCGGACACAACTTTTTCTAGTATTTTAGACATAAATGGAAGATTTGAAATTGGTCTGTAATTTGCTAGGTTATTATGATCTAATTGTGGCTTCTTAATGAGAGGTTTTATGACTGCCAACTTGAATATTCTTGGAACATGACCTAAAGATAAAGATGAGTTAATAATATTGAGAAGAGGCTCTTCCACTACAGGTAACAATTCTTTCAGTAGTTTAGTGGGTATTGGATCTAATAAACATGTTGTTGGTTTAGATGCAATGATAAGTTTGTTTAGCTCTTTCTGTCCTATAGTTGTAAAGCGGTGTAGTAGTTCTTGACGGGCGATAGTTGCGGTTGAATCATAAGACATCATTAAAGATTGTACATTTACAATTTTGTTTCTGATGCTTTCTATTTTCTCAGTGAAGAAGTTCATAAAATCATTACTACTAAACTGTGACGGAATATTTTGTTCAGGCGATGCTTGTTTATTTGTTAGTCTAGCCACGGTGTTAAATAAAAACCTTGGGTTATTTTGATTATTTTCTATTATTTTGCGGAGATGCTCAGCCCTGGCTGCTTTTAGGGCCTTTTTATAACGTGACATACTATCTTTCCACGCGATTCTAAAGACCTCTAAATTTGTTTGTTTCCATTTACGCTCTAAGTTACAAGTTTCTCTCTTGATAACATGTGTAGCACTGTTGTACCATGGTGCTTTAGTTTTCTCTCTAACCTTTTTTAATCTAATTGGTGCAACAATTTCTAATGTGCTAGATAAAATCGTGCTCATACTGCTAGCCATTTCCTCTAGTTCATCTGTTTGTTTGGGTTCACTGAGCAGCTGAGCCAGATCAGGTAAGCTATTTGAGAATCTATCTATAGTGGTTGGAAGGATTGTTCTGCCTGGTCGATAACGTGGCGCAACATGACAGATTTCAGCAGTACGCAGTATGCAAGTTACCATGTAATGGTCAGTGACATCATCACTTTGCGGTATAATATCTATGTCGGTTGGGTTGGTTCCATGTGATATAATTAAATCTAGTGTGTGATTAAGACGATGAGTGGGACCAGTGACGTTTTGCTTAACCCCAAAGGAGTTTAATAGATCTGTAAATGCAGCCCCTAATGCATCATTTGTGTTTTCTACGTGTATGTTAAAATCTCCAACAATTAATGCTTTATCGACGTTGACCAATAGATCTGAGAGAAAGTCTGCAAACTCTTTTAAGAAATCAGCATAGGGCCCTGGAGGTCTATACACAGTAGCCAAGGCTAGAGATAATATGGATTTCTTTCTTACATTTAAGAGCGTAACATTTAGCACTAGTACTTCAAACGAATTAAACCTGTGACCTGTTTTATGAGTAACATTAAGAATATCTCTATAGATTGTTGCAACACCCCCGCCACGACCAATCAGACGGGGCTCATGCTTATAACAGTATCCTGGTGGAGTAGACTCATTAAGACCGAAATAATCATTTGGCTTAAGCCAGGTTTCAGTAAGGCAAAGTACATCGAAACTATTATCTGTGACCATTTCATTTACAATAACCGCCTTAGGTGTGAGCGATCTAATGTTTAGAAGACCTAGTTTTAGAAATTGTTTTTGTTCACTAATATTGAGATTTTCTGGTTTAATCACAATTAGATTTTTCCTAGATCCTACAGTAGATTTAATGTTTGACCTCACTAAACGAGGAATAGACACAGTTTCTATAAAATGTTCTACACAGTTATGTTCAGACACAGTTTCTATGTAATGTTCTACACAGTTATGTGACACAGTTTCTATATAATGTTCTACATTGGTACTTATGTCAATTAAGTTTGGACAGCATTGTTTTTGTTCACTAATATTGAGATTTTCTGGTTTAATCACAATTAGATTTTTCCTAGATCTTACAGTAGATTTAATGTTTGACCTCACTAAACGAGGAATAGACACAGTTTCTATATAATGTTCTACACAGTTATGTTCAGACACAGTTTCTATATAATGTTCTACATTGGTACTTATGTCAGTTAAGTTAGGACAGCAAATACTGTGATTTGGACTTTGACTTACTAGTCATATGGTGGTGTGCAGCGCTCTGGAGATGTTGTCCGACAGAAGAGCCGCTCCGATTCTGCTGGGGTGAAGGCCATCAGGACGGAAGAGCCTAGGTCGCTCCCAAAACAGATTCCAATTATTTACAAAGAGCAGCTTCTGTTCATTACACCATGACATTAACCATTCATTTAGAGCAAATAATCTACTGAACTTTTCATGTCCTAGTCGGTACGTGGGAAGAGGTCCAGACACGATGATCGTTGCTTCAGGCGATGTTCTGCGCACCGTCTCGACCAGGCTCTTGTAGTCCTTCTTCAGAACCTCCGTCTGCCGCAGCCTGGTGTCGTTCGTTCCCGCGTGCAGCACGACAGCTCCGATGCGCTCGTCACCGTTCAGGATCTCGGGAACCTGCGCAGCGACATCGAGAACACGAGCACCAGGAAAGCAGTGAATGATTACCTTGCCTTTACCTGAGGTAGCGTGGACATGTCGGACGATGGAAGTACCGATGACCACAGCGTCGCGTTCCGTCTCGCGAAGAGGGGAGAAGCGGTTCCGGGTGGAGATCTCGAAGACCGGGAGGGGCGGAGAGGTCCTCGCTCTGGTCCTGGCTCGCGTCTTCCGCTGTGGAAGCACCCAGGGTCGTGTCGGCGCCGGAGTGAACGAAACCAGGGATGATGATCGCGTCCTGGGTGCTTTGGTCCTGTGCAGAGAAACACACGGAGTAGACGAGGTCGGAGTCAAGAGGTTACTAACCGCATCGGCGCGTGATGTTTCAAGCGCTGATCGTCGCTCTCTCAGCACGGCTCGTCTCTCTAGTAGATCGCGAATCTGCTTCTCCAACGACTCCAACTCCAACTGCACCGAATGCAGCTCGAACGTGTCCTCGCCTGCACTCAAAGGTAACATTAGACACACATCCGAGTTATTCGTCATTGTACAACGACATGACTGAAAATAAACATACATACAGGTCCTTGAAAGTGCTTGAATTTATTTTGTGCAAGAAGTTTTCTGGAAGAAATTCCATATTATTCTCTCCGGTCCGATAATGTGTTATTTCGGCAACATTTCATGGACTATGCTTGATTTACGTTTGTTACTTGCATTTACGCATTACGTTAAGTGTTTCCCGCGTGAGGTACCCTGTGTTGTACGTTGCCATGATGTTCACGCGCGCACAAAACTATACGGTACCTTAGCTTTTCACAGACACACCGTGAAATATTGTAAAAATAGACAGGTTACATGAGCCTAAGCTCTTTTCAATAAAATCCATGCAAAAGTTAATATTAGATCATTTTAGAATACAGTATAGGATGTACCGAATATTCTTCAGTTTTATGCAAAACAGAAATATGACAAATAGAATATCAGACCTCTGTCAAATGGCCAAAAATAAATACAGTTACAGTTATTATAAATACAGAGACTACACTTTAAGAATCTGTAAATAAATCAAAATGCCCCAGAACCGACTTGTGTCCCTACTTTCCGTGACTGGTCACATTTTAGTACGTAATACTGGTAGCTTGTTGATCAAATACTTTTTATATAGTATTGTATTTACACATATGCAAACGTTAGCATAACTTACCCTCTTGCGTCAGCTTTGAACAACCAGATTTGTCTCGTAGTCTGAACTCTGTAGTAATTCCCAAACTCTCCTGTTTTTGTCAGCAATGTTTCGTTTTGCTGCTCTCAGCCTCTCCTGAAATAGCGTTTGTCTTCTTGCTGTGAGAAACAGCCACATCCCGAGGATCAAAAAAGCATGAACTCGAATTCCTCCATTGTCCTGTGTGTGTGGGTAGCGGGTGTGTGTCGCGTAGAAGATTACGTCACGGCAGTTTCCTGCGGCGTCGCTATGACGACCAGGTACTATTGTGGAGGTACTATCTGCAATGGAAAACGGAGTGAAAAGTGAGCCGAGCCGAGACAAGGCAAGTCGAGTCGAGTTGAGCTGGTACTGGTAATGGAAAAGCACCAAAACCTCTCTCTCTTAAGTCTCCCTCTGTATTCTGAGGCACACAGCATCCAGCAACACATGACCATGTGATCTCCCCCACCCTCACAGAGACGCTAGTTCATTGCAGCGAGACACGGGAGACAGCTCGCGGAAGTTATGCGGAAGTTTAATAACTGTTAATATATCATCTTTTGGGTCAAAGTGTTGTGCTTGTATGCAGAATAATTGTGCAATCTTTAATTATATAGTCGATGAGAACTGTATTCGTTCCTGTAAACAAGTTAATATGCACGTGAGGTAACGATGTATATGTATACGTGTATTCATGGCTGTAACTCGCTAGATTGTATGTTTGTGTACATATCTTCATTGTCGTCAGTGCTAGAGTTACCCATGTCGTTATTATTACATTATGTTCCTGTTTGAGGCAAGGTTCTCAGTGTTTTTCTATATACTGTATAATGGAAAAATATATGTAAACAATTGGCTTTGCGCAGGCGCCCTCATAGACCTGATGATGTGCCGCTCTCACAGAGCTTTGCAGCGCTAACAAGGTGTCGGGTTACAGCTGTGCACTTGCCATAATTTAAGAATTACAGCTTGCTTTATGTTTTGCTTCCTGTTTTTGGGGATAATGTTTATGTTTAGTTATTCATCTTAATTTATTGTCCTGTATTATTGTCAATCTGTTTAATTATTGTAATTCATTATCAGTACTATCAGAATTATTATTATGTATATTCATGTTTATGTTACTGTTTTTATTTTATAGAAAACGTCTCGGTTACGTATGGTAACCCACGTTCCCTGAAGGAGGGAACGGAGACGTACGTCGGACGTACCGACGAATTGGGATCCCTTATGGAAAACGCCATAGTTACTACCACTTCCAGCGCCCAGCGATGAGCCCCTCATACCCCGATCTGATGCGGGCGGGGAATTCACGCAGGGAGAGTCCAAGCTGCTGTTCCGCAAAAGCCCATTCAGCTGACTGTATTGGATAACGCTGGGAAAGTGTGCCTGTGAAGGCCGCTGCGGAAGCCACATCATGCCCAGAGGGAGTTACCATGTGGAGAATACACGTATGGGCTGGCCGTGGGCAGCACAACATACGGAAGTCCCAGGGATGAACAACGAACAGGTTCCACTCCAACGCATAGAGGCGCCTCGTAGAGGGGGCTCTAGCGGAAGTGATGGTGTCAACTACCGCTTGCGGTAGGTCACCTAGAACCTCCGCGTCCCGTCCAGGGACCAGACATGGAGTTTCCAGAGGTCTGGACGCGGGTGCCATAGGGTGCCCCGTCTCTGAGTCAGGAGGTCCTTCCTCAGAGGAATGGGCCAGGGAGGTGCTGTCGCAAGGAGCACTAGTTCTGGGAACCAAGTCCGGTTGGGCCAATATAGAGCGACCAACAGGACTTGCTCCTCGTCCTCCCTGACTTTGCACAGTGTCTGCGCAAGAAGGCTCACTGGGGGAAACGCATACTTGCGTTCTTCCCGGGGCCAGCTGTGGGCCAGGGCATCCGACCCGAGGGTTCCCTCGGTCAAGGAATAAAACCACTGACAGTGGGTCGTCTCTGGGGAGGCAAACAGGTCTACCTGTGCGGCCCCGAAACGACTCCAGATTAGCTGGACCGCCTGGAGATGGAGTCGCCATTCTCCCGGAAGCACCGGCTGACGTGACAGCTCGTCGGCTGCACGATTGAGCAGGCCCGGAATGTGAATGGCACGAAGCGACCTCAGATACTTCTGACTCCATAAGGGGAGATGGCGGGCGAGTTGTGACATGCGACGGGAGCGTAGACCACCCTGTTTTTTAACGTACGCAACGGTCGCAGTGTTGTCCGTACGGACCAGAACGTGCTTGCCTCTGAGCGGAACTTTGAAGCGGCTGAGTGCAAGACGAACTGCTAACAACTCGAGGCAATTGATATGCCATTGCAGTTGAGGCCCCGTCCACAGACCCGAAACTGCAAGCCCGTTGTACGTGGCACCCCAACCCTTGGATGAGGCATCCGTGGAGACAACGGAGTGCCTGGACACTTGTTCTAGGGGAACTCCCGCCCGTAGAAACAAAGGGTCCGACCATGGGCCGAAGGTTTGGCGGCACCTCGGAGTCACTTGGACACGGAGGGAACCGCTGTGCCACGCCCATCTCGGGACTCGATCGTGTAGCCAGCGTTGAAGCGGTCTCATATGAAGCAATCCGAGTGGCGTTACTGCGGCTGCGGATGCCATATGCCCCAGGAGCCTCTGAAAATGTTTCAGTGGTACCGCTGTCCTGCCTTTGAATGAATTCAAGCAGTTCAACACTGACTGGACGCGCTCCTCGGTGAGGCGCGCTGTCATGGCGACCGAGTCTATCTCCATACCGAGAAAAGAGATCCTCTGTGTGGGACAGAGTTTGCTCTTCTCCCAGTTGACCCGAAGTCCCAACTGGCTGAGGTGACTGAGCACCTTGTCCCTGTGCTCGCACAACTGCTCTCACGACTGGGCAAGGATCAGCCAGTTGTTGAGGTAGTTGAGAATGCGAACACCATGCTCTCTCATGGGGGCAATGGCCACCTCCGCAACCTTCGTAAAGACGCGGGCGACAGGGACAGGCCGAAGGGCAAGACGCGGTACTGACATCCCCGTCCCTCGAACGCGAAGCGCAGAAAGGGCCGGTCGAGGGGAATCGAGAATGAAAGTACGCGTCCTTCAGCGATCGCTGCAAACCAATCTTGGGGACGGACGCACCTGAAGATGCGCTTCTGCGTTAGCATTCTGAACGGCAGCCTGTGAAGGGACCGGTTCAGGAATCGCAGGTCCAAGACCGGCCATAACCCGCCGCCTTTCTTGGGTACAATGAAGTACGGGCTGTAGAACCCGGACCTCATATCGGCTGGAGGGACCAGCTCCATCGCGTCCTTCGCCAGTAGGACTGCGATCTCCGCCCGGAGCAAACTTAGGGGGACGCCTGGCGAACTGAATCGCATAGCCGAGTCTGATGGTACGGCCCTGAGACGGGCTGGGAAGCTCTAGCCAGGCTTCCAGACACCGAGCAAGGGGATTAACCACAGACGTACCCGCAGCGGGGCAGTGACGCGTAATGCAGGGATCCGACTCGGACGGCATGGAGCGGCCCGAAGTGGGATCTGAGTGTGCTGTGCAACACTTACCTGCGTCCGCGGAGGGGGCGTGCGAGTGTGGGCGGAACAGAATTACTAATGGTTTTCCACCCGGCCCTCCTCCGGGGAAGAACAGTTCCAGACCAAATCCGGGTCAATGGTGTTTCTGGACCAGGGTGGACATCGTCTAGCCAAGGGCCAGCGCTGTGCGCAGCTCAACCTCGGCTCAGAACTACCCTCGTGCACTAAGCAGGGCGGAGGTGGCCTGCCAGTGGCACTGCCACCCCACCGATGAGGGTAGTGAGAGAGAGGAAAACTTTATACAGATTATGGCCCTATTGGTGTTCCATATTTTGGCACCAATAGTTCCACAATGCCAAAGCCTTCCAATGCACATCCGAGAAAAGGCAAGGGGCAGGCAAGGCGATTTACGCGTTGCACTATGCCTCAGCCATCCGGGAAAGCATGGCTGTCAAGGATGAATCGGATTCAGCACGAGCGCCCACTATTACGGTGGGAATCTCAGCATCATCTTCATTTTCAACACATAACAGCCCTCTCTCCGATGCAGCGATTGACATCTGTCCTCTGCTAGAGCCCCAAATGAAACGCTAGGTCCCCTTTCAAGGACCAGCAATCCCATCTGTAAGCTACCAGCAGACACGTGAGACAGTGGGCGTGGCCGTGAGACGGCACACGGCGCGCTGAACACTCAAGCCCTTATGAAAAAGGCCAGACGAACAGCGCGCCGACGTGGCTATGCTCTCATGAGAGAGCATAGACCACCCACGAACACAGTCTCAACATGCTTGTGATGCGATAGAGGAGTGAGGGGCCCACAGAGATGTACGCGGCGAGGGAAGCCTCACTGTAATCCTCAGGTCACGCAGGCTTATCAGACAAAATAGTCCCCCCTCTGGTGCACCATAAAAGAGACTAGATCGGGGTATAAGCGAAGGGACTCAACCCCATTTGAGGCATCATAGTCTCGACCGCGCATCGGAGGTGCCGAGTGACGCGCGCAGAGTTGCCGTGGCAACCCGAGCTGTCACCCGGCAGCCAGACGGCACACGGCACGCTGAACACTCAAACCCTCACGCGGAAGGTGAGATGACCAGCGCGTTGACGTGATCCCGTTTCCCTGAGAGAACATGGATCACCCACGAACACAGTCTCAACATGTTTATGCGAGAGGGATCGTGGCCGTCAGGACAGGAAACAACCGCATCCAGAAACGCACGAGTGGAATGACGTCTTGAAAAAGACGCAGTGTCACACACGTGTTGCTCTTTTGTGAGGAAACGCTCTTTAAACAGTGCTGAAGCACCCAGGGGAAGACCGCGGCAACACACAGGTGGTAAGTGCAGTCCTGTGTTTGCGCTCACTGAAACAAACGCCCTCACCAAACCGACAGTTGCTGTGAGAACAGAGTTTGTTATGCTGATGCAGCGGTGAACATGCGGTCGCGCTGATTGTGCCTTTTCGCCAACACAGAGCGTCCTTCTCGTTCTCTGGAGCATCTCTCTTGCAGATAGGCTCTCTTTTAGAAAAGCAGTCTTGCTTCATCCACGGCGTTCGGCTCCGAAGTGAATGACAGCGTGCATTCGCTCTCGCTTCCTGTTTATACCCGTGGCGCGGGGCGGAGCGGAGCGCGAGATGCAAATCTCGCACGCCAATGGCCCATTGGCCTATTCTCTATATCTCGAAGCTGATAGGGGCTCCCTGAAGTGATCCCAATTCGTCGGTACGTCCGACGTACGTCGAACGTGACCGACTTAATGGGAACCACATTAACACATTAATACAATCCAACCAGCCAGTCTGTTGAGTGGTGACAATAAATGGGTTATTCCCAAACACGTGAATCTTCGTGTGGTCTCTAATCGGATCCTCTTTGGTGGGTCAGATCCCTGAGCCGGCAACTTGGTGTATAGAGTGACGAGCCACTTAAACCCACACACATTTTTTTCACAACCTTTACCTCCAACCACAGGATTCTGCCAGACTGCTGGTCACATTTCTGTTAAACATCTTGGTATGATTTTTATACTTTGTTGGTAAGATTTTTATACTTTGTTGGTAAGAATTTTATACTTAGTTGTATTATTGTTGTTTCATTTTGCTCTTATTATATCATGTTTTTAAATATAACTTCTTTGTTGCACAGTTTGACTGCTGTCTGTAGAAGTACCTGCCCATATTTGTAATTGCAGTAATGGGACAGTCCTTGTTTCTTCAGGCAGGCCCATGACCCTCATCACTGAATGGAAAGGAAGATTTTTGCATAATATTTTTCTAATATGTATTACCATTTCCTTGTTGTCTTAAAATTTCATGTAGCTGGGTTTACCTCTTAGGTCATTACAACCTTAGCATGCCTCACTTGTCCTGTGCTTCGTGTGGACATTCACAAGAGACGCCTTTATCAGAACTTCAGAGGAGTGGTTACTGGCTTGGCAACATTCCTGCAAGTATCCTGTTTACAACAGATGTGCTTGTCTCTTTTCAAGAGATGAAAATGGCATCACCAGGAATGTCTTTTCATGCATTTGTTAAAATGTTTGATGAGAAAACAATTCTCTTTGGTACAGTATGTTATTTGTTTTTAAAGTTGTTTAATCATTAAACTGCCTAGTAAAAATATATATTTTTTTGTATTTATATATAGATTTAACTACTAAGATATTTTATACAGTGAATATTTTTTACAATATGATTCTCAATTGACCTATCAGTAAGCCCCTCCCCTCGAACGCAGATGAGCCAATAGCAGTTGAGTATCAGTTGTGCTGGGACCGGAATCCGAAGCTCTCATCGGTTTGATGGTGTTTATGCTACAAAAATGCTAAAATGTCGTGCCTGAGGTACTGTAACACTGTTTCCAGGGATCCTGAGAGGATTTTCTGTTTGTCATACTCTCATTAAGTTACGATTAAAGTCCCTGCTAACATACAAACCAAAATAACTAACTGTTCTCACGTCATGTAACACTGTAGGTCAAAAACACGAAGGTCTACATTTCAGTGCCTCTCCATATTAAACTGGTTATATGTAAATTAATTTAATTTTAGGTATGTTTAAGGTCTACATTATCTGTCCTACTAAGGAGGACTCCTATTTTAATGGGTATTATAGTCTACGGGTAATGTAGTGAAAGGAAGAGCTCGCACGCAGTTTATCGGAGTTGTTTTGCAGATACAAAGTTTACCAGTTATTAACTGCACCCCCGAAAAGTCATAAGCTCTGTGCATATGTTTGTTTACTGTTAGTTGTATGAGTGTTTTTGTGTAATTTGCTGTGTATGCTGTGTAACGGAGAGAGCAACGGAGAGAGATAGTTTGTGAATGAGACGTTAATGCATACTTCTTATGCTTTGTTTGTTCAGCTCTTACGATGATTTTTTGGAGTGAAAAAATAAACAATAAACTTGATAAACCAACAGTAAAGTTTGGCCATCATTCGGACGGGTTATACGCAACATTCTGTGTCCAAACACATCTTGGGATAAGGTTTGTTTGTCCGAGTTAGCAACAGTAACTAAGGGGGGCGGGGCTTACCGATAGGTCAATTCAACTATATAACCTGGAAAATAGTTTCTTTCTCTATATGAAAATGATTGCTTCTTTGTAGACTATGTTGACTTTATATGGCAATGGTCTTTACACTAGCTTTAACTGATATGTTAACCAAACTATCCTTTATGACTATCCTTTTAACTTTTTGAAGATTCAAGAATATGAGTACTTTCAATACTACTTATAATAAAAACTAGTTCTACCCAGTAAAACAGCAGTATTACATGTGCTTAATTTTGCAGAGTGGAAAAATATCAGCCAATGTCTTCAGCTGCAGTTTCAATGAATGGGTTGCAGAAAGATATGCAGTGGAAAAGATGTGCCAGGAGGAGTTTTTCACTTGTCCAGCATGCACTCCATGCTAGCTGTATGTGTTGATGGAAATCGCAAACACTATCGTTTTAAAAACACAGCAAGGTACTTTTCCTTTTTTATTTTAAAGTGATTTTCTTAACTTTGAATGATGTTTTAATGTGCATTCTGAATGTGTTCCTTAATAGCACAGAGAAAAGGGGATTACTTGACCAACTTTTTATACAGAGTGATGTGGAGGTGTCTGACTTTGTGGACTTTGTCCACAAAAAATATTATTAGTATTTAGTATTATAATTTATGTTGGCAGATATTACTGGATAATTTGATTTACAGCTTTTCTCAAACAATTTGAAAAATGTATCACTTAGAAAATAATTAAAAGAGATCCAGAAGATAAAATATGATGCTCTCTGACAACATGCTATGTGCATTTTACATTATGACTACTTAAGATATTTGTGTTCATTGTTTTTAAATTAGCTTGAATTGAAACAGTTGGAGATTGTATACTTTGAAGAACATAATATAATAGTTTATAGGGGTGTAACGATAGACCAATGCCATGGTTCGGTTCATATCACGGTTTTAGAGCCACAGTTCGGTTCTGTTTGCTGTGGAGGCAGGGTTCATGGCAGGGCACCAGCAATAATAACACTAGTTCCCATTCAGTCGGTCACGTTCGACGTACGTCGGACGTACCGACGAATTGGGATCACTTCTGGGAGCCCCTATCAGCTTCGAGCTATCTAGAACCGGCCAATGAACAATTGGCGTGCGAGATTTGCATCTCGCGCTCCGCCCCGCGCCGCGGGTATAAACAGGAAGCGAGAGCGAATGCACGCTGTCATTCACTTCGGAGCCACACGGCAGATGAAGAGGACTCTCAACGCTACACTGCTTGAGTTTATCGCTGCTATCAGCAAGTTATTTAGAAGACCGGAGAATCCAGGAAACGCGTGTTGGAGAGACGGCACATTCCAGCGGGATCCGCGCTGACTCATCGGCTGCCTCTGCAAGCAGAGAAAAACTGCTGTTTTAACAGCAACAGCAAATCCTGTTGGTCTGGTTGGGCGTTTTTCCTGCTGAGTACAGGCACGGGCTGCACAACAATCCCGTGCGCTGTCGCGTTTCCCCCTGAGTGCTTCAGCACAAGAGCGTTTCCTCACAAAAAGAGTTCACGGGTGACGTGCCGTCCTTTTCAGGATGTCTTACCACCCGTGCGTTTCTGGATGCGGTCGTTCCCTGTCCCCTGCTGACGGTCACAATCGCTGTCTCACGTGTTTGGGCATACAGCACGTTGAGGCGGCGTTTGTGGATAGTTCATGTTCCCACTGCGGGAACATGACTATCGCGGAGCTTAGATCGAGACTCTCCTACCTCCGGGCTGGGGGAGTCCCCTTACCCATCCCACGAACCAGGGCTGCCCCTAACCCGGGTGGACCTGCTTCTTTGGATGGCCAGGGTGATCTGAGGATCACGTTTAGGGCAAACCCGCCGAGTCAATCTCCGCAGGCCCCTATTCCCTCTGCTCCGCAGCCGGTAGAGCCTCCAGGAGAACCCGCTGGACCCTCCCACGGGAGACCAGTGGTGACTTTTGGAGCTCCAGCAGATGAACAGATGTCAATCGCTGCATCGGAGGGGGAGTTTCAGTCCTCGGGGGATGAAGGTTCAGTTGTACTGCCTCCCTCTGGGAGAGTGGCAACGGCTGCACCGGACCCTGAGATGGCTGCTATGCTTTCCCGGGCCGCCGAAAGGGTTGGGCTCGAGTGGAACCCTCCACCGTGTCCCGAACCCTCTAGGTTGGACGATTGGTTCCTCGGGGTGGGTCGCGCTGGTTCTCAGCGTCCCGCCCCGACACCTTTCTTCCCGGAGGTGCATGAGGAGCTCACGAGGTCGTGGAAGGCACCTTTTTCTGCCAGAAACCGGCCGAGTGACTCCTCCCCCCTCACTACTCTCGACGGCGGACCAGCCAAGGGTTACGTGGGGATCCCGCCAGTGGAGCGCGCCGTCGCGATGCAACTGTGTCCGGCGACCGCCTCTAACTGGCGCGGTGACCCGCGTCTCCCGTCCCGGGCCTGTAAGTTCTCTTCCAGTCTGACTGGGAAGGCTTACAAGGCCTGCGGGCAGGCTGCGTCCGCCTTGCATGGCATGGCGCTGCTTCAGGTCCACCAGGCCCAGGCGCTCCTTGACATGCACGAGGGTAGGCCTGACCCAGAGCTCCTCCGGGAGCTCCGGACGGCGACGGACCTCGCCCTCCGGGCGACGAAAGTCACCGCCCGTTCCATCGGTCAGGCGATGTCCACGCTTGTGGTCCAGGAGCGTCATCTCTGGCTCAACCTGGCTGATATGAGGGAGACCGATAAATATCGGTTCCTGGACTCCCCCATCTCGTCAGCTGGGTTGTTCGGCGACGCGGTCGAGAGCTTCGCCCAGCAGTTCTCGGCCGCCCAGAAGCAGACGGAGGCGATCAAGCACATCCTGCCCCGGCGGCCCGCTGCTGCCTCCACCCCGCCGCCGGCGGCAGCGCCTCCGACTACTCGTCGCCGAGGACGTCCACCCGCCGCCGCCTCCGCCCCCGCCAAGGCACCGCAGCAGCCTTCCACCAGCCGACGGCGTGGGGCCGGCCGTGGGAAGGATGTCCAGCCCGCTCAGGCCGCTGCCAAGCCAGGTGGCAAGCGTCGTCGCAAGCGACCCTGAGACGGGCCACCCAGAGATGGAGGAAACTGCTCGGAGGGAGATGGCTGCAGCACCACTCCTTCCCCCGGAGGAGGGCCGGGGGAGAATCTTTTGTTTGTCTGTTCCGCCGCTGGCCCCAGTGCCAGCGGCACCCAAAACATCAATAAAAGAGCAGTTTCCAATATCTCTGGGTGCCAAGAGAGCGCGCTTGGCGGTGGTCGACGCTCCCATGCCTCGCCACCCTCAAGTACCTCTCCCTTCGCCAGCAGGGGACGCCGGCTGTCGGGACGCACACAAGCGGCCTCCCCACACTCGCACGTCCCCTCCGCGGATGCAGGTAAGTGTTGCACAGCACACTCAGATCCCGCTTCGGGCCGCTCCCATGCCGTCCGTGCCGGATCCCTGCGTTCCGCCTCGCTGCCCCGCTGCGGGTACGTCTGTGGTGCCGATGGTCCCCCTTGCTCGGAGTCTGGGAGCCTGGCTAGCGCTTCCCAGCCCGTCTCGGTGGCTCATCCGTACCATCAGACTCGGCTATGCGATTCAGTTCGCCCGGCGTCCCCCCAAGTTCAGGGGCGTTCACTTCACGACTGTAGTGGAGGCGAACGCCCCCGTGCTCAGGGCGGAGATCGCTGTCCTACTGGCGAAGGACGCGATAGAGCCGGTCCCTCAAGCCGATATGAGGTCCGGGTTCTACAGCCCCTACTTCATTGTACCCAAGAAAGGCGGCGGGTTACGACCGATCTTGGATCTGCGATTCCTGAACCGGTCCCTTCACAGGCTGCCGTTCACGATGTTAACGCAGAGGCGCATCTTCAGGTGCATCCGTCCCCGAGATTGGTTTGCAGCGATAGACCTGAAGGACGCGTACTTTCATGTCTCGATTCTTCCTCGACACCGGCCCTTTCTGCGCTTCGCGTTCGAGGGACGGGCATATCAGTACCGCGTCTTACCCTTCGGCCTGTCCCTGTCGCCCCGCGTCTTTACGAAGGTTGCGGAGGCGGCCATTGCTCCCATGAGAGAGCATGGCGTTCGCATCCTCAACTATCTCGACGACTGGCTGATCCTTGCCCAGTCGCGAGAGCAGTTGTGCGAACACAGGGACAAGGTGCTCAGTCACCTCAGCCAGTTGGGACTTCGGGTCAACTGGGAGAAGAGCAAACTCTGCCCCACGCAGAGGATCTCTTTTCTCGGTATGGAGATAGACTCGGTCGCCATGACTGCGCGCCTCACCGAGGAGCGCGTCCAGTCGGTGTTGAACTGCCTGAATTCGTTCAGAGGCAGGACAGCGGTTCCACTGAAACATTTTCAGAGGCTCCTGGGGCATATGGCATCCGCAGCCGCAGTAACGCCGCTCGGATTGCTTCATATGAGACCGCTTCAACGCTGGCTACACGATCGAGTCCCGAGATGGGCGTGGCACAGCGGTTCCCTCCGCGTCCAAGTGACTCCGAGGTGCCGCCAAACCTTCGGCCCGTGGTCGGACCCTCTGTTTCTCCGGGCGGGAGTACCCCTAGAACAAGTGTCCAGGCACTCCGTTGTCTCCACGGATGCCTCATCCACGGGTTGGGGTGCCACGTACAACGGGCTTGCAGTTTCGGGTCTGTGGACGGGGCCTCAACTGCAATGGCATATCAATTGCCTCGAGTTGTTAGCAGTTCGTCTTGCACTCAGCCGCTTCAAAGTTCCGCTCAGAGGCAAGCACGTTCTGGTCCGGACGGACAACACTGCGGCCGTAGCGTACATCAACAAACAGGGTGGTCTACGCTCCCGTAGCATTTCGCAACTCGCCCGCCATCTCCTCTTATGGAGTCAGAAGCATCTGAGGTCGCTTCGTGCCGTTCACATTCCGGGCCTGCTCAATCGTGCGGCCGACGAGCTGTCACGTCAGCAGGTACTTCCGGGAGAATGGCGACTCCATCCCCAGGCGGTCCAGCTAATCTGGAGTCGTTTCGGGGCCGCACAGGTAGACCTGTTTGCCTCCCCAGAGACGACCCACTGTCAGCGGTTTTATTCCTTGACCGAGGGGACCCTCGGGTCGGATGCCCTGGCCCACAGCTGGCCCCGGGAAGAACGCAAGTATGCGTTTCCCCCAGTGAGCCTTCTTGCGCAGACACTGTGCAAAGTCAGGGAGGACGAGGAGCAGGTCCTGTTGGTCGCTCCGTATTGGCCCAACCGGACTTGGTTCCCGGAACTAGTGCTCCTCGCGACAGCACCTCCCTGGCCCATTCCTCTGAGACAGGACCTCCTGACTCAGAGACGGGGCACCCTATGGCACCCGCGTCCGGACCTCTGGAAACTCCATGTTTGGTCCCTGGACGGGACGCGGAGGTTCTAGGTGACCTACCGCAAGCGGTAGTTGACACCATCACTTCCGCTAGAGCCCCCTCTACGAGGCGCCTCTATGCGTTGAAGTGGAACCTGTTCGTCGACTGGTGCTCTTCTCGCCGAGAAGACCCCCGAAGATGTTCGATCGTTTCTGTGCTTACCTTTCTACAGGATGGGTTGGAGCGAAGGCTGTCTCCCTCCACCCTCAAGGTCTATGTCGCCGCTATCGCCGCTAATCATGAGCTCGTAGATGGAAAATCTCTAGGTAAGCACGATCTGATCGTCAGGTTCCTTAGGGGAGCAAGGAGATTAAATCCTCCTCGTCCTCCCTCTATACCCTCTTGGGACTTAGCTCTGGTGCTAACTGCACTACAGAGAGAACCCTTTGAGCCTCTGCAGTCAGCTGAGTTGAAAATACTGTCGTTAAAGACTATACTCCTGATTGCGTTGGCCTCCATCAAGAGGGTAGGGGACCTGCAGGCATTTTCGGTCGACGAATCGTGCCTGGAATTCGGGCCCGGTAACTCTCATGTGATCATGAGACCCCGGCCTGGATATGTGCCCAAGGTTCCCACTACTCCCTTCCGGGACCAAGTGGTGAGCCTGCAAGCGCTGCCTTCGGAGGAGGCAGACCCAGCCCTAGCTTTTCTCTGTCCCGTCCGTGCTCTCCGGACTTACGTGGATAGAACGCAAAGCTTCAGGACCTCAGAGCAGCTCTTCGTCTGTTACGGAGGACAGCAGAAGGGAAAGGCTGTCTCCAAGCAGAGGATGGCCCACTGGATAGTGGATGCCATCGTCTTGGCTTATCAGTCCCAAGACGTGCCCTGCCCGCTCGGGTTAAGAGCCCACTCCACTAGGGGTGTTGCCTCTTCCTGGGCGCTGGCTCGTGGCGCCTCGCTGACAGATATCTGTAGAGCTGCGGGCTGGGCGACACCTAACACGTTCGCTAGATTCTATAGCCTCCGTGTAGAGCCGGTGTCTTCCTGTGTGCTCACTTCCCATAGTCAGTAACACCGAAGTACCCGTTCTAGTGTCGGCTTGCTGCGCCATTCCCTCCCCTATGGTAGACGGATGCGTGCGCTTTTCCGCTCCAGTCGAGTTCCCCGGAACGGCGAACCCTGTTGAGTCCTCCGCAACCCGCGGCAGTCGGACGTGGCGGAGCGTTCGATGCCAGGTCTAACACTCGTATGCATTGGTGGAACTTGTGTTAGGCTGGGTTCCGTATGTAGTGACCCCCACGGCGGTCCCATATGTGTATTCTTCCACGGTACGGCTCCCTACGGCGAGCCCGTGTCTTTCCCTCGGCAGAGCTCCTCTGCCGTCTCAGGTACGTGTTGTCTCCCTCCTAATTGGCCGGGGCCACCCCTGAGACTTCCGTATGTTGTGCTGCCCACGGCCAGCCCATACGTGTATTCTCCACATGTTAACTCCCTCTGGGCATGATGTGGCTTCCGCAGCTGCCTTCACAGGCACGCTTTCCCAGCGTTATCCAATACAGTCAGCTGAGTGGGTCTTGCGGAACAGCAGCTTTGACTCTCCCTGCGTGAACCTACCCGCCCGCATCAGATCGGGGTCTGTGGGGCTCATCGCTGGGCGCTGGAAGTGGTAGTAACTATGGCGTTTTCCATAGGGGATCCCAATTCGTCGGTACGTCCGACGTACGTCGAACGTGACCGACTGAATGGGAACGTCTCGGTTACGTATGGTAACCCTCGTTCCCTGAAGGAGGGAACGGAGACGTACGTCCCGTCGCCACAGTTGCTGTACCATCACTGCAGGTCGAGCCACTACGTGTGGCTCCTCAGTGAAAAACAGCGTGCATTCGCTCTCGCTTCCTGTTTATACCCGCGGCGCGGGGCGGAGCGCGAGATGCAAATCTCGCACGCCAATTGTTCATTGGCCGGTTCTAGATAGCTCGAAGCTGATAGGGGCTCCCAGAAGTGATCCCAATTCGTCGGTACGTCCGACGTACGTCTCCGTTCCCTCCTTCAGGGAACGAGGGTTACCATACGTAACCGAGACGATTCATTTTTAACTTAATAATAACAACAACAACAACAACAACAACAATAATTTAACTTATTAACTTTATATTTATTAACTTTATTCATTGGCTTGACGTTTTCTTTAGAGCAGTTAGCACAACTGAGTAAACTAAAATGAAATAAATGTCTGCACTGTGTACTAGTTAGAAATCTACTAATTTTACCATTTACCCTAATGTTTATTAAATGTTCATTTATGCACATTTATTTCATAAAAATGTATGTCACTTAACACATAAACACATAAATTGTATGAATAGGACTAATACTGATTAATAAATAGGCCTATAAGTTAAAGCTATTAAATAGCAGTTTTTGTTAATACTATAAAGTAGCCACCACACTAATTTAAAAACATACAAAATAACATAAAGTGAAAATAAAGTGGCATTTTGGGGTTATGGAAACAACAATTACCATGGTGAATACACAATACTTCATGAAATGTTAATGAAACATGAAAACTGCTCCTGATGAAACGCACACCTTCCCTGCTAACTCGCGACGATGTAGCTGGGACTCCAAGGTAGCATTTTGGGGAAACTGGCTCTCTTTGTCCTTCCACCATGCGATCGCCCAAGTCACGTGACATACACTTGGAAGACAAACGTTATTGTATATTTAGTAAATAATATTATTATAATATTATTTAGTGAAAAATTGATGTCTTATTAGTTGTTAAAAGTGTACTGATTACTATTTAATCAAATGTCAAGGAATATTTTTTATTTTATTTTATTCCACATGAGAGTATCGCGAGAGCAGTGGCCATCTCTTTTGAGCTTTTTTAAAAATGTGTATAATTTATATGATCCAGGTGTCAGGAAGAGGATTGTGTGGTGCATCACACTGGACAGCAGCAAAAGAATTGGCCAAGAAATCAAGCAGCAAACTGGACGAGGAGGGATTAGAGATTGCTGTCTGTTGCCATGGCATTCTCCTTATGGCCTTAAATATGTTTAGAGGGGAAATTTATGCTTACCACCTTTTTCTTCCGAAAAAACTAGACGACGTGTCACAAGGAAGCATCAAATTCTTCTGCTTGGATGTAGCCTGTAAATACTTCCTTTATCTCCAACGTGTATCTAAGCACTGCCCCGAGCTGCAGTCTTTACTGGACATGTGTCCTTTTCTGTCTGGAATGCATGCCAAAGCACACTCTTGGAAATGTGAGGTATATTATGTGTTTTAAGTAATAATAATAAGAAACGCATACATTTTGAGTGCATTGATTTTGTCGGATTTGAAAACTTAGGTCAAGTATAGTGGGGCCTACCAGGAGGGAGCTGGGTCAACTATTGGTGAGGAAGTGGAGCAAGTTAACAGCTTCCTATCTAGAATTGCTGTTACAAGCAAATACATGTCAAAGTCAGGTTTGTTGAAGTAGGTATGATTAATGCAGAATGACTTTTGTTATATACATAACTGTCATAATATTTTCTTATTTATGTTGTAGGCCGACATATACTCAACCATACATATTGGCATTATGCAAGTTTTCACAGTCTTTCAGCTTGCTCAGTGGGGGACACAACATTATCAACTAAATATCCAAATAAATCTAATTAGTAAACTAAATTAACCTTATAAACTAAATTACTGATCTAATTACTGATCTGATGCCCACATTGTCACTGTATGATCATTGAAATGAGCTAGATGACATCACCGTTTTCTCCGGAGCGGCTGTACGGCCGAATAAAATTCTGTTGCATTATTTTCCTGATTAACACTGTGAAGCTGCTTTGAAACAATCTGCATTGTAAAAAGCGCTATAAAGTTGACTTGACTTGACTTGATATTATAAGGGAAAAACTGGCAATTACATACTGGGTAAATCTTCAACAATCAGAAAATAATCACCTTACTCGCAAAGTATTGGAGTAGTGCTGGGAATACTCATATGATGGAGGACACCGTTTTGGATGGAAGAGCAGAGTATGGACTAAGGAATGTTGCATGGACAATAAGATCATCTGTCCCAATATACCACTTACTGGTACTCCACCATGGAAAGTCCTGAACCGCTTGTAGATTTGAGTCCAAAGAGGAGTACATTGGAAATGAGGTTAATACTTTTTTTAAATAACACATTTTATTCAGTATTACAAATATTTACAGATGGTTCTAAGGAACCTGTCAGTCAAAAGGTTGGATTAGGTGTATATATTCCACAATTTAAAACACAGTTTAGTTTGAGGTTAACTGATGAGATATCCGTGTACACTGCAGAGTTAACAGCTATAGGACTACAGTGGGTCGAACAAGTCAGACCAAATAAAGTAGTAAAACTGTATGTTCAGATTCTTCTTCAGCTTTAATTAGTAGGACTATAGTACATGCAAGATCAGACAGAGAAGATTTATTAATGGAAGTATATTTATCATTATACAGACTGAAAGGGGCTGGAATAGTGGTGTATTTCTGTTGGGTACCAGCACATGTTGGGGTATCTGGTAATGACGTTGCTGATAAACTAGCAAAAAAAAGCACTAGACAAGAGGGAGGTGGATGTTAAAGTACCTATGGGGAAAAAGGAGGCAAAATCGATTTTAACGAAGAAGTTAATGAATAAGTGGCAAATTAGATGGGACAGTAGTAGCAAAGGGAGATTGTGTTATAGTATCACACAGACAGTAGGGAGGATAAATCGCCAGGGAGGAAATAGGAAAGAAGAAGTATTGCTGTCTAGGTTAAGACTGGGTCATACAGGGTTAAAATCAACAATGGCAATTATGGGGTTACATAAAAATGGATTATGCAATGTGTGTGGTGTATCTGAAAATGTATGTCATGTATTATTTATGTGTAATAAGTATAATATATTTTGGGATGTATTATTCAGTCATCTGAAGAATGGTGAGGATAGAATGAAGAATGAGGATATTTTAAGAAAAGGTTTAATGGACAGACAGATATATAGAGCACTAATTACTTTTATATATGATTCAGGTGAACACCTGGAATCCGGATGAAGCACAACCTAACGTGGGGTTAGTTGTAACACATGGTTTAACACTTTCCACACTTGCCAGGATGACGAAACTTAGTGTATTTACTAGTTGCCATATCAACATTATTTAGAGAAAAAATAGCGCCAAAATTAAAAAATCTTTTGAAGATATCTCTGAACATTTATTTAACCATAGCAAAAGTACATTTCTTACATAAGTTTATTTTTCATCTCTGTTTTTTGTGTTTATTTAAAATAAGACAAACCTGATATTATTTTAATCTTATATCTATTATTTAACAATTGAGATCGTTATTTAATGCTGATCTAACCAGCAGAAGACACGAGCCGGGTTTAAATCCCAGTTGTGCAGATGGGGTGCGTTGTAACACTGCGCTACAATGAGCCCCTATTGAACTGTGCTGTATATCTGTATTTAGCTGTGTTTGTTGTCAAACTCAAAAATCAGTATATTTTTAATGATTAAAAAATCCCATTCTTTTATTTAAAAAAGTTAATAATTGGTGGGTTGGTGAAGGAAGTTGAATTTGATTGGTTGAGTTTTTACAAATTTTTATTGTTAACATTTTTGTGTTGCAACATTTATTATTACTATCATTATTATTATGTTGTTTATATTTACTTCATTTTGTTGGATTATAAATAACCTGTTACTTTATAAAATGTTGGTTTATGTTTTCCCCTGTCTTGTTTAAATGAGCTCACCGTTTGTCTTAAATACCTGTCTGTTGTCTTAGTTGGGGGTCAAATGGCGAAAATGGATGCTCGGGAGGCAAGGAAGCAAGAGTATGGAGAGCAAGAGCGACGATTTAGGGCTCTCCAACACCAGTTCAGCCTACTGCAGACGGAGGTTCAAGCCCGCACATCACTTACTCCTGAGCCACGCCCTACTGACTTAGATTATCAAGAAGGACACGGTGAGGATGCCAAACCTGATAACCAATGTTCTCCTCCCCAATCTACATCCCACTCGAGGGATGCTACCCCTACAGGAGATTATTCAGGACCATTATGCCATGCAGAAGCCGCGTCATTGGCTGATGTCTTTGTGGCAGCTAGGAGGAAAAATCAACCTTGGGAGGACTGGTAATGAGACTCGACGGCCACAGTTTCCTCAGTCCCATCAGAAACCTGTGGCTGGGTCGGGTAAGTCTCCCAAGGGAGATCATCCAGAAAGTAAATCACATAAAATTTTAAAAGGACCAGTTGTTTGCTTCCAGTTTGGACAAGAAGGCCACACAAGGCCAGCCTGCCCACAAAATGCAGCTAAACTTACCAATGTTTGCTATGTTCCTAGAGGTGGGTCAGCGGAGGTAAACCAGCCAAATGTACTGCTACAGACAAGAACCGTGACCGTCAATGGTAAGGAATTGAAAGCCCTAATTGATACTGGGAGTAAACAGACCTTGGTGAACAGGAAGTTTGTGGCTCCATCTCTAGTCAGGCCCTTTAACAAACTACCCATCTGCTGCGTTCATGGGGAGGAAAGGATGGTGCCCACTGCAGACCTATACATTGGGGTAGAAGGGCAAACCTACCTGTTAGAGGTCGGGGTAGCATATAATCTTCCTTATCCCGTAGTTCTGGGTCGTGACTTACCAGTACTCCTCGATCTAGTCCGGCCTTTGCAGCAGTGCTATGTGGTGCTTACCAGAGCCATGGCAAAGCAGCCAGAGGAACCCCTGCAGACTCTTTCAGCACTGCCCTTTTATGATACCGACTTGGAGATAGGTGCCCCAAAGTAAAAAAAATCCAGACGCCAAAGGAAACGAGCAAAGCTTGAATATAATGCCTCTCGATTGCCTGTAGAGGGCGTCTGTGATCTAACTCCACAGGTCCAGCTCCCTACCAACATAATTCAATTACAACAAGAAGATGCTAGTCTGGCTGTGTGCTTGGAGAAAGCGGGTCGAGAAAATGAGGGAGAGGGGCTCCCTAATGACAAGGGTGAGCGTTATGTATTTGAACAGGGCATACTTTACCGCCAGGTTGGATCTGTGAAGCAGCTGATGGTCCCGGAAGGATGCGCGGGAGGTTGTTCTTCACTTGAGTCATTCAATTCCCTGGGCTGGCCACCTGGGGAGGAAGAAAACCACAGCACGAATTAAAAGACACTTTTGATGGGAGTATTCGGTTTTGCATTGACTTCCGGTACTTGAATTCTGTATCTCAGTTTGACTCATATCCTACTACCCGTATAGATACCTTAATTGATCGACTGGGCAAAGCAAAATACCTGACGACCATTGATCTGGCCAAAGGGTATTGGCAGATACCACTGACACAGCAGGCGCGTCCCTTAACCGCGTTCAGGACACCCTGGGGTCTGTTTCATTTCCGGGTTCTACCCTTTGGCCTGCATGGGGCACCGACTACCTTTCAATGGCTTATTGATCAGGTATTACATGGACTAACCTTTGCTGCAGCTTATTTAGATGACATAGTTATTTACAGTAGCACCTGGGAGGAGCATGTTCAACACCTTCAAGAGGTTCTTCTGCGTCTCCAAAAGGCAGGCCTCACAGTAGACCCTGCTAAGTGTGCCGTGGCCCGGAAGGAAACTGAATACCTGGGCTTCGTCATCGGCAACGGGGTGGTGCGACCTCAGGTTAAAAAGGTTCAGGCCTTAGAGGAGGCTCCTGTCCCACAGACCCATAAGGAACTCAGATCCTTTTTGGGAATGGCAGGATTTTATAATCGGTTTATCCCTAATTTTTCAAGTAGGGCTGCCCCTTTGACCGATATGGTGGGGATCCGATGTCCAAATCAATGCCAGTGGTCAGAGGAAAGGATGGCAGCCTTCCGAGATGTTCAAACCCGAGATGTTCAAACTGCCTTAAGGGAAGATGCTGTGCTGTACAGTCCGGACTTTGATCAGGAATTTATTGTCCAGACAGATGCCTCGGAGAGGGGCATCGGGGCTTGCTTGCTTCAAGGACCTCCAGGGGAGCGACGGCCAGTGGCTTTCATTAGTCGCAAACTCTTTCCAAGAGAAGTTCGCTACTCTACAGTAGAGAAAGAATGCTTGGCAGTTAAATGGGCCCTAGACTCCTTGAGATATTACCTGCTGGGAAGAGAGTTCAAATTAGAAACGGACAATAAAGCTCTCCAGTGGTTGGGAAAGATGAAAGACACCAATGGGAGGATCACACTGTGGTATCTGGCCATGCAACCTTTCCGGTTTACAGTCCAGCATGTTCCTGGCAAGTCCAATGTGACCGCTGACTACTTCTCTCGTTGTACCAACAAGATGTCTGAAGGGAGGGTGTGTGTGATGGCTGAGCCTGCAGCCACACATGGAAAAGGGTAACTTTAAGTTTTTAAGTTGAATTTGATTTGTTGAGTTTTCACTCATTTTTATTGTTAACATTTTTGTGCAACATTTATTATTACTATCATTATTATTATGTTGTTTATATTTACTTCATTTTGTTGGATTATAAATAACCTGTTACTTTATAAAATGTTGGTTTATGTTTTCCCCTGTCTTGTTTAAGTGAGCTCACCGTTTGTCTTAAATACCTGTCTGTTCTCTTAGCTGTCTGTTGTCTTAGTTGTGGGTCAGCTTTGTTCTGTTCAGTTCTCATTATGTTTCCTTTATGCTGAGTTAAAGCTTATTTTGCTGACCTCAGTTTAGTTAAGTCTAGCTAGCGAATTTGTTAGATTAAGTTGATTTACTTTGTATTTGGTATTGGTGGTTTTTCTTTATTTTTTTTGGGTACAATAAAACCCATTTTTTTGTTGGAAACTTAGTGTCCTCGTGCCTTACTGCCTGGCTGTCTTAAAGTCATGTTACAACACATGTTACAATGTATGTTGTCACATTTCACTTCCATTCTTTCGGGGGTAAATCAAGAAAAAAGTATACACTGTATTAATGAAACAAGACCACATATTTGTACTAGACATGTGGGGAATTAATGTGAGAAAAAATAAATACTCTGAACCCCAAGTGGATTTACACAAACTGAGAGTTAGGTTGTGCCCCGCTCTCCCCTACTACGGGTATTTGCATATAATCAGGTGTATTGTAATAAACAATGGTGTCAATATTGCCTTATTAATTTGAACCTGAATCAGACCCAGAGAATAGGCTATTAGTGAAGAGGATCGAGAACCTGTGCAAGAATGGCTGTTAGGACGTTTCAGAATGGTATGTTATATTATTTTTAGTTGTCTCATACTTTCTAGATATACTGTTATTTGTAAATGCTACTACTGTTTATGTTGGCTTTTGATATACCGTTTTAGCCAGCTTTAATACAGCAGAATACATCCCAGATAGCATGTAATCATTGAAACAATGTTGAGTCAGTGCATTGAACTGCACTGAATTAACGTTGCAAAGTGGTGTTGGTTCAGTATCACTCTTGCATCCTCAGTTAATGTTGAAGCAATGTTGAGATTTCAACCACAAATCAATGGTAATATCATTGATTCAATATTACAAAGTGATATTTTTTCATCAATGATTTCATCTTATGCACCTTTCTGTCTGCACAAAATGGCCATGTTCCTTCCTCACCCTAAACAAAGAACTTTTTCGATTAGCTTGCTTTGATATAAGGACTGGTCTTCATTCTCTGCTGTAAAACAAGACAGTCTCTACTCTACAAGAAAGACAGTTATAAAATATAGCTGCAAGCAGCAATACCGGGGCCAAGCACAACAGAGACCAACTAGCAGCAGACCAACTGCAAAAATGAGTAAAGACATTTGGAGACAATTTTAAGCAAAAATGTTGAAACCCCACATTAATACATTGAGTTGTATAGAGCCAATGTCATAGTTTTGTTTAATTAAAGTGCCAGCACGAGGCACAATCCTACCATTTTTTTATATGTGTCCTCGGAGTGAGCCCATAGATGTGTGTGTGAATTTTGGTGAAAATATCTCATTTAGTTTTGGAGTTATAGACCTTTATATGAAAAAACACATAAAAAATTACTGACACCTGACTTTGATTGGATTTTACTACCTCTTACTATTAATATTTTGACATTTGGTCTACATCAATTGCCTATCGACCTACCTTTCCGAGCTACTGACGCTGGTTTCGTCTCGATCTGACTAGCGGTTTCGAAGGTATCAGCTAACGTTTTTAAGCACTAAATTACAACGCTGCACAAACCATACGCAGAAACCTGGCAAGTCTGGTATCGTTGGACTCGGCAACGATTCAGGAGTCTAAGGAGATGACTCCTGTGAAAATATTTAAAACACACCCAAAGTTATAAGCATTTGGAAAAAAAATTCTAATATTCAAATATTTTAAAAGATATTGCAATTTATGACAAAATTCAAAATGGCGGTTATGTGGTCTGTCCGATCATGGCATATCCGGTATCCATGGATTCAGCATGACACGAGTTATCCATAGACACCAATATTATGATTTGACAAACTGTTCAGAAGTTATGAGCAGAAATAACAATTTTCCATATATCATGACCCATAGGTGGCACTGTTCCCAACTTATGCATGGACCCTCAGATCTTGGGTCTGATGAAGTGTACCAATTTTCGTCTTGATTGATCAAAGTTTGGCCGAGATACAGCCTCTGAACCAATTTTGGGTCGACCTTGTTAAGTTTGCGACATCATAACTTTTTTTTTACCAGTAGGACAAAAATACTGTTCAGTCATTTCTGTGCAACTCGGTCCAAAGATCATCTCTGCCACGTTTTGTAAGAATTGGACAAATTTTGAAGGAGGAGTAGCAAAAAAACTGAAAACTGTACTTTTCAAAATGGCTTCTACTGTAATGGGTGGAGTTTTGATGTAATTTAATGAATAAGATCAGCATGATGAGAGGAATCAGGTGTACTAAGTTTAATTTCTCTATATCAAATGGTTCAAAATTTATTTTATTTTTGAACTGGTGGTGGCGCTATGGAGTTGGTCTTAGAGACTCTTGGTCCATTTACAATTGATGAACATCCCTACAATTCTGCCAAATTTCATAATTTTCCTACTTATGGTTTTGGAGTTATAGACATTTAAATGAAAAAAACATGAGAAAAATGACTGACACCTAACTTTGATTGGATTTTACTACCCCGTATTATCAATATTTTGACATTTGTGCTCACGGCCGTGACTATCGACCTATGTTTCCGAACTTCTGACGCTGGTTTCGTCTCGATCGGAGTAGCGATTTCGAAGATATCAGCTAATGTTTTATAAGCGCTTAATTACAATGCTGCACACACCATATGCCATATTCTAAAAATTCACTAGGTGGCGCTGTTTCAAAACTTCTCAGGCTTCTTCAAGGCATTGTGCTGATGACCCATACCGAGTTTCGTAACAATCCGTTCATGTGTTCATAAAATACAGCATTTTATCACATACAACCAAAGACAACCAAAATGGCCGATATGGTAAAATTGGATATCAGTCGACTCGACATGATGTCCCGAATCTAACAAGACCACTTTAATGATTTTTGGCCAAACGGTTCAGAAGTTATAAGCAAAAATAGCCATTTTTTGTATCTCCGGACCAGTAGGTGGTGCTGTGCCGAAACACTGCACGTTGCCTCAAGTCGTGCTCGTGATGACATGTACCAAGTTTGGTTTGAATACAATAAAGTGTTGCGGAGATATAGGCTTATGTGTATTTTTGCAACCGCTACATAAAATCGTTTGCGCATTTTTCAAAATTGATTTGACGAATCAACTTGAATTCCATAACTTTTTGTTGGCACCGGCTGAAGAGGATCTGGCTGAATTTTTGTGCAAATTGGACAAACTGTCTAGGACGAGTTCGCAAAAGTAGGTTTTTAGTAAAATTAAAAATGGCGGGAAATTTATAATGATGGAAAATTACGTCATAGGGTGCGATCAAATTGGCATGAGCTCAGGAATCAGAGGGAAACTATAATTTTGTTTCTAGGCCTTAAGGTTCAAAAGTTATTAACATAAACATGAGTGAAACTTTGGACAGGTGGTGGTGCTAGAGGGATTGAGTTAGAGACACCAAAATTGGTGTATTTAATGTTGGGACTAGACATGTGCCGGTAAACGGTAATACGATATACCGCAATAATGAACATGCACAATATTGTTATCGTGGGCACTTCAAAATACCGTGAATAATTATTTATTACGAATTATTCAGATTTTTAGAATGTATTTTAAGAATACTTTACCCATCAACCGTTTAAAATGAACAGAGCGTCAAAGAGGAACGTGCACTGATGTAAACAGACCGTTCATGAGTCGAGCACATGGCGGAAGGCGTGAAGACGCACTGAAGTGCACATTCACTTTCAGACAGCAGAGGGCGCTGATGGAACAGCAGAAATACAGCCGTTTCCCCAGTAACCATAATCCGGTGCTCGTCATCACATAACCTAATACTTAAAGAATTAAAGTCATTTTCAAACTTAATTTTTTTTTTTTTAGTTTTAAATTACATGCCCTAGATATTGTTTGAATATGTTCTGACTGTTGTTCAATCACACTTTACAATATGGCTCCATTATTTAACATTAGTTCATTCATTAACAAACTGACAATGAAAAATACTTCTAAAGCATGTATTAATCTTAGTTAAATGTACATTTCAGCATTTAATAACACATTATTAAAATCAAAAGTTGTAACTGTATTATTTAATGGACCTGAGCTTACTCTAACTAACAGTTGCTTTTTTAAACTAACATTATCAAAGAAGAATAACTTCTGTAAAAATGTAGCTATTCGCTCTTTGTTAATTTTAATGCATTAACTGGCGAGACATTATTGTAAAGTGTTAACTATTGTTCTTTATAATTCTTTAGCACTTTAATCTGTTTCAAATATTTGTTTACTTTATACATTTTTTGTGTATTGCTTTATTGTATTTAAATGTTTGGTTCTTTTGTTATAAGAAAGTTTTTTAACCTTTTATAGTATGACAACACTTTTTTTGCAACTTTTTTTATAAATATCGTGATAATACCGTATACCGTGATAAAAGCTTCAGCAATTAATCGCAACATGAAAATTTGATACCGGCACATGCCTAGTTGGGACTGTCCTCTATCAGAATGTCAAATCGTTACAACTTTCCCGCAAATGGTTCTATGGGCTGCCATAGACTTCAATGGCAGAAGAAAAATAATATGGGAACGGATACAATAGGTGCCTAAGCACCTTCGGTGCTTGGCCCCTAATAAGTTAATTTACCATATGATTCAGGAGAGCATTGTCACAGAGTCAGTCACACATCACAGCCCAATCATCACCTAATCACCAGGACCCACCCACTCGTTCACATTCACCAGAATACTGATTCGCTGAACCTGCACCTCATCAGAAACTATCACTATATATGCACTCAGTCACCATTCACTCTTTATCTGCTCTCGTCTCAGTACATGCTGATTCTACAGACCCCTTACCGCTCTACTTATCCATGATCATCTCGTCTCCTGTTATCCATCTGTCTACCAATCTTCACGCATTGAGTTCTCCGTCACCTGCAAGATACCACACTCTGAGTCTACACCAGCTAAGTCACCATTACCCTTCTACAAGTCACCATCTACTTCCATTGCCTGGTCCACGCTACTTCAACCCCACTCTACACTTAATAAAGAACACTTATACTTTCCTGCTTGTCTGTATCCTTCTGTTCCGTGATAGGCATTTGATGAGTAAATACTGATTGATATATTCTAGAAACTTTACCTGGAAAGGACAGATCATGGCAAGGTTCGCTGCAACTCACTAGTGGCTCCTGTTAGGGTTGGCTCTTAAAAGAGCTATTGAGTAAAGACACAGGCCCCATCCACACGAAGCCCGAGCTTTCCCTATCTGACGTTTCAAGAAATATCTGCGTACACACGAGAGCACTGAAACCGACTCAAAACCATGTAGTATTTATGCCAGGCCAGTGTGTGGCGCTGTAATTCTGATGCAGAAATACACTAAAAACGGAGAAGAAGAGTTGTGGCTAGAAGGGGTACAGCAATGGTAGGAAGTGAGGCAAAATCTCACAATAACAATAAATAAATGTGCTACTTACCAGATGTGTTTTATTAACGCCTACACCTACCCCAACCCTAAACCTACCCTTACAATAATGCAAATACAGTAATTAAATGATGCAATATTGATGTGCGCATGCCCAGTGCCCGTAGTTGTATTCCTTTCTAGTCTTTCCTGTGCGGGAAGTGGTGATAACATCACCATTTCACAAAAAATATACGGATTGGCTGTACACACGAAAACACAAGGGTGTTGTTTTCAGATTTATCCACTGTGGGACCCGGTTTCAAAAAATATCGGATTCATCCTCCCAAAACGGCGGATCCGTGTGGACGAAACATTGATACGGTACAATTTTTTTACGCAGGCCTATACAGCTGAACACATCTCTGTGTGGACGGACTCAGCAAGTAATCCTACAAGACAGAAAGGAAGGTAATTTTATTACATTACATGCAAGTTGTCAGTTTATACAGGACTGTAGGATTTCTTTTTGTAAAGAGTGTTGCATTGTTGTTATTTTTGAAGTCCATAAAAGTGCATCTATCCATCATTTAACTGCTCCAAAGGCCTTCTGAAGCGAAGTGGCACATTTGTGTAAGAAGAAAATCCATATTTAAAAAAATGTATAGACTAAAATAACTAGCTTCTGGCGGTCAGCGGTACGTGAGTCGACTTGTGCTAATAGGGTAACCCGCAATGCTACGTTTTGTTTTGCTCTTTCCTCTGTGCATCTGTGTTCGTCAATACGCATGCGTCAATGGTTCAAGGGTTACTCTTTTAAGTCAACTTGTGCACCGCTGACCGCCGGCATTCTAACCTAAATTCGAGGTCATGATAAAATGGAGTCAGATAAAAGTAAATTGGAATTAAATTATTTTGCCCCGCTGAAAAGACAGAACACGCATGAACCTTTACCCGCTTATCGGAAGCCGTCGTTGGGACGATTGGGAAGGCCTTACAAAGTGGTGACCAACCTCTGTGATCTTGCAAACTCAGGCAAGCAAATGTTTTCAGTGGAATATTGGGATTTGCAGTAAGCAAAGAGGTTTGATCTGCTTCTTTTCTTCGTCTGTTGTGGTTGACCACTGCAATTCCTTGGAGGACGGACACCGGGTAGGTGCCTAACCCCACCTGCATCTTGTTAGAACATAACCTGAAATGAGGGAGATGGGTGCGAAGACACTTGATTGGGTCATTCACACCTCAAAGTGGCCCTCATTTATCATAAGTGCGTACACCAAATTTCCAGCGTACACCTGGCGTACACCCAAAACCACGGTGACTTTGAGATTTATCAATATGGACGTTGGCATACGGCACACTCAAATCCTACGCCAGCTCAGGAGGTGGTGTACGCACGTTTTGAGTTAGTGCGAAAATGCGCAGAAAAACAATTCCTAACACCACAAAACGCACTGACAAAGATATCTTCGCTGTCCGATGAAAACCACGTATGTCCATTTTGCCGATTTTGAGATTTTTCGACGGATTGAATGTCGAGGTTCATTTCCGTATATAGTATGCTTCACATATCTAAATGGCCAATGAAAAGTTGTGAAATCATGTCATCTGATTTTCACGTATATCCATTTGTCAATCACGCCGCGTATCTCCCGCCCTGTGGAAGCATCTCGCCGGTCTCGTGAAGTTGCATCTTCATTTTCACTTTTCTTTTCTGCAATACATTGCCAAATAAACATAGCCTGGTGAGACAATGACTTTCCTTCATCGAGGTTTCCCCCTTGACGCCAGACGTACGTCTAGGAGTGACAAAATTACGGTAGGACTGTACAAACAAAGTATCTGTCCAGCATTACCATGTCAGTGATTCATTGTCCCTTCATAGTTTGCAAGAGACATTTAATACATTTATAATTATTAAATTAAATAAACTAAGCGTATTTAATAAACTAAGACGTAGGCTATTTAATAAACTGAGCGTATTCCTCTGTCAATATGAAACGCGACTTGGCCATTCTAATTAATGATCGGAAGAACGCGTATCGGCCACCGTTTCTGTAAAATATGCACGTATGTCCATTTAAACTCAATTTTGGTCAAATGTGGATTATATCATTACACTGGCAAGAATATGGTTACATGTAAAGATGCCGTACCAAGTATGACAATGCTACATTCAACTGCTTTTGAAATACTGTGTTTTTTTCACTTCCTGAAAAGTAACCGTTTTGGACATACGTGAGTTTCATCGGGCAGCGACGATATGCTATATTATGACCCACTGTAAAACAACAACAACAACTAAAGCCCTATTCGCACGGGATAAGTAGGCTATTATCTGGGGACCTCGTGTGATTTAGAAATTACTCCCCCACATCTGAATTTTGCTTGGCACATTCGCACGAGATAAGCTGTGATTTTACTCGAATTTACTGACTTATCTCCCGGATATGATGTAAAGACTTGAAAATGTTTTTTCGTTATAGATATAGCTGTATGAAATTATAAACAGTCGTATCGATATCATTTTGATTGTTTTATTGTAATACAAATAATTTCGTTCAGTTAGAGAACAGACGCAATTAAAAACGTAACTGAGCAATAATAACAATATACGATGGAAGATTCAGTTTCAAAGCTAAATGTAAAAGCGCCCATTTAAGCGAGTTTGTCATATGTTCTGTTTTTGTGTTTTCCATTAAGAATAATATTAAACACACCATTCAAGCAATTTACTCCCAAATTAGTGCTCATTCTAAAGTGAAAGTAATCCGCGCGGCCGCACGGGAATTCATAACGGTGCACATATGCAGCCTAGCTCCATTCTTCGTGAAAGATAAAGATAGAAATGCGCACAGGACACAAACACCTTGCAAAAATGATATACGATCCGCCTAATCCCGGCCAAATCACAGAGATGCCGATTCGCATGGGACTAATATTATCACAGGACTTCGGTGTTCGGCAAAATATGGTCGGTAATTTGCGGGGGAATTTTTACTTTACATATTACAGATGGCCGATTCGCACGGGATTAAGATCACAGACATTCTCTGCAATTATTACAAATCACCAGAGGTCCCCACATAATAGGCTACGAATCCCGTGCGAATAGGGATATAGTAATTATAAACTTCAGTGTTTATTTTTGTGCAACATGGACTTCAATGTTTAATTTGTGTGACTTTACCAAAGCATTTGATTTGTAGGCACATGTATTCCTCCAGTTGCGAGCCTGTGCGCTTTACCTGACGTTGGTTAGGCCCGGCAGCTGCGCACGGACTGGGACTGAAAATAATTCAGACTGACAAAATAATAAAAATGACATTCTTCTTCTTTTAAATAATAATAAAATAAATAATAATAATAACGACATTCTTCTTCTAAATAACAATAAGCGTCATTAATAATACAAATCATAATAATAATAAGAATCTTACAAATTGTCATGCAATTATTAATGTAAATGAATGGTACTCCACATCACATCATCATCACTATTGTACACCCCAATACATGTGAAGTGATACGAAATTAAATACTAATTATTTCAAAACACGTGCTGCAAAATAATGAATTGTGATAGGTAATTTCTCATCCAAACAGCTATTTAAACTGGATTTCCACCGTACACCTTTTTGTGGGCGCCTTTAATCCCACTCTTTAAACTCCCAAATAAAACAATTTTGTTTTTTTTCCACTTCCCTGGTGATGGTCTCGAGCTCCACGTCGGAGAAGTTTCGCTTCTTTGCCATCTTCCGTGTGTCCATGGCGTAAAATGAGGGCGTGGGGGAGGCAGAGACTTGAATATATAGGGGCGTGTTATTCTAATGACGATCGTTTTCAGCCGCAGCATTTATCAAGGGCAGGTTTTGCGTCCACCTGTATTTCAGAGGTGCGCACAGCTTCATAAATCAGGTGGTGAGAGGAGTGTAGGCATAATCTTACGCCAATATATACGCCCGTTTCTATGCAAGATTGATAAATGAGGGCCAGTATGTCTACATGGCCTTCCAGTGTAGCACTGGAATGAAATTATGCAACACAGATTGTTATAGATTAGATTCCATCTATCTACCAGACCTAAACATAGAGCACACACCTCCACTAAACACTCTCACGGAATCATCACCTGATATAGATCTAGACTATCCAGGCTGAACACTGCATGTCATAGAAGACAAAGATGGCTTAGATTCCAAGTGTTACCTCACTAAAGATCTATTGTCCACCTACACATGAACATAGCTTCACGCACATAGGGACAGACACGCATAGCATACACTATCAACAACCTTCTACCAACTCATGGGAAAACACTGTACACTGTGTGCAGAATTATTAGGCACATTGATTTTCTGATCATATTTTTTTTCCAGCCACATTTTACCAATTCCAAACCACAGTAATCCAAATAACTACTATTAATTTAGTATTTAATAATTTATAAGTGATATATAATTGTTCATGAAGGCTGGAAGTGAAAAACACCTTATATTCAGGTGTACAGAATTATTAGGCACATTTTCTTTTACAGATAAAATTAGCCAAAAAAGAGATTTAACTCAGACTGAAAAGTCAAAAATTATTAAATGCCCATGATAAGGATACAATACGAATGCAATACTAGACATTGCAGTTAAGGCATGACCATTGGACAGTGAAATGCTCATTGGGTCAACAGGGTCAGACAAAAACAGGTGGTGAAGAAAAGACACATGTTAACCGCAAAAGAATTAAGAATCAGGAACCCTGTAATGTGGTTTGGAATTGGTAAAATGTGCCTGGAAAAAAATATGATCAGAAAATCAAGATGCCTAATAATTCTACACACAGTGTAATACACATATGCATGGCTACAGTCACAAATTGATGATGCAAAGACAGACCTGCTATTCAAATTCAAAGTGTTTAAACTTTCTGGTTATTGGGGTGATTGGCAAACCAGAGGGCCCCTGGTTTCTCAACATATCACTAATAGCAGAAACATTATCAAAGCAGATAAATCTGAACTTCTGAAGCACAAGCACTTCAATCAATCAACTACAAATTTACAATTTGAACATACCATCGACTTAAGACTTAGCCAGCATGCAGCATAACAGCCACACACACACGCACACACACACACACACACACACACACACACACACACACACACACACACACACACACACACACACACACACACACACACACACACACACACACACACACACACACACATTCACATTGCAAATAATGCACAATCTCCATTCTTGTATGACTAAGCATGTTCCAATTCACCTCTTAGAAATCTTAGATCTACATAGGTGGTATGCCTTGAAAGTTTTTATCGGACATATCTAAAACATATTTATGTGTGGTATCTAATGTTTGTCAAGTCACCTTTATTTTTATTGCGCTTCAAAAGCAGCTTTACAGTGATGATAGGAAATTAATTTTGTTTCAGATAAAAAGCTAAAGTAAGTTTTTGATTGATTACTTTCTGTTGTAAAAACTGATTTCAAAATGTAAATATATTGCACAAAATGAAAACAATAATGTAAATATTATTATTATAAGTGTGAATTGGAAGGATTGGTTTTGCTGCTAAGACAAAAGCTGAGATCTAACCCCCAGCAATAGAACAATAAAACTCACTTATCTGGAGAGAAGATCTCACAGAAAGACTGTGGGACATCACCCTGCTCAAACCTTTCCTTTCAAACCTACCTTCAAACCTTTAATATCAGAACTGACCAATCTGTGTCCGTGAGATAAACGAAATTGCGACGCTTAGCCTCTGTGCGGCTCTGGGTCTCATGGTGGAACGGATATTTGAAAATAAGTGATACTAATACAAATCAACGATCTAGATTAAATCACAACTAATCCTATGTTCAGCGCTTAAGTTACAAATGTAACAAATTTAAAGGAGTCACATAAAATTGGAGTCAGATCAAATTATTCATGGAGTCAGATTTAAAATATCAATAAATTAAGTGAATTTAACAGAAATGCTGAAAATGCTTACAAGCAGAAGTCCTTTAACCAGTTAGATTTCGTTTTTGGGCTAACGGATGGACCCTTACAGAATCAAAAAATTAAAAGCGCATTTAAAAAAAACAAAAAACATGCATGATTTCATCTCTTAAATGTCTTAGTGTGTGTTTTGGTCATAGTTTAGACTTTTTTCAAATCTAATTTCAGCTTTTTATCTCATAATTAGGGCTTTTAATCATAATTTTTATTTTTAAGTCATAATTTTGACTTTAAATCCAAAACATTTTAAAGTCCTAATTTCAACTGTTCATCTCACAATGACTTAGCATGTTATATTTTTGACTTTTTTTATCTAATAATGAGGACTTTTAAAAACATATTTTCAATATTTTATCTTATAAATATGACTTGGCATGTCATATTTTCGATAATGGCATGTCATATCTAATAATAAGGACATTTTTGAACATTTTATCTCTTAATTATGACTTTATGATAATCTAAATGAATATTTAGTGTACGCAACTGAGCAAGCCAAAAGCCAAAGGCGACGGAGGCGACGGGAAAAAAAAAAAAAAAACCTTGGGAGAAACCAGGCTCAGTCGGGGTGCCAGTTCTCCTCGGCCACCAATATGTATGTCAATATAATAACAGCATAGGCATCTAGACTAGACTAGACAAGACTGGGTGTGGGCAGTTTTAATTATGCATGCAAACTTTCAAAAATGAAAGTGAAATTGAAATTGAAATGGAGAAATATATATATATACCTGTTCTGATTTCACTTGCTTAAAGTGAGATACAAGACAACTGTGCTCCAGGACAGAGTTGATATAAATATACCGAAGGGAGGAAGAAACAAACAAATAAACTAAATGGGATCATCAGGCTCAAAACCAGTGCAAGAAAACGTGCATCAACCAAAACCAATTCCAGGTGAGAGGGTCTTTCTTCCATATGATTTTTTTTTACAGTATAGAACACATACTGTATGCACACAACAGAGATGCATTCTCAGAGAGATACTACCAAATTATTGTTAAACTTAATTGCAGTGTTGGGCAGTAGCCTAGTTAACTACAAATAGCAACGCTACTAACTTAACTACATTTTTCAGTAGCTTGTCAGTAGCTCAGTTGCTTTTAAAAAGCTACATTCCGTTTTGTGTTTTGACGAGCCTGCAATGCATTGAAGCAGCACAGTGTTTTCACGCGTTACCACCATCTATTGTTTCATCGCGCATCTTGTGGCTTTACGGTTCACAGAGAAGAGATCGTCTGATGATTATGTAAAGGACGTACAGGAGTGGGTTGATAACTTCACACGAATTGACTAGTAAAGGTTACACTTGATTATGTATATATATACAAATGGGGATCACCACATTTGAATAAGAAACAATATCAAGTCTATAAAACACTAGGCACAACAAGCATATCGGTGAGAACACTCTTTTAAACATGGATGGATGGATGGATGGATATATTTCATTTACGTTGATTATGAAAAGTGAACAGGACACAAGATGCGAAATATGTCAAAATTATTTTGACCTCTTCGTTTGTTGAAAGCCTTTCTTTAAAGTGAACTTCGTTTTATATAAATTGTATCTTAATTTTAATAAATTGTTTTATCAACCAATTGCCTTGATTTAATAAATAATAATAGCCTGACGTTGTCATACTCAATTCTAGTCAGAATATGAGTCTGATACTGCTCCGTTGGGCTGTGATTATGGGGCGTGTTTCAACCGAACCAGGAAAGACCTCAATTGGATAGACCTACAACCAATTAGAGCAACGGAGCGGCGCATAACATTAGTTCCCTTTCATTCAGTCACTACGATGTACGTTAGTGACTAACGAATGGGGGTTTCGCTTAGAAGCCAATTATGCCAATGCCATGGGCATGCGGAATTTGCATGCGTAACTCCGCCCCACCTTGTGGGTATATAAGGAAGTACGCTGGCAACATCGCATTATGTTTCTGCTTTGGAGCCAAGAGCATCTTTTCACTCCTACAAGCCTGAATTCTGAAGTGCTCTCTTCAGTCTTCGAGACGAGCGGTTCTCCAGGGTGTTGGTGTGACAGTGCGTTCCAGCGATCTCACATTGCCTGCCTGCTGATCTGTGCAGTGATCTGCAACAGCTGTGTGTGTGTTTCCCTGGGCGCTCTGCAGAGCTTTCTTCTCACAAAAAGAGCTTGCACGTGGCACGTCTTTTTCAAGACGGTTCGCCCGTGCACTTCCGGGTGCGATCGATCTCCGTTGCTGTCTATGGGCACATTCACTGCGCGACGTGTTTGGGCTTCAGCACGTTCGGGCAGTGTTTGTGGATGTGTCATGTTCCCACTGCGGGAACGTGACCATCGCGATGTCGCGGTCGAGACTCAGTGATCTCCGTGAGGAGAAAGAGTCCCCTCTGCCACACCCCAATCTACTGTCTCCGAGAGAGGTGGTACTTTGGCTGGTGGCCAGGGTGACCTGCGGCCGGTGCCGTGGTATTAAGAACCCCGACGATCATTCCTCGGACCACGCCCCCCTCTCGCACATTGCTTCCCGCGAGTGCTGGACTGAAGCAGCGGGGCCGTCTCTGACGCCCCGTTCGTTCCGTTCACACTCCAGATAGCAACGAGATGTCGATCGCCACATCTCAAGGTGGGCTAGAGTCCTTTGGGGATGATGATTAGGCTGTGCTCCACCTTCGGGTGTATCCACCACAGAGACCACAGAGACCTAGTGCTCCAGCACTTAGCCCGTCTGGGCCTTCGGGTCAACTGGGAGAAGAGCCAACTCTGCCCCGTGCAGAGGATCTCTTTTCTCGGTATGGATATCAACTCGGTTGCCACATGCGCGCAGCTTACGAGCGAGCACGCGCAGTCTCTGCTGACTTGCCTCCGTCAAATCGAGAGCAAGAGTGCGGTCCCACTGAAACTATTTCAGAGGCTCCTGGGGCATATGGCATCTGCAGCCGCGGTGACGCCGCTCGGATTGCTACATGTGAGACCGCTTCAGCACTGGTTACACGATCGAGTCCCGAGATGGGCATGGCGGTCTGGCACGCTCCGGGTACAAGTGACTCGGGCCTGCTTACAGACTCTCACCCCGTGGTCGAACCTCAGTTTTCTACGGACCGGAGTGTCCTTAGAACGAATTTCCAGGCATGTTGTTGTATCAACAGATGCCTCCTCCACGGGCTGGGGTGCCATGTGCAATGGACAAGCAGCCGCGGGCTCCTGGACATGCCTATGCGTTGCTGCTCTCAGTAGTCTTAAGCCCTCTGCAGAGGCCTCCCCTTGAGCCTTTGCGGTCGGTTGATATTAAGTTCCTGTCGATGAAGACGGCACTGCTGACCGCACTGGCCTCCGTTAAGAGGGTCGGGGACCTGCAGGCATTTTCGGTTGACGAAGCGTGCCTAGAATTCGGGCCGGCTAACTCTCACGTGATCCTGAGACCCCGGCCTGGATATGTGCCCAAGGTTCCTTCCACCCCGTTTAGAGACCAGGTGGTTAACCTGCAAGCGCTGCCTTTGGAGGAGGCAGACCCAGCCTTGGAATTGCTCTGTCCAGTACGCGCTCTCCGCGCCTACGTAGACATGACGCAGTGTTTCAGGACCTCAGACCAGCTCTTTGTCTGTTATGGTGGAGAGCGGAAGGGAAGAGCTCTCTCAAAGCAGAGGTTGTCTCACTGGATAGTGAACACCATTGTTTTGGCTTACCAGCAGCAAGGTCGACCATGTCCCCTTGGTGTAAGGGCACACTCCACCCGGAGTGTGGCCTCCTCTTGGGCTCTAGCGCATGGCGAATCGAGAGCATGGCGAATCGCTAACAGACATCTGCAGAGCTGCAGGCTGGGCGACACCTAACACATTCACCAGATTCTACAATCTACGAGTGGAGCTAGTGTCCGACTATGTACTCGCCTCTACTAGTGGCCGGTAATGGATCAGGCTCAGGTGTCTTCGCTTGCTCGCCATTCCACTCCACGGACTGGATATGTGCAATATTTTCCTCAGGTGAGCTCCCCGAGAGCCCTGAGTTCCTCCAGCACTGTCGACGCCGACATCAGTTCAGTCTGCCCTTCGAGCCCAGACCCTCATGTCCGGCCAGGTGCCCCGTGTGTATGGTTCCCCTCCGGCGACCCCCACACGAGTATTTCCACCGTAAGTCTCCTCAGTGAGCAAGTGTCTTTCCCTTGGCAAGCCCCTGCCACCTCTAGGGTTAAAGATTCCACCTTCGGCTGGTACCCTAGAGTTCTTCCATATGCAGCCCTTAGTGGGTCATATGTGTACTCTCTAAGTCCTCCCTACGGGTAGGCACTCTTGGCATATCTCCACTGGAATATGCTTCCCAGTGTACCTTGGTATTCCTGTGACAAGTGGGAGTCCTTCGGCTCTATATGGCGGGATCTCACACTTACGCAGGGCACTGGAAGACAGCTGAGTGGCGTTGTTATATTGGAACCCCCATTCGTTAGTCACTAACGTACGTCGTAGCGACTGAATGAAAGGGAACGTCTTGGTTACGTATGTAACCCTCGTTCCCTAAGGAGGGAACGGAGACGTACGTTCCATTGCCACATCAGCTGGAACGCTCGGAGTTCAGGTCTTGGCTCCGCAGCAGATACATAATGCGATGTTGCCAGTGTACTTCCTTATATACCCACAAGGTGGGGCGGAGTTACGCATGCAAATTCCGCATGCCCATGGCATTGGCACGCCATTGGGCGCTGTTATATTCTCGAAGGTAATTGGCTTCTAAGCGAAACCCCCATTCGTTAGTGACTAACGTACGTCTCCGTTCCCTCCTCAGGGAACGAGGGTTACATACGTAACCAAGACGTTGTCAAATGTCAAAAGAACTCAACTGCACTGTGTTGCCAAGTCTGAGAGTTGAAGCGACCCCAATTATGTGATATACAGACCCAGGAAGGCGAATTTTAGCAGGCAGCCCTGCCAAAATAACACATATTTTACCCCCCAAATGCCATTTTTTTCACAGAGAAAGGTTTAATTTAAAGGTTTATAATGTAATAATTATTTTTACACTGTAAACAATTTACGGTAAAAAAACATATTTCATTAATGTTAAATTACCAACCTATTGAAATACTAATATATGTTATGTACCTTTGATATATACGGACAACCACCAATCACAGTGGTGATGAGAATCACGTGAGGAATCAAAGCTCATCACAAGCAGCTTTTAAGAGGACGATACTAATATATAAGGTGCAGAGTCATTCACACAAACACTAAACACCATCATGGTAAAACACATGAAATTTAAAAAATGCAATAAACATTAATTTAACAACATCAGATGTAACATAAAACCCTAATGTACATAACTGATTAGAAAAACAAAGAAGAAACATAGTTATTGCAATGAAAATACATCAAATGTGAAGTGTCACGCAGGGAATTCTGGGAATGTCAATGTACGGTCTTTTACTGTAAAATTAAATGAAATGTAAGGTTAGATCTATTACAGTTATTCACCGTATATAGTACGAACTGTTTTTCACCGTAGCATTTTTACAGTAAAATACCATTAAAATCACAATCATTTTTTTTATAGTGTATGCATTCTTTCTATGCACACCGCAATGGTCACAATATGACATCATGTAGGCTATGTTTTAAAAACATAATTCGACAGATAAATAATACATTTAAATGGGCCACTTAAAGTGTATATTACAAATAAATTATTAAATGCTAAAAATGAATAAATGTAAATGAAAAAAAAAATTGCATTGCATTCCTGTGAAACCAGGGATTAATTCCACAATGTTCACGCAAAGCATTTTTTTTTACCTGCATTTTTGTCTACTCCTGTGTTTCCAAGTTGCTTATATTTTGTTCTTGCATTGATGTGACATGACATTTGTAGCGATTTTGCACTTTGACAGTCAGTTTGAGATATAGACTACATTTGAGTATTGTATGTTTGGATGGTTTACAAAATAAAACTTTACTCTTATCATATTCGTATTGCATTGTGTTGTTTTAAACCCCAAACATTTAACTTAAAACATTCATTAACGATTATTCAGTTATTTGTAAATATGCAATTTAATTGTAAAAATTTATTACGAGTAGCTTCCCCAACACTGCTTAATTGTTATATGTTTTTCCACAGAACTTGATAAACCATGGAGGAAATTTGACTTTGGGTAAGCTATACTTGTACATAAGCTTTTCTTATGTGCAGGCTATGTCTTATCTGTGCATAGCAGTCAAGACAATGATCTGTTCAGATTAAAGTGGAAATACTGTGTAAGCTAAGAATTTTATTTCCCTGTAAAATATTATTGGTATCTCTCCCCATAAATGTTACCAACTATAACAAACCAATTATTTGTTGTCTTATAAAGGACCGCAATCTTGTGCATAACAATATCTGAAGTAATTCTGCTCAATATCCGTTGTATAGCATATGAAATTATAACATAAAACGTTTTATTAATTATTTTAGCATGAAAATGTATGTAACATTTTACTTCCATTTAAAGCTTTCATGCATGCATTATGGAAAACGTTATCTAGATTTTTTTAAATTCTTTTTATTACTGTAATATGATGCTAAAATTGAAATCCATTTTAATTTTTACAAAATTCAGTTTTACTTAAAAATTATTTAACTGTCCACGTATGTGGACACCATGCAACAAAGGCGTAAAATGGGACAAAAAGCCACAGATGACAATATGGAATATTGTGCTTTTATTATGTCATTTCAGATATTTAAAACATTAATATTACAATATAACAACGATAAAACACAGAGTGTAGGAACTATAATGCTAGTTACATATATGTGTAAACCTAATAGCAATATGGGCTGGGCTTTGCTGGTACACACTCCTCATCAGTGCGGTCACTGTCACACACTGTCCTCAGGGATATTCTCTGTTATTCTGAACTGAGTGCTTGATCTGTGCTGTCCCTGTTTGGTAGGCAAAATGCAAATTTGTCTTGGTTTGTATGTGTAAAGTTGCCATTTAATGCCATAATATGTCACTTTTAATGGTTATTTATGTTTATATATTTGTTAAATATCTGTTTTATTACAATATAAGACAATTCAAAACATGTTTGCAAAAACAGAACACATATACTAGCAGGTTACAGAAATTAGACTTTATGCAATCTGACTCCACTGTTGCATGACGTCCACATACGTGGACAGTTAGTTCCCTTTCGAGGGAACTCGACGCTTTGGGGATACTCCCTTAGCACTAGCGAATCTGAAGTCAGAATGACAACTAGGCCAATCCGATTGGCGTGCGTGATGACGTAACTGTGACGGCATACCCGGAAGTATAAAATGGGAGCTGGAACGTAATGTCGGCAGTTAATGCTCTTCAGCATAGCGCTCTGTGTCACAATATTGTCTGTCTATTTATTGTTGTATTGTCAAGAGTGAAAGTGTGTGAGAATGGAAGAGAAAATAAGAGAGTTTAAGCAGTGTGTGCATCCTTGCCCTCGCTACATGTCGGGCTCGGATACACACCAGCTGTGTGTGCACTGTCTGGGCGTTCAGCATGCTCGAGCGGCTCTCGAGGGAGCCGCTTGTGATCACTGCGAGAAGCTGATGCTCAGAGAGCTCCACTCTCGGCTGGCCGCGTTTGATGAGGCCGGCCAGCCTCGTGAGCCCCATGGTTCTGGACCCGCGGTCGCTGATGCGGCTTGGCGTCGCAGATCATGGGGTTCACAGCGGGACTTGTCAGAGGGTTTCGGGACTGCTGCAGCACTTTCCCGATCCTCCTCTGACAGTTCCGAGGATCTTCCTCCCCGTGTGGAAACCCGCTCTGCGGCTTCTTCCCCCGGGGTGGGAGGTCCGGTGCTCATTCTCTCCGGTTCCGAGGACCCGGAGGAAGTGGGCATCGAGGCGGGGGATGAAGCAGGAATTGTTTCATCGCTTCATCCAACCGCCCAAGAGGATGACCGGTTCCTCTCGCACCGGGTCCAAACACCTCGCCGGGGCTTGCCTTTCTTCCCGGATCTGCACACCGAGGTGTGCAGATCTTGGAGGAAGCCCTATTCCTCGCGTGTCTCAAATCCTCCAGTATTGGATTATTCCAATGTTCTGGGGGCACGCGAGGCGGGCCATGGGACGATGCCTCAGGTAGAGGAGGCTCTCGCGAGCGACCTTTCACCCGATGCTGCATCGTCCCTCAAAGCTCCGGTTTTGCCCACCAAACCCTGTCGGGATACTTCATCTTTGGTGGGCAAGGCTTATATGGCGGCTGGACGGGCTGGTAGTTCCCTGCACACACTATCCATCTTGCAGACAGTGGAGAGACATCTCTGGCTGAATCGGGGATAAAGGAGAAGGATAAAACCTTCCTCCGGGACTCCCCGATCTCGCCTTCTGGTCTGTTTGGAGACGCGGTTAACGTCGTCGTTTCCAGATACCAGGAGGCGAAGAGACAGTCGGCCCTAGTGGGCAGCCTCAGCCGTCAGCCAGCTGCTCGCACCGGCAGGTGCAAAAAGAGAGTGTCGCCTCTAGAGCCCCTCCCTCGGGAGCTTGGCAACAGAGGCGGCGCTCTCAGCAGCAGTCTTCCGCTCCTAAAGGCGATCTGAGGAACGTTCTTCAGGCGCAGAAGGCTGCTGGGAAGAAGTCCTAGCTGCGGCAGGGCTTCCAAAAGCGGTCCCCCCCGCGAATGAACAACCGAGGTTGTTTCCTCCGCGGCGCTCTGGGGAAATCGATGTGGTAATCCCGCCGTCTATGACGCTTCGGGCCACATCGATTTCCCGCGAACGCATGCTGCACCAACCGCCTCTGGAAAGACCTGCATCTGGGCAGCTCGCGCGTCCGCACACGGAGAACCGTTTCCAACCACTTCTTGCCGGTCAGCCGCTTCAGGGGGTTGGGGACGGGACCCGTGTAACACCCGACGCCAGCCTCGAGAGGCTGGTTCCCTTAGTAGATTATCTCGGCGCATGGAAATGCCTTCCGAATATTTCTACATGGGTCCTGCGTACTGTAGAAAAGGGTTACAGACTGCAGTTCGGTCATCCTCCTCCAGGATTCAGGGGGTTGTACTGGACTACAGTGGTACCCGAGCGGGTTCGGGTAATGGAACTAGAAGTAAAAACCTTGTTAGCGAAGGAAGCCATAGAGCACGTTCCTCCGCTGGAGAAGGAGTCCGGGTTCTACAGCCGGTACTTTATAGTTCCCAAAAAGGATGGAGGGTTGCGTCCGATTATAGATCTGAGATTTTTGAATCTGTCTCTGAGGAGCTTCAGATTCAAAATGCTCACTATTCCCATGATAGTGAGTCAAATCCAGTCCGAGGACTGGATCTTCATGATAGATCTGAAGGACGCATACTTCCATATCTCCATCCTCCCATGTCAGAGGAAGTGTCTGAGGTTCGCTTTCGGGGGCGAAGCGTACCAATATCGAGTGCTTCCTTTCGGCCTAGCCCTCTCCCCACGCACGTTCAAGAAGTGCATGGATGCAGCTCTGGCTCCACTGAGACTTCAGGGCATCCGTGTGCTGGATTATATCGACGACTGGCTCATATTGGCCCAGTCGTACGAAATGGCGGTCCGGCATCGAGATGTCGTTCTGGCCCACATAAAGTGCTTGGGGCTGAGACTCAACACAAAAAAGAGCGTGTTGACGCCGTCCCAGAGGACAACGTTCCTCGGGGTTGTATGGAACTCGACGACGATGCGGGCACTATTGTCTCCCGCGCGAGTCGAGACCATACTGGCGATGGTCTCAGGAATAAGGCTAGGCCACAGCATCACTGTGAGGCACTTTCAAAAAGTGCTGGGGCACATGGCAGCAGCGTCCAACGTGATACCTTTTGGCCTGCTGTACATGAGACCCCTCCAGTGGTGGCTGAAAACCAAGGGGTTTTCCCCCAGAGGGAATCCGTTCCGTATGATCAGGGTAACGCGCAGATGCCTTCGTTCCCTAGTCATATGGAAGAAACCTTGGTTTCTGTCCCAGGGGCCAGTGTTGGGAGCGTCCTGTTGCCGGAAATCCATTTCAACAGACGCCTCCCTCACTGGTTGGGGCGTGGTCATGGACGGCCGCTTTGCGAGGGGCCCGTGGGAGGGCCGTCATTCCTCCTGGCACATAAATTGCCTGGAGATGATGGCGGTCTACAAAGCTCTCAGGAGCTTTTTTCTGGACCTCCGCGGCCAACATTTCCTGGTACGGACAGACAATACGTCTGTCGTAGCGTACATCAACCACCAGGGGGGTTTGAGGTCGCGCCCTCTTTGCAGACTGGCGCATCACATCCTCCTGTGGTCCCAAGGGAAACTGTTGTCCATCAGAGCAATGTATGTCCCGGGGGTCCAAAATCAGGGAGCAGACATCCTGTCGAGGCAGGGGCTGAGGCCCGGGGAGTAGCGACTCCACCCAGAGGTGGTGGAGGCCATATGCAAGAGGTTCGGCCCAGTGGAAGTGGATTTGTTTGCGTCTCGAGAGACGTCCCACTGCCCACTGTGGTTTTACCTCACGCATCCAGCCCCGCTGGGGTTGGATGCCATGGTTCAGACGTGGCCGAGGCCGCGTCTGTACGCATTTCCCCCGATTGCTCTGCTCCCGGGAGTCCTGGAGAGGGTCTGGCGACAGGGGGTCAGCCTACTTCTGGTAGCACCACGTTGGCCGACTCGAGTTTGGTTCTCGGATGTCATAGCTCTGCTAGCAGGTCAGCCGTGGGAGATTCCTCTGAGGAGGGATCTCCTATCTCAGGCGGCGGGTACGATATTTTACCCCCGCCCGGAGATTTGGAACCTGTGGGTCTGGCCCCTGAGGGGACCAGGTACCTAGAGGCTGGCCTATCGGCAGAGGTGATCGAGACCTTACTCAGTTCCAGGGCTCCGTCTACGAGGAGACTGTACAGCCTCAAGTGGAATGTATTTTCCACTTGGTGCAGGGAGCGTGAGGTGGACCCAGTTAACTGCCCAGTGGCTTCAGTGCTGGAGTTCCTTCAAGATCGCTTCTCTGCGGGCCTAACCCCGTCCACACTCAAGGTGTACGTGGCTGCCATTGCGGCTTTCCACACTCCTATGGGTGATGGGCCTCTGGGTAGGCACCAGCTTGTTGTACAATTCCTCCGTGGGGCTTGGAGGATGAGGCCTGCGGCTCATTCCAGAGTTCCAACCTGGGACCTGGCAGTGGTTCTCGAAGGCTTGGCTGAGGCCCCCTTCGAGCCATTGGAGTCAGCTGAACCAAAGAACCTGACCCTTAAGGTGGCTTTTCTCCTCGCCATTACCTCTCTCAGGAGAGTGGGAGATCTCCAGGCCTTGGCGATATCGCCAACCTGCCTGGAGTTTGCCCCGGGAGGAGTAAAGGCCATCTTACACCCTAGGCCGGGCTACGTGCCTAAGGTACCATCAAGGTTGGTCAGGTCATTGGTTCTGCAGGCATTCCATCCTCCGTCTCACGTGATGGCGGAAGAGGGGAGACTTCACCTACTCTGCCCGGTTAGGACTCTCAGAGTTTATTTGGCGAAGTCTGCACAGTGGAGGAGATCGCAACAACTTTTGCTGTGTTTTGGCTCACCTAAGAAGGGATTGCCTGCGTCTACTCAGACAATCAGTAATTGGATTGTCCAGGCAATTACCATGGCCTACCAGGTGCGCAGTTTGCCTTCACCTGTGGCCGTGAGGGCTCATTCCACCAGAGGCATGGCCTCTTCGGTGGCCCTTCTTTCTGGGGTCCCCTTGCAGGATATCTGCGAGGCGGCCGGGTGGGCTACCCCACACACCTTCATAAGGTTCTACAGCTTGCACCTCCCTGTGACGCCTGGCGCTAAGGTGCTCCAGTCCTAGTTGTGCCCGGTCTCCGGCTTCACACTAGGGCAGGCGCTACCCTCGTTGTGGCCTAGTGGGTACTCGTTCCCCAAATCGACGTTCCGACGCAGTGCGAGTTCCCTCGAAAGGGAACTACTCGGGTTATGTATATAACCCTTGTTCCCTGAGAAAAGGAACGAGCACTGGTGGATCCTGAAACGCCTGCCGGAGGGCAGGAGAGAAAACAGTCTGTGGGCTGGGTGAGAGGAGTTCTTGAGGATGCTGCGAGCTCAATGCAGACAGCATTTCCTCTGGATGTGTTCGATGGCAGGTAGTGGAGTCCCTGTGATGCACTTGGCAGTTTTCACCACCCGCTGCAGTGCCTTGCGCTCCGCAACAGAGCAGCTCCCATACCATACTGCCACACAGTTGGTCAGGATGCTTTCTATTGGGCAGCGATAGAAGTTCACCAGGATAGCCGAGGAGAGCTGATTCTTCCTCAGTGTCCTCAGGAAGAAGAGGCGCTGGTGAGCCTTCTTGACCAGGCTGGAGGTGTTGGTCGTCCACGACATGTCCGCTGAGATGTGGATCCCCAGGAACTTGAAACTGGAGACACACTCAACCGCCATTCCATTGATGTGGATGGTGTCGTGTGTGCCTCTTGACTCCTTCCTGAAGTCCACGATGAGCTCCTTCGTTTGGTGGTGTTGAGGAGCAGGTTATTTTCAGTGCACCATGTGGCCAGGTGCTGGATCTCCTCCCTATAGGCAGTCTCATCGTTGTTGCTGATGAGACCAATCACCGTAGTGCCGTCCGCAAACTTGACGATGGAATTAGATCCATACACAGGCTTGCAGTCGGAGGTGAAGAGGGAGTAGAGAAACGGGCTTAGCACACAGCCCTGTGGTACACCAGTGTTGAGTGTGATGGATGTGGAGCAGGTGAATCCTGATTGAACATTCTGGGGTCTGTCAGTTAGGAAGTCCAAAATCCAGTTACACATTGAAGTGTTGATGCCCAGGTCTCCAAGTTTGGCTATTAACTTGGTTGGGATGACAGTGTGGAATGCTGAGCTGAAGTCAACAAACAGCATGCATGCATAAGTGTTCTTATTGTCCAAGTGAGTGAGCACAGAGTGCAGTGCCATGGAAATGGCATCCTCTGTGCTCCTATTGCTGCGGTAGGCAAAATGGTGTGAGTCCAATGTGGATGGTAGGGAGAACTTTTAGGTGTTCCAGGACCAGCCGCTCAAAGCACTTCATAACGATGGGTGTGAGTGCTACAGGGCGGTAGTCATTGGGGCACCTCGGGCTAGAGTGTTTTGGCACTGGCACAATGGAAGTGCGTTTAAAGCATGTTGGTACAGCTCTTTGGGCAAGAGACAGGTTGAAAATGTCTGTAAAAACCCCAGCGAGCTGCTCCGCACATGCCCTGAGAACACGACCAGGGATGTTGTCTGGTCCAGCAGGTCCTTGTGCGCGCTAATCCGGCTCAGTGCCTTGCAGACATCTGTGGAGGAGAGTGTGATTGGTGGGTCAGCTGAGGGTTTGAGCTTGGTGCTAATTTCTCTGTTGTCTCTTTCAAAGCGAGCATAAAAGTAATTCAGCTCGTTCAGGAAGTTGACATCAGTGGCTGCAGGGGTGGAGTGGGTGGGTTTGTAGTCACTGATGGCCTTAATGCCCTGCCACATGCGTCGAGGTTCAGAGTTGGAAAAGTGACCCTCTATCTTTAGCTTATAGCAGTGCTTGGCCTTTTTGATCCCCCTCTTCAGGTTTGCTCTGGATGAACTGTAGGCTTGTGAATCTCCTGATCTGAAGGCAGTATTGCGTGACTTCAGCAGGAGTCGCACTTCCCTGTTCATCCATGGCTTCTGATTTGGGTATGTGGTGATCTGTTTCTGGGTTGTAACACTGTCAATGGTTGTATTGATATGATCCAGTACAGAGGAGGTGTAGGAGTCAATGTCTGTGTTAGCGCCACTGGTGGCTTGAGAAGCAAACACACTCCAGTCTGTGTGTAGAAACCTTTTCTGGAGTGTGGAATCAACCCCCGCAGGCGGTGGTCTTCACTGATGGCTTCACACGGTTGATGAGGGGTGCATATTTGGGAGTGAGGAACAAAGACAGGTGATCTGACTGTGCCAGGTGGGGGATGGGTGTCGCAACATAAGCGCCAGCCATGTTTGTGTAAACATGGTCTAAGGTTTTGTTTCCTCTGGTGTGGCAGGAAACATGCTGGTGAAACTTGGGTAGCACTGATCCGGGTGATCAGTCTGTTGTTTACTGATTGTTGCGTGAAGTTCTTTCATAGCAAGCTTGGCATCAGCATCCGGGGGAATATAGGCTGCAGTTATAATGGTGGAAGTGAACTCCCGTGGTAGATAAAACGGTCTACATTTAACCATAAGAAACTCAATGTTAGCTGAACAATGACTCCCAACAATAGCAGAGTTTGTGCACCAAGCTTTGTTAATGTAAATGCACAAACCACCACCTCTGGTCTTACCGGAGCCATCTAATGTTCTATCCGCCCGGAGCGTGTGGCAACCCGCTAGCTCAATAGCGGTGTCCGGTATTCCGCTGTTTAACCAGGTTTCCGTGAAGATTAGGACGTTACAGTTCAAAAGTTTCTTGCTGTGTGTAATGCTGAGTCGAATCTCCTCCATTTTGTTCACTAGCGACCGTACATTGGCAAGGAAAATGCTGGGTAAAGAGAGCCGATGTGGGGTTAGCCTTAGCCTTAGCTTAGCTCTCAGACCTCCACGCTTCCCCCGCCTTTGTTTACGATCTCGACGCCGCCTGCGAGCACTTCCGCCCGTCCGGGTAGAGTGCATGGCCTCAGTTGTCCTAGCGATCTCAGGAAGGAGTCGAAGATTGTCCATAAAACTGTCGGAAATTCGCAAACCAATATCCAAAATCTCACCACGGGTGTACCATGTTAAGGCAAAACTGTTCTGAACGAACAGACCCGAGATGAGCAAGAAAAATACCGCAAAATTGCAGAATCTGGAGAGACCCAGAGCCCCGCGAACTACTCGCGCCGCCATCTTGGGTTTTTATACATATACATGTAGCGACTATGAGTCAGATAAAATAATAACTCAACGGGGAATTGAATTAAAATGAAAGAGACTCGAATGACACTATAATTTATAAATAATTCAGAATTAATGTTTACACCTTAACTTATTCGCCCGCCGATAGGTAAGAACTTAAAGGGGACATGTATATTTAGCTCAAATGAATGAATGAATGAATTCATAGGGAATTTTGAGAGTCTATTTTACAGCCAAGCAACTCTGCAGCGGATATTAATATCCGAACAATAGTGAAACACTATTTAACAGCCAGGTAACTTAGATCGGCAGTTCAAGACATTAAATTGATAAGCACATAACACAAGAACAGTTACCTTTGAATACAAACGGAACTTTATTGATTACTCTAACACATCAAACTAATATCTAACATAAACACACGCACTCGCACATTCACACGTTGCAGAAAGGAAGAAGGTGAGGAAAAGAATAAGTTCTAAGAGAGAGAAATTATGAAATCCCAAGCAATATATGCATTTATGACACATGACCTGAAGAAACCATTGATCAGTAATTTAACCTCCTATCGTTTCTTAGGTAGGGTTATTACATTTGATCTAATGCACCAGTTCAGCTCGGAATCGAGAGGCATTACTTGCGTTTGTGTCTTGTGTGTCGTCTGACAAGGGGGGTCACAAGGGGGGCCACCCCTTTTCCTGGCTGGACAGGGGTTTTCCCGGGTCTTTGATTCGCTGAAGGTCTGGTCGTGTCTTGGATCGAGGTCTTGGGAAGCCAATCACGTGGCGTGTTGGCGGCTGGATGAAAGTCTTTTGGGCGTTGTTTGAAGTTGAAGCGCGCGGTTGGAGACTCGTTGTTGAGAAACTTTTGCGGCGGAACTTAACAGAACCCGAGACTTAACGGAAAGAAAATAAACTTTAAGTAAAAGAAAGGAAATTGAGAGAAGGGCAGATGGCCTGAATGAAATCGTTGTTTAACCCATTTTCTCTGATCTTGGTCTGCCACGATCGTCAGATCGTCTCCTGGGAGCTCTCCTTTCAGAACTCAACTCTGGTCAAACTGCTAGGACTTAGCTCATCTCTGAACTGCGAACAGGCTGCGAACCAGCTCGAACCGAACTGGTTGTGACGTGAACTGGAACCGAACTTGAGCTGACTTGAACAGAACTAAAAACTGGAAACTTCGTTCATGTTCTGAGATTAAACTCAAATATTTGCCCATCCCCTGGATGGGTTCTGGCCAATTAGGCTTCAAGGGTGACTGTGTCTCCACCCCTCCCATAAAATTGGGTTATCTATAGTAATTCAGTTTCCTGCTCTTAAGCAGAGAGTAAATTTAGACCTAATTTCTTACTATAAGGACATGATCAATTCTATAAAGATTTCATTCAGCTCATCTGTTGGATTATACCCATACGAACACACAGGTATCAAACACAGTGCCTTTTCATCCACTCATTCAATAGTTATATAATTGCTGTGTCACGTGGAGTTCATTTACCGGTCATTGAAAAGACAGAGATCTGGTTGTTTCTCTGTCTTGTGATCACAACGAGTCCTTTGTCCTCTTTAACTAAGTTTTGGTCACAAGTCCATAGGAAGTCGGTTAATTATTTCTACAACTGGTAGCTCCGGGCAGAATCGAGCCTCCATCTTTCTCGTGATCGATGGTCGATTTCCTGGGGTCTGGAGCTGAATTGGGCTTTGTGAAGGGGATGTTCATTTGATCGAATCATTTGGAAGATTCATTCATCTATATGTCTGCGCCCATAATTGCTACATTCGCTACAACATAACCCGAGCAGTTTTATATGCAAAAAATTTCATCCACAAGCAAAATTGGCCTAAATCTCCTTTATATTTTCCTTTTTCTTGTTAAATTCAACTCCTGTTTCATCCCTCAGGCTTATGAAATAAAAATTTTATTGCATTATGATGAATTATTCAAAGATATCTAACCTTGTTATTGTTTTTTTTGTATATAATGTATGCAAACCCATATTTGTTTTGTTTTATCATTATGATTGTTAAAGATACAACCATGTAATTATAAAATAAAAGATATGAGTGACAGGTGCAGTAACAGCTCATAGCATCAGTAACTCCACAGTCCGACCTGTGCGGTTTCCCTCAGTGTTTGTAATGTCTGCACAGAGACATCTTTCAGCTGCTCGAAGATCTAACTTTTGGAGAAAACTGTTGATTTAATACTCGAAAAATGTAAGTATCACTATTAAAAATTAAGATTACACCAGAATGAATTGCATTGCTAGCCCACTAAAACACTTACAATAATAATGACAAATGCTTATCGATACTTAATTATATTACTTTTGTTTATTTTTTTATGAAAATTATATCGTTTTAGTAAAACAAGCTAAATGCAATTTGTTGTCATATGACTTAGCGATGCATGAATACACACTAGAAAAAATGCAGCCGCTTTGAATACATATCAATTTTCAGTCAAGCAATGAATTAATGCATGAGTTAATAAAATATTTTATTTACTGACAACAAAAGGAAACATAAATTAATGAGTAAAAGAATGAATAAAAGTAAACATCACAATAAATGAATTAAAGTCAACAACACATGAAACAAAGCTTTATTCAAACGTATTGTTCTAACAAACCATCACGCATTTACAGGCGGTGAACCCCACATCTGCTGCCATCTCAACACAGCTGTGCCAATTCAGCGGCTTTATATTGATGAAGCAGTTGACCACCGTGAATACCTTCGCCTGTCCTAGCCGTCCATCATGTCCCTCCTGAACCCCACAACCTTGAAGCAAGAGTGGGAGAACATGTGCGGGACAATTTGACTGCTGATGTCTGCTCCAAACATCAGTGTGCCTACTCTCCATCAGCATGACTACTTAAAACGTTTTACAATTCATGTTGTCAGCATCCCATTTCTTGCCATATTTAATGTAATATTTTTACAATTACATGCTATTTGTATTGTAGCTTTATCACTTTTGTGGTGTAGTGGGCTAAACACTGAACTGATAAGCAGAAGGTTTCTGCGTCAATCTCCGCAGCCGTCACCACCAGTGTGTCCTTGAGCAAGGCTCAACCACAGAAGCTCTGCAGCAAATGCACAGACATCAAGAATCAGAAAAGTGCTGAAATAACTCTGTTTGAAATTAAAATAAAATACAACTTAATATTTAAATTGATGTTTTATTCATTTCTGTAGAATACTCAAAGCCTTTGATGACAGCCTTCCTTCATCACCCTCTCTCCAGTCTCCACCAGATAAACACACACACATGCTCTTCTGCCCCTGTAACATCAGACAACATTCATGTTACCTGTATCTTAAACAACACCTTGATAAAAGCATAAAAGTTTATGTGCTCAATACTACATTTAAATGGTGAGGTAGTTGCTGATATGTTACTGTTCCTCAATTCATCAACAGTACTAATGGACAAATAAAAAAGATAACTTATGTTTAGTTACTTTATGTAGATTTATTAACATTACTGACGTTCATGTAAAGTTAACAGTGTTGACGTTACAGTGAACCCTACATTATAGCACACACACATCCTTCTGTTCAGGTGTCTATTTCATGCTGTGATGTCATCTGCAATACTTATCGAAAATGTTCCTGTCAGATGTTAAATAAACATTTAGTAAGCATCTTTATCTTTAAGGTGTATATGGTTTATGTAAATCCACTTTGGAGATGTGTGTGTGTGTTACTGGAGCTCATACATAATAAAACGTGTTTATACAGCCCAATCACAACTACACATACTGACTGTCGTCTTTACACCTTCAACAATTCAACAGTTTACTCTACAGTAGTTCAACAAATGCGATTTTAACACAAGGAACCATGATTTTGGTTTGTAATACTCACATTTGATTCGCTTTTCTCCGCCTGACGTATCCTTTCCTGTGGCCTCATGAAAAGGCAGGGATAGAAAAGTATCCGACAGTGAGTGCTTCACAATCTGCGCGGAATCAGTAGGCCATCCGGGGATTTCTCGCATACTCTTTTATGATTACTGAGGTTTCGAACATACTACTCCTTTCACGTACTGTTTTCTCCTACTATATAGTAGGTAAGTAGGCATATTCGAACGCAACATTAATGTACGCACGTCTGAATCTCGCGAGAAATAGTCCAAAACCCTGGTAGTTCTCGCCTACTCTTTTAGTATGAATACAAAGGATTCGGACATACTATTCGCTCGCCTACTGCTTTTTACATACTATATAGTAGGGAAGTATGCGGTTTCGAACGCAGCCATAGCCTGTAATGGGTGTATGTCTTTAAGAGAACGTGATTACATTGTGCAGTACAAGAGATAGCTCAAGAGAAAGCAGCATACAGAGGACATCAGAAATGGAAACATAAACAGAAAAATGATAAAGAGCAAGGAGAACCAAAATGTGGAAGTGTGGAAAAATCAAACACAGACAACAGGAAAAATGCCCAGCAATAAAGACAACATGCAATAAATGTAACAAAGTGGGTCACAGGAAAGAATGTGTCACAGCAAAGCAGTGAGAGAAGTGACAGAGACTGTTGCACAAACACCATATTCACGAGTTCACACTTACATCAAATTAAATAGAGTAAAGATTATGTGTATTTGGCGTGCTGTCCGGGGGAGGGCTCCGGGCTCGGAATTTTGCCCGAACCCAGAGTATCCCCCCCATGATGGAAATAGTCTAGGACTAGATTGCATGTATTTTATGATTGTGCTGATGTCTTATTGGAGTTTAATTAAGAAAGTGAGGAGAAGGGGTGGTGGGGGGAAGCTAAGAAACTGTCAACGACAGGAAGGTAAATCGGCTGTCTATATACACCTCCTATCGTTGATTGACTGATTAGTTTTAATGTGCTCCTCACGTGTTCAATTAGGTTTAATTATCTGAGGGTGCTCCACTTGTGTTTAGTTAGGTTTAATTATCTGAACGTGCTTCTCCCGAAATTTGTTTATAAAACATCAATTCACGAGTTCACACTTACATCAAATTAAATAGAGTAAAGATTATGCGTATTTGGCGTGCTGTCCGGGGGAGGACTCCGGGCTCGGAATTTTGCCCGAACCCAGAGTATCCCCCAAAATGCAAGAACAGAGGACAGCCACCAGAAAACCCCCCAAATACGCAGATAATTGGTGGGCTGGCGGTTTGATAAGCCTGGTTACTTGACCAGGAGGGCCCGTGTTGCCTCTGATGGGAGCAGCTCACGGCATCGGGCGGACGAGCCCTACTGGCTGATGGCTGGAAGAAGCCTTCGTTTAGAACAACCGGTCGGGAAGGCTCTTGCAACATCCAATGGGAGACCAATGCTCACTGTATCAGATGGAAAAAAAACCTACCGGCCGAAAAATGAGAACAACCGGTCGGGAAGGCTCTTGCAACATCCAATGGGAGGCCAATGCTCACTGTATCAGATGGAAAAAACCCTACCGGCCGATAAATGAGAAGCAGCATGGTTTGGAACTACCTGGCCGGGAGGACCCGTGTTGCCTCTGACGGGCGCTCATAGCGCCTGGCGAAACGGGCCCTACTGGCTGATAAGTGTGGAGCAGTCCGAATTTGGGGTAACCGATCGGGAAGGCTTTTACGACATCCAATGGGAGGCCAAGGCTCATTGCATCGGACTGGGAAAAAACCCTACCGGTCGAAAGAAAGGGGAGCACATGTTTTAATCCGCCCAACCAGAGGGGCCCCCTACTGGTTGGTGAACGGGGGGGGGGGCGCGTTGTTTGGAACTCAGGCCGCATCTGACGGGAGATCAATACTCGTGGCGTCGGACGGGTGAGCCCTACTGACCGATAGACGGGGCGGCGCAATTAAAAGTAACGACTGACCGAGGGGGCCCACCCAGCCTCCACCAGGAGCAGTTTCTGGTGTCAGGTGAGTGGGTCCTATCGGCCGACGGCACGGTGAAGGAGAAGTGGAACACCCAGCCAGGAAGCTCTTGCCGACATCTGATGGGAGATCAATACTCGCTGTATCAGATGGGTAAGCTTCGCTGGCGGACGGGTGGAGGGTAAAGCATGGATGTTCGCCCAGGAGAGCTCTTGCAGCATCCGAAAGGAGATCAATAGTCGCGGTATCGGGTAAGCCTCACTGGACGGAGAAAAGAGAAGGGATAGGCATAGACCTGGGGCGCTCTTTGTGTCCGAAAGGAGATCAAGACTCGCGGTATCGGAGGAGCAAGCCTCGCTGGATGGAAAAAGAAAAAGATTGATAGCAACCTGGAGGGCCCTCGCGGCATCCAATGGGAGAACAATTCTCAAGGCATCGGAAAGGGAACCCTCGCTGGTCAGAGGAAGAAAGAGATGGATGCTGGGCTAGAGGGCTTTCACGGCATCCGACGGGAAATCAGCTCAAGGTGTCGAATGAGTGAGCCTCGCCAGACGAAAAAAGAGGAAAAAGAATAGCCGCTGTCCAGGAGAGCTCTTGCAGCATCCAACAGGAGATCAAGACTCGCTATATTCAATGGGTGAGCCTCGCTAGATAGAAAGAAGAGAAAAAATAGGACAGGGTTTTTTAATAAATGTTATTAATTAATAAGGGTTTGGTGAGCTTTCCTGATGTGGTATCGGTCGGTCCTGATGTAGCTTTGAAAAGCGTGAGAAGACCATCTTCCAAGAGCTTGGATCTGCTGTTGGGAGAGTCCTTTTTGCGCTGCTGTTGTTGCTGCCCCTATGCGGAAGGAGTGGCTTGATAAGTTTTGCGCTGAGGTGCCTGATTGCTGGAGAACAGATTTGAGCTGTTTTTGGAACCAGAAGCGTGTGATGGGTTTGTTAGAAGCGTCTACGAAAAGGGGTTCAGAAAGAGATTTCGCCTGAAATCTCCTCATTTGGAGGTATGCACGAACAGTTTGGAATGGTTGGATTGGGGAGGAGATGTTGAAAATGTAGATCAAATGGCCTTTTTTAGCTTGGTCTGTCTTGCTTTGGTTGATTAAGTATGATATGGTTTCATCATCGAGTACTGATAGGTCTGAGATAGTGGGGTGGACTTTATGGTCGAATTTGGAGGTGATCGCGATTTCTGAGCATCTAAGGAAGCCAAAAAAGGCTAAGATAAACATGGTATCGAGTGTACGGGCTGTATGAAGGGGCTGGTAGCCTGTACGAAGGGTATGAATGCATTTTGTGAGTAGCTCTAGTGTTATGGGTTGTCTGCTGTCCGGGCGGGTAGGCTGTGATCGCTGAATTCCTTTGATCAAGAGGGAGGTTTGTGAGTTGTTTATCTCCGGAGACGGAGTGCCATAGATTAATTTGTGGTAGAATTGGATACCGCTCAGGTATCCTTTGATGGATCCAACTTGGAAGCTCTTGATGTTGTTGAGATAGGAGATAAAAGACGTAATTGAGAGGAGAGAAAAATCAGGGAACTGTAAGCTATACAGGAAATGGAAAGATTTAAAACATCTCCAAGCTGTCACGTAGGATTGGATTGTTCTGGGAGAAACTGCTTGGAGGATACTGTTGAGCGATTCATCAAAGAGTGGTTTTAGCGGGTGGTTTATGGAAATATCAGTTCTGAATAATGAGGTACCTCTGGAGCCAATGTCCTGAATTTCTGAAACAGAAAACGAGACAGAGAGTCAGCAATTAGGTTTTCGGACCCTGTGACATGTTTTGCAGTAATAATAAACTGATCGCAAGCTGCGATCCAGATTAGACGTCTTAGAAGGTGCATTAGAGCAGGTGAATGAGAGCGGCCTTTATTAATGCACTGGACTGTTGCCTCGTTGTCACAATGCACTAATATGCTACTAGCCGTCCATTCTTTCCCCCACTGGAAAGCCGCGACTACGAGAGGGTAAAGCTCGAAAAGCGCTGAGGACTGTAGCATGTCCTGAAGCTGCAGTGGCCATGGAGACGCAAACCAGCATCCTTGATAAAATCCCCCAAAGCCGATTGAAGGAGCTGTGAAAAGTTGGATGTCAACAGGGGAAGAAACGAGATTGTTTTAGAAAAAAGACAAGCCGTTCCACTGGTTTAGGAATGTTCTCCATAGCCTAAGTTCGTCGCGGCACGCCGTGGTTATTAGAATTAGGTCCTCCAGCGCGTGAACCGAAGATGCAAGTGAGAGAAGATGCGAGATGAAAGGGCGGCCTTGCGGAATGATGCGCATTGCGAAGTTTAAGTGACATAGCAGGGATAGGAGTTCGCGTTTGGAACGGTGGGCGTTTTCTAAAAAGGTTGATGCGACGAGAATTATCCTATAAATTTTTTCCTTTGGTAGTGAAGCTTGGAATTTTACGGAATCCAAATTAATACCAAGGAACTCGATGGATGTGGCAGGACCCATAGTTTTTTCCTGGGCAATGGGGATTCCGAGTTCGGAAAAAACTTTTTTGACGGTGAGAATGTGCGCGTCTGGGATGGAGTCAGGTGGCGAGATAATGAGAAAATCGTCTAGCAGGTGGATGAGGTGAGGGATGGCATAATTGTTCGACAGGATCCAACAAACCGCTTCTGATAGCATGTCGAAAATCTTGGGGCTGCTTTTTCATCCGAACGTTAGGCGTACGGCAAAATAGAATTTCTCGTGCCAACGGACCCCAAATAAGTGCCATGAATCTGGATGGATTGGCATCACTTTGAAAGCAGAAGTGATGTCGATTTTTGCGAGCCAAGCACCCCGTCCTGCGGTTTTAATCATTTCGATTGCATGCTCTATTTCATGGTATTTGAGAGAAAATTCGTCGAGATGGATCAAGCTGTTTATGCTAGGAAACGGGGAATTGTGCGGTGCTGAGAGATCAATAATGAGGCGTTTTTTACCGAAAAATTTTCTCGTGGCCACGCCGATGGGGCTAATGCGAAAAATTTCAATGGGAGGGTCGTCAAAAGGGCCGATCATGAATCCTGACTCGACTTCTTTTTTAATCAGGTGATCTACAACTTCGGCTTCAGCGAGAGCAGATTGGAGATTGTTACAAATCGTGTTCTGGGAAAGCGGGCTTTCGATGCCGGGTATAAAGCCGTGTTCGAGCCCGGTTAGCAAATAATTTGTGAAATCAGCGTCCGGGTGGTGTTCTAATTCGACGGAAAGACGAGAAATGTTCACAGGAGTCGATAAGTAATTTTTGGGGTTTTTATTGATAGATTTTTTCACTGGGCATACATAGCGAGCGTGCGCTCCACCACAGAAATTGCAGATATGCAGGAATCTGCAATGTTGTCTGTAGCATTTCCCTGTGTTAAAACTGTTGCACGGCTGGTTGTCTGCAAAACGAGGGGGATTTCGTCTGAAATCTTGGGTTGCTGAGGTGGTTGCAGGTCGTGGCACATAACTGGTCGATTTAACTTGTGTTGTATATGGGCCGGGGGTGTAGGGGTTAATCTGGGGGCATGACGTCGTGGAATGTGCCACTGACCTGCAAACTGCGCATGAGATGTTCCTGCAGCCTAGGAACACCCTGCTGTGGAGATCCGAATCGAGAGCGCCCCAGTAAGCGCACTGATTCCACTGGGCGAGCCGTACGGCACACTTTGCTGAAAAGAGTTTGTGATGGGTGTAAAAATGACTTCCCCCAAAGGACAACGCGAGCTCCGCTATGATTGCGAGATAATCATTCAGCTCGCGGCGCCTGTGGGGGAAAACGGAACAAATTATGTCCGTGAAACGGGAAAAAGCGATCGAAAATTCGGGAAAAGAAAGTAAGCGGGAAGAATGTGGGTTGGGTTTTTTTAGAGTGACTGAAAAATCCCCGCAGTCTAACTGACGGTTTGTGTCTGATACAGGGAACATAGAGAGGAGAGATGACAAGTCAACATCTACACCTGCCAGGATCTGAGCCCGGATGTTTTGAGCCACTGGAGGTGGCTCCGAGGCGACGGCGTTAGCAGGGACAGGCATCTGTGTTGCTGTGAGGAGAGAAAATGAAGATTTAGTCTGCAGAAGGGGGTTGGAAGACAGAGGAGGCTGGGCTTCTGGAGCTTGGAGGGAAAAGTTGTTGGGAGCATGAGGAAAAGTAGAATACATTTGAGGAATATGTGCTTGTGCTGTCGGTAGGGGCGGCATTGAGTTTGCTGGAGCTGCAGGCCACTGGAAAGGAGAAGAAAAGTTAGCAAAAGGTGGTTTGGACTGATGGTAACCTTGCGCTTGGGCTGCTGGCAAGCTCGCGCTAGCCTCTGCGAAGGGAGCTGGAGGCCACTGCAAATGAAAAGGGTTAGTAACTGTGGGAGGAACGGAAGGAGAGACTGGAGGCAGGTTGGTGGGCCCAGCTGCAAACGCCGCTGCGGCGGGAGAAGCCGCGGTGCGAGGTTGGCCCTCGGTTGAAAGCAGGTGGGGCCTTGGCGCGGTGAAATCAGGGGCGCGTCCCAGGCTTGCTGAAGGCCTGTTGTTGCCCGTTGCTCGAATCGAGCTGGATCTTGTGCGGAGAGGAGAAGGTGTCGATCGAGGTGACTCCTGAGCCCTGCGTGCTCTAGTCTGCCTGTTGGCTGTTTTGGGAGTGGATTTTGGAAAGCGGTTGTCTGGCTGCAAGCTGACATAAAGTTTGTACAGTTCTGCTTTGGTTAATTTCCGCGATAACTGTACTTCGGAGTTTGCCAGCGCTTGCCTCAGACCTACCACCGTCCACTTCCCGATGGCTGGGATCGTCGGGACGGCCGAGCTGTAAGAGGACGCCGGGGATGGAGTTGGCCGTCTCGCCGGTGGAGGCGAGGGTTGGCCTCGGCGTCTTGTGAGCGTGAGGCTGAACGAGCAGGCTGGCGGCCGCGCTAAGAAGCCTGGGGCTCGGGTGCGATGTCCAGCGGCGGAGGAGTTGGCCTAGGGCCGGCAGATTGCGGCAGAGGGTCCCGAGGAGTGCTGATTTCATCGACGGAGGAGGAGGATGATTGGCTTTGCGACATGGTAGCAGACGGTCAGACCAAAAGCTAAGAAACTGTCAACGACAGGAAGGTAAATCGGCTGTCTATATACACCTCCTATCGTTGATTGACTGATTAGTTTTAATGTGCTCCTCCCGTGTTCAATTAGGTTTAATAATCTGAGGGTGCTCCACTTGTGTTTAGTTAGGTTTAATTATCTGAATGTGCTTCTCCCGAAATTTGTTTATAAAACATCAATTTCCTGTGTGCTGTTACAAGTTCAAAAAGAAATGATGAGCAGTGGACTGTGCAAATTTCTATTGGAATGACACCAATTCAATTTAAAATTGATACGGTGCGGATGCAAACATCATGTGTGAAGAAACATTCAGCTGGCTAAATCCCAGGAGAATGCTGCAGCCATCAAATGTTTCACTGTGTAGTCCTGGAGGTAAACTAGAGTGCTTGGGAAAGTTTCAAGCCAGTACCGAATACACTGGGAATGTGTATGCATTTCCTTTATATGTCATCCATGGACAAAACATGAACAATTTGCTTAGCCGAGCCACTGTGTCCTCAATGGGACTGGTTAAACGCATTGAGGAAGTTCACAATGCATTTGGTGAGCATGGAACTCTTAAAACAGCACCTGTTAAAATCCAGCTTAAGGAAAATGCTAAGCCATATGCAGTGCACACAGCGCACAGAGAACCCCTGCCCATCATGCAAAAGGTAAAGGAGGAGCTACAACGCATGAAAGAGAACGGGGTCATTGAGCCAGTGACAGACCCCACAGACTGGTGTGCACCCATGGTGCCAGTACCAAATCGGAATGGCAAGGTATGCATCTGTGTAGATCTGAAAAAAATTAATGAAGCTGTGAAACGAGAAAGATATGTTCTTCCAATAACAGAGGAGATAATGGCAAAGCTGAGAGACAGTCTTCTCATCCTTGGATGCTGCCTCAGGCTTTTGGCAGATACCATTACATCCAGAAAGCAGCAAACTGGCCACTTTAATAACACCATTCGGAAGGTACTCCTTTAAACGTCTTCCTTTTGGCATCTCCAGTGCCCTGGCAATATTTCAACGAAAGATAACAGAAACTCTACGAGGGCTTGAAGGAGTATCAGTGTATATGGATGATATATTGGTGTATGGAGACACCATGGAACAGCACGATCAACAGCTTACCAAGGTGTTGGAGAGAATTGAGTCTGCTGGATTGAAGTTAAATCGTGAAAAGTGTCTGCTGAGACAACAGCAACTTCACTTCCTCGGTCACTTGATCAATAAAATAAACGTGAGGCCCGATCCTGAGAAGGTCAGAGCAGTCCGTGAGCTCTCACCTCCACGTAATGTTCAGGAGCTAAACGTGTACTTGGAATGTTCAATTACCTGGGCAAGTACATTCCTAACCTTTAGCAGAAGGCAAACCACTATATGACCTGCTGAGGTCAACAACAGTATGGACTTGGGCATATCCTCAGGAGGCGGCTTTCCAGCACATTAAAGACATCCTTTCCCCTTCTCCAGTTTTGAAATTCTATAATGTGGCTCTGCCTACCGCTGTTTCAGCTGACGCTAGCAGCTATGGTATAGGTGGAGTGTTACTGCAGCTGCATGATGGAGACTGGAAACCTGTGGCGTATTGCTCATGCAGTTAATCTGAGGCTGAGTCCAGATATGCCCAGATTGAGAAAAAATGTCTGGGGAGTGTCTGGGCTTTCGAAAAGTACCTGATTGGCCTTGAAAACTTCAAATTAGTGACAGATCACAAACCGTTAGTGCCTCCTAAGAATAAAAAGGACTTGTTCCGTTGCGATGTCAAAGACTACTTATGAGGCTTTTGAGATTAAAACTGACTGCAGAACATGCTCCAGGAAAAACTTTGCTGGTGGCTGATACCTTATCACGAAGCCCACTAGCATGCAGGGAAAATGACCTCAACATACACTCTAATGTGGAGTTTTACATTGCTGCTGTTACTGGAAGCATGCCCGCACGCCCAACAAAACGTGAAACCATTAGGGCTGCTACAAAGGCCGACAACAACCTGCAAACTGTACTGAAGTATATCCAGTCAGGATGGCCGATTTTGCTGAAAAAACTCCAGTGGTAGTTCGACAGTTTTTCCCTTTCAAGAATGAGCTGTCTGAGCACAACGGAATACTGACAAGAGGAAGTTGTATGTTGATTCCAGATGTCTTGAGAGTGGATATACTAAACAGAATACACAATGGACATCAAGGTCTGACGAAGTGTAGGGAGCGCGCTAATACATCTGTGTGGTGGCCAGACATCTCATCTGAAATCAAACAAAAGGTTCAATCCTGTAGAACATGCCTTGAGATGAAGCAGACACAGCAAAAGGAGCCTCTCATCCCAACCCCACTTCCAGACAGGCCTTGGAAAAAGCTAGCTATTGATTTGTGTGAGTATAACAAGCACACTTACCTTGTTGTGTCAGACTATTTTTCTCGATTTCTTGAGATCCTTCACATGCCAATGACCACCACCTCAGAAGTAGTTTTAAAACTGAAAGCACTATTTGTGAGGGTAGGCTGCCCTGATTAAATAGTCTCGGACAATGATCGTCAGTTTGTGAGTTCTGGGTTCCAAGAATTTGCTAAATAATTTGACTTTCTGCACATCACATCTAGTCCACACCACGCTCAAGGAAATGGACACGCAGAGAGAGGAGTGCAGATTGCTAAACAAATTTTTAAACAGAAAGATCCTCTTCTGGCTCTGATGAGCTACAGGGCAACACCTTGCATCACTACTGGCGTAAGCCCTGCTTAACTCCTTATGGGCAGAAATATTAAAACAACACTTCCAATGCTTGAAACAAATCTTCAGCCGGAATGGCCAAATCTGGACGACAATAACGGAGAATAGATTCCATGGAAAAGCAAAAGCAAGCCTTCTACTTTAATCGCCACCATGGGGCTAGAACCTTACCATCATTCAGGTCTGGTGATGCCGTGCTCAAAAAGTTGGACCATCAAAAGACCTGGGGAACAGCTACTGTGGTCACAGGAGAGAGCACGACTCCTCAATCTTTTGTTATTTAGACACATCAAGGGGCAACTCTGCACCCCAACCGCTGTCACTTGCAGTTCATCCCTGCATCCGCTGGAGTAAGCCAGTCTCAGGTTAAAAAAGAACAATCATCATTATTAAGAAATAAGTTGTTGAGCTGAAATATGTTGAAAGTTGATAAACGCAAAAAAAACAAAAAAAAACATAGGTTAAATTGAAAATGTTTATATTCAATACTCTGTTCGAAAAAAACTGAAAAGGGGAGATGTAATGGGTGTATGCCTTTAGGAGAACGTGATTACGTTGTGATTACAGAGTGAGAGCGTGATGCTCGATGAGGAGTGCGTTCATGTGCCCGGTGAGAGAATAAAGTAACTCTGGTGCTCTGTTCAGACAAATGTGTTCAGTACAAATTATTACATAGCCTAAATAAAAATATATAAAAATATTTTTTTTTTTCATAAAATCATATTCTATAGGCCTATATAAAAGGAATACATACGCAAAATATATTTCACTTAAATAATTAACATTAAAGCTGCAGTCCGTAACTTTTTGTTTTTGAACTGTATGCGTCTTGCGGCATGCGTCTCTGTTTATGTCTATGGCGAGTCACGCAGGGACTGTGCTCCTCTGCAGTGGTTCCTACCAGTCTGGTCTGAAGTAGTCCCAATATAAACACTTATTATAAGTGTACCATAATGATTCAGGGTAAGACAAAAACACGGTTTGGAAAATGGATTCATGTTGTACATTCTCATTATATAATTTTTGTAAATCTTGAACACAAAAAAAGTTACGGACAGCAGCTTTAACAAAAAGAAAGAAAAAACTGTGCGACAGTTGTTGCAGAGTTTGGTTCATTTTTGTGAGTTTTGTCAACAACTTCACGGAAAGGAAACCCAGACGACAGAAAGCACATCTTGTTTTCTTTATTTTACAATAGCACAATGTAAGTAAGCACTTTGCAATTTCGATGTCTACTCGTATTATCTATTTGACCAAATTACTTATTTTAGGTTTCCTCTGTTCGATCACGCCGGCACTTCACGCGCACACAACATATTCCAGCACTGCAAACTTGACATCGCAGCCTGTTCATTATCAAAATAAAATAGTCAACCTAACATATAAAAAGATACACAGTTCAGTTTGAATAGTCAGTAGTACAATTCGTGCCATTCAGCATGAGCACCGCTCCGCTGTGGTGTTTCCAAGCACATTTTTGCGCATGTGAAGAGGATGATTTTTTCCTTCAATATTGGGACGCGAGTGAAGTACAGAGCCAATAATAAATAGTGGTTTAGCATCCAAATAGGCTACATTGCGAATATTTGGAAAAATCGGATTCGAATGAGAGAGTTAGACTACGTGAAAATTATATAGTTAGCGTAGCTACTTATATTATTTTCATTCTTGATCTGTTCTGAATGACGTTAAATGATTTGTTGTGGAGTGAGGGGAACTAAAATAGCCTATAGCAATGTTTGTAGTGTTTATAATGTTTGTAGTAGCCTAGACTACATTATAACATTTCACTTTTTTTACCGGTATTATTTCTGAATGCAATAAACTGCGACTTATAGGCCTACATGACTTACCTTTTTTTTCTCTCTCAAAAACATTTAAAATGTTTTTGATTTTATATATATATATATATATATATATATATATATATATATATATATATATATATATATATATACTGTATATATATATATATATATATATATATATATATATATATATATATATATATATATATATTATGTATATATATATATATATATATATTATGTATATGTAGTGTATTTTTAAGCATGCAGCAAAATGCATGCAGCAGTTAATTAGCATCCCATTTATAGCTAGATCAAATTAGTGCAGAATTAACTTTGCGTTGCGAACGAAAAAGCGGTTGTGTGGAAAAGTGCTGAGCTGGATTTGTGCCATCTAGTGGTTTAATGGAGAATACAGTCAAATGGTCCATTGTATATAAGTAATATAATGCTTGACTTGACTTGTTTGAATGTAAATGGTTGTAGGCTATGGGTCGCGACAATAAAAAAAGAAAAAAAAGAGGGTTGCTCTTAAATTTTGAAAACCACTGATCTAGAACACTTCAGCCATCTACTGACCATTATTGTAATAACAAGATTTTGACCTGACAAAGTTATTTTTTTATTGACATGACAAAGTGGCAGCAGTTTGGCCCACAAACACGATCAATTCTCATATTTTCTTTGTTTGTACAGACAGAAAAAAGCCCTGAAAGAAAAGCTGGAAAACTTCTCTCCAAGTAATCCAGATGTAAAGGACATCAAGATCCTGGTAGCCGGGCAAATTGGAGCAGGAAAGTCCAGCTTTATTAACTCCATCGATAGTGTCTTTCAAGGACAGATCTCCTCCAGAGCGCTAGTTGATACAACTGGTGGTGACAGTCATAGTTTCACACAAAACGTAGGTATTTTTAACCAAAGTTGGATGTTTTCTAAAAGACCCAGAAATATGATTTGACCCACTCTTAAGCGTTGAGCATTTTAGATGATCATGTGAGGATTTCTTGGAAATTGTTCACAATATGTTTGGTCTTCATTTGTAGCTCAAAGGATACACCATCAGAAGTGGGAAAAAATCTTTGCCCTTCGTCTTCAAGGACATAATGGGCTTAGAACCTGGTGTGTTGGCTGGGGCGCAAACAGATGACATCATCAATGCTGTGTTTGGCCACGTGAAGGACGGCTATAAAGTAATAAATCACTACATTAACATTTTAACATAGAGCTATGTGTAGGTTTGACGTTTAACATATTTTGTTGAATTTCCAATCTTAGTTCAACCAGGAGCAGGCACTCACACACAAGGATGGACTTTACACCAGTGACCCTGTCCTCTCCGATCAGGCTTTCTGTCTGGTTTACGTCATAGATGCAAATACAGTCCAACTCACAGATGATAAACTTATTGACAAGTTGAAGATCATCCGCCAGAGAATCAGTGATAAGGGTAAAACTGACCCATGAATGTTTGATTATGATTTTCATTCATAAGCTCATAGGAGAGAGAAGAGGGCATGAAGTGGGTTGGGTTTGTGTGTTTTTTCAATGAGTAGGTGGACAAAATCCAGACACAGGCTGCATTTTAAGTGCAAACAGAACATGTGTCAAGGCTCAACTTTTCTGCTTAATTATTTATCTGACCCAGACAATGTATGTGGGTTAGTTATGTAGATAAGTACAACAAAAAACCACAAATTCTCCATTTTGTTGAGAAAAAAATCTTGTTATTGAACCTTTACATTGCTTCTGCATTTGCTGTAGGGATTTCTCAAGTGGTTGTCATGACCAAAGTGGATGAAGCATGTCCGCTGGTCAACGATGATCTAAGGAAAATCTACACTAGCAAGATCATCAAAGAGAAGGTATGTGATATCATTCAATGACTTGCATGTTAAAATTTGACATATTGCAAATATTTGCCCATGTTTATATTATTATGTTTAAAAGCCACATCTAATTTTCTGACCTAACATTCTGTTCCTGTCCAGATGGAGATGTGCAGTGTCAAAATGGGTTTGCCATTGTCAAACATCTTCCCAGTGAAGAACTACCATGATGAGATTGACACAGAGGATGATGTTGATGTTCTGATACTAAAGGCACTTGATCAGATTGTTTAGAGTGCCAATAATAGATTGGTGGACAGTGACTGACAAAAATTACATATATACAGTTATTAATGCATTTGGAGTGGGTCATTCTTTGAATGTGATACCAATAACATTTTATAACATGTGATATAAAATGACTATAGAGAGGATTATGTGTTGTTTAATTTTAAATTTAATCTGAGATTTAAAATCTAATGTAAACCTGAAAATTAATAGAAATATTCAAAATTTGACATTTTTAAAGAAAAGATTTACATTTAACAAAATTAAAACTATTAAATTACACAAATAAATAATTTGTGAATAATGCAGTGACACTCTAATTTTAGATTATTTAAAGCTGCAGTCTGTAACTCTTTTGCTCTCTTCCGGTTCCTACCAGTCTGATCTCAAATAGTCCCAATATAACCACTTATTATTAGTGTACCATAATGATTTAGGGTAAGACAAAAACACGGTTTGGAAAATGGATTCATGTTGTACATTCTCATTATATAATTTTTGTAAATCTTGAACACAAAAAAAAGTTACAGTTGAAAACTGTTTTTTGCACCAAAATAAACACCCTGAACTCTATATTCTTTTTTTTTTTTTTTTTTGTCACTGATTTTACATCTTGACTGCCGTTACACCCTAACAGATTCAATTAAAAGGGTAGATGACCCAAAAATGTAATTTGGGTGAGGATGAGTACATTTTAATTTCTGTGAGAACTATCCCTTTAAGCCATTCCTGCATCGCATCGAATATATACTCAATTGCTAACTTATTTTGTATTATTCTCTGGTATTTTGAGAGCTCATCTACATGAACTGCAGAAACGTACAAAATCAAATCAGATTTAGAAGAACAACAATCAGAAATGCAGGAAAATTACTGTTTTGTCACGATTGCTTTGCTTTCTTGTCCTATTATTCTTATCCCAGCTTTTTTCTTTTTTCTGTAGTGCATTCATGTCACGTCTCCCTTAAATCTGTCAATAAGACTTAAAATTCTCTTATTAGTTTATGAGAGAAGCTGTTATTGTGGTGTTTAACTCCTCACTACCCCTACACTCCACTTCAAAATACCTGTTGTATCATATCTATACATGTAAAGATATTTCATTGTGAAGGGTCAAGGGTCAAGCCAAACATCACTTGTCTCTTCATCAGACACATATCAAATGAAGGGTCAAGGGTCAAGCCAAACATCACTTGTCTCTTCATCAGACACATATCCTTCAAGAATGATTTTATGTTCAATATTAAAATAAGAATGAATGATAATCAAGTTATAACAGTGTCCTACATTTGATAAATCAGTTCTCTATATTCAAGGAGTGATTTTGAATATTGTAGTGTTTTAGTTGCTCTGTGCTTTTGAATCCAGCTCTGATGTCTGTGTCAAGATGTGCTGACAGGCAAATGTCCTTGGTGTTTGAAGTGAGAAGAGCTCAGCATGTGTTAACTGTATGTCTTCCTAAAGCGACCCCCGGGGTCATCTATGTTACAGCTATGTGACTCTTTTGGGGACTCAAAATGTAACCGAAATGTACCTCTCTGATATACTTTTCTTTCTTTATAGAATAGAATAAAGTCACTTCTGTACTAAATGTAGTATCAGCATGTTTTGCAGATTCAGCTTTGTTGATAGTTAGTTAAGATGTCCCGACCTTGATGGAAACTGGTATTCTCTGGAGTATTGTGTGTGTGCGTTGTATGATTTGTGCAGATCCAGTATTGGAGATGGTCCTTTCTGCAAACGATTCCAGACTTTGAGGCGTCTTTTCTGTGACCTCCGAGGTCATTGAGGATTAATCTGGGCCTGGGCGACACGGAGTCTACGCATTTTTAGTGATATATGCTCCTATCTGTCTACGTGTGGAAAGTTGCTTACATTGCATGTTGTTAGAACCAATCAGACTCATTCCACATGGCAGTAATGACGTGTCTAGACCTTGAAAACAGTATAACTGTTCAGAAAATTGTATGTACGTTAGACGGAGGCGGGGAGACTGTTGGAGGGAGTGCGGCCTACAAACTCCTCTTGAGCTGGCTTCTGCTGATGAAACTGCAAACTATTCTTCAGTAAATTTTCTTTAATTAATCTGATTCCTGACTCCTGGTCTTCATTTTTCACTACTGGTCCTGGGTCCTAAGCTGTTACCCCAACAGTTTATGGTGGAGGATTTGGCGAGCAATCATTCCTTGGTACACCTCTGGCAAACAAGTAGATAAGGTAGTATATTTTTATTATTAGACTTGTCTGACTGGAAGAGACTGGGTTGGGGGTACGGGAGAGCCTTTAATTTCGAGAGGAAATAAGGATTACTTATACTACGGGTTGTGTTCAGCTATCTCGAGTGAGTCAAGAAGCTTTGTTAAGAAACACAAAAGGGTATAAGCGGGCGCTCTGGGTTGCCAGTAGAACTGTTACCAGAGTGAAATAGTGGCATGCGGAAGGAGAGCTGATTGTTGAAGCTAAGGTGAGGTCACCACTCCTCAGGGGCATGCGGCACTGGACAAAGGGGGCCAGTGCACACCGCAAACCTTCTCCGTCTCTTCCAACTCAGACAGGGGGCCCCCGAATTTAGGACAATAGACAGTTAGGGATTAAGTTATTAGTTAAACAAAATAAAAATAGATTCAGGGTTGTTTGCCAGGGATGCATCAGGAACGATCCCGAGTAAAATGTAAGGTATGACCCAAATTGGAATGGACCAGTAAGTGACTTTTTCGTATAAGTGTACTTTGCAGTTTCATCACGCAGAAGCCACAGCTGTCTTGGTTAAAGATCGCCGCCTCCATCTCTGCTGGTATAATTTCAGGTGAGTATGAACTTTGACTAAAATGATGGCTAACAATTTGAGTGACATGATCAGTCCAGATAAAGATTTTGAGACGAAAGACAGCAAACGCTGTAAGCAGCGCTGCTCTAAAGCCCTGACGTCAAAGAAATTTGAAATAATTATTAAGTAAATGGGCAGCAAAAGTTTTAATTCTAAATTGGAAAAGTTAATCAGAAACTTGACTGGCTAAAAGCTAAAAGACTGGAAAATTTTTAATTCCTAACTGTTTGTGAGATAAATTGGCAGAAATCACTGAAAATGATGTAGGATTTGGTCTGTGTAGTCTGAGTAAAAGGACTTGAAGTTGTTTTTGAAAAGAAAAAGGAAAAAGCAGATATAGTCACGAACACGGAGGGATTTTAAACAGAGGTACACAGATTGAAAATAAGGAAATAAGTTCAATAAATTGAAGTCTTAAGGAATTCCTTTTAAAGGAAACATCCATGATCATTTTAAAATAAATTATGAGGTTAAAAATTAATGGCAGTAACTATATAATTAGAGACATAGAGGGTTTAAATGATAAAAATGTTAAAATGATTCGTGAAAAATTCTGATGAAGTTTATTTGACTGGATGTTGGTAAAAACACTGTAGGAGAATTGGTGTTAATAGCAAAAAAAAAAAAAAACCCTAGAAGCTGATGTTTTGTTTCAAGAGATAAGCTCATGCAGAGCTGTAATTAAACAATTCGCTTATCTGAATCTGCCCCACCATGTCATTTCTGGTGCTGTGGCTAAAATTGGAAGAGTAACTCAGACTCAATTTAGATGTCTGAAGTTTAAATTTACTGTTTGGGCAAAAGACAAATATAAAATTATGGTTATTTGGAACCGTCAATTCTGGCAAAAGATAGAGTTAAAAGGAAAATGTCTGTCACTTATTTGAAAACAATTTTAATTTCTAGCCAGGTCTTACGCTGAGATAGTGTGAAGTCTGATGTTTATTAGAAGATAAATGTGATCTCTAGCCAAGTCTTATGCTGTGCTAGAGTGACAAGTTAAAAGTTTATGAAAATGCAGTACCAGTCCTGAATGCATAGAAGTCTCTCTCTATTTCAAAACCAGCTCAAGGTTGATATCTAAGCCTGTGCCACAGATGATAGAAGATATTGATGAGTAAACGCACAGGGCATCACTTGAAAATAATAAGACATGTTTTAGGGAAAACATAGTGTTTAAAAAGGTATGAGATGTTTTTACACATAGACCTTAAATGAGAATAAATTTAACATTGAAGTTAAAGTTTTAGAAGACTGTTAAAAAGGTTATAGAGAGAGAGAGAGACTGCTTGTGGAAGCAGGGATGGTACAATTTGTTATCGCCCTGCTAAAGCTGAAACAAAACAAAGAAATGATATCAGAACCAAAACAACCCAGCTGACTTTTGTAGAGACAAATTAATAATGAGCATACGTAAAAGCTGAGTTTAACCCTTTAAGACCTAAGGGTATTTTTACAATTAATTTTCCGCCTGGTTTTATTTACTAAAAAAGCTTGTAAAACATCAACCCTGTTGTGCACAGACAATTGACACACCTCTTTTTTTCAAGACAAGTTGCACTGTCAGTATATTTGTGTTGCATTGATGTCACCTGAATGTAAAATAAGTTATGGGACCATAAAGACAAATGAAAACATAAAACGGAAATTGAATCACTCAAATATTTATTGGAAACACACACAAATAAATAAAAGCTAAGCATATTTCCTCTGGAAAACAGTTTGTTCAAGTCTTTGGAGTCCTGGAACTCAGGAATAAACATGATAACTTATACAGAACCAAAACTATTTACATTTTTCCAAAAAAAGTCCAGGCGCTTTTGGCCTCTTGGATTTTGGATATTTACTGGTGCCAAGCCTCAAAACAGTTCCTATCAGGAACTTCTCTTCAAACTTTCTCCACAAAACTGCAGCGCGTCTCTCTCTCTATCTCCTCAACACTAGCCGTGCGTCTCTCTCTCTATCCACAATAATAGAGCTGTGGTTCATGCGTAATGACGCACACCAACGTGGATGACGGATCAGCCTGTCATTGGTCAAACCCTCATCCAAAATGGCAGCTAGCATCGCGCTAGCGGCAAAAATGATGGAAAATTTATAAATTATGGACATCAAGTGGATATATCTTGGATGTAAGCGTTTTGATTTATTGCTGAACAACTCCAAAAAGATGCACATGTTCCAGGCTGGATAGAAAACCTTCTGTAAAGGCTACAAAGACACCAAAGACACCCCCGTGATGGCTAGCTCGTTAGCTTTCTGCTGGAAAAAACGGTAAGAAAATCGATAAAAGTTTCATGAAATAATATAGATATTTATCGGAGGTGCCGTGTGACGTCGTGGGCGATGCCGTCGGGCTCTGAGGGTTAAATAATAATTTGAGTAAACACTAAAAGTAAAATTTGCGAATGAGCAATTAATGTTTAATGTGTGTGTGTGTGGGTGTGACTGCTCTTTATGTTTTGTATGTGTTTTATGTGTTCCTAGAACAGTTCTGTCCTAATTGGGTGTCATTAACCTCTGGAATGAGTATTTGACCATTACAGATGGGTTAAGGTAAACGACAACCTTTAGATAAACTGATAATTTTGAAGGAATCTGGTGAAAAGATGATCCAGAACACGGGACGAGCTTTAAATGGATTGTTATCCAGCTCTGTCTGTTATGACGACTTTTGTCATTTATGATGTTGATTTGAATTACTCTCTGGATTAGTTCAAGTGGAATTGTAAAGTTAAAGATTGCCGTCCATCATGGGTTAAAACCATTGTCTAAATTCAACTGAGGGCTTAAATTTAAATAATGTCAATTGATTAAAAATGGTAAATGTTATAGACTTGACGGCAGAGACAAAGTGACAAATTGGCTGAAGTCACTATCTAAATTATCCAGAGACCCCCTCAAAATTCTGAAAGGCCGGAGGGCGACCAAAGAGATTACTTCTAAAAATGAAAAGTTTTATTTGTACTTTATTTTTAATTTTTAATGATATTTTTATTTATATAGAGAACCACAATTAATGTTAAAGAAGCAAGTGACTTTAAGTCTTTCTGTGTGACTGGGATTGAGATAAGAGTATAAAATAATATAATATTTTGGTTTCTGCAGAGCAGTAGAGATAAGAAACCATAATGATCATATTGTGTGGCATCTGCAGATTGATAGAACAATAATGAGAAATAGCCCAAAGATTAATGTTGTGAAATAGAATTTAGGAACACCCGTAAAGTTAAATGGAAAAACAGCTTTAAAGAAATTGATGATGACTTATAGTCCAAATTTAAAGTAATATGGGAAATTATGACATCTGTAAGTTCCTTGTAAAGATATGACACGTTTGGGTGTAAGTGGCACGATAAGGCTAGTGAGGATTTGATGAAGTATCACTACCAAGTGACATGAATTAAGAGGTTTAAGATTTTGGTCATTTGGAGCTTACACCTGAAGAGTTGTAATGAACAAGACATTGAGAATAAAAGAAAATTAAAAAAGGGTACTTTAAGGAAAACCCTGATGAATGATCTTAAATGTTTTACTAATAACATGGTGATTAATAATTTGGTATTTGGTATGATAAAGATGAGTGAACAAACTTATTGAATGGAATACGAATTGATAATTAAGTCATTTTTGATGAAAAGGTTTTAACATTAACGATTTTCTTTTTATGGATAAGTCCATCAACAGTTATGTGGGCTATGAGGGGAGAACATGGGTCTGTTGGAAAAAGTAAATTTAGCAAAAGGGTTCTTGAGTAAAAATTAGGAACAAGTTTATGTTTTAAGTGGAAATAATGAGATGGATGATATGAATGTTTTCTTTTATTTTCTATTCTTTTGAGGTGGGGCATGCTATATGAGACTGAATGCAATTGGATGGACTATTATGTGGTTTATTTTTATTTATTTACTTTTCATTTTTTATTTCAGGCCACTATTGAGTTTTATACCTGAAAAGGTCTGTTTTGAAAAAGTAATTACAATCATATTTTTAATTGGAAATTAGGAACCAGCCTAAATTGGTAGACCATTAATACCCCCACTTTGGCCTCAGGAGAAACTTAAAGGGTGGGTTCTAGAATCCACTGCCTCTCCAATATAATTGAATATATATATCTTAATTAAATTTATAATCAAAGACTTAGTCAATATTTATCTTTCTATATTATTATCATGAATTGAATTATCCTCCCTAGGTATGATTTTGTTTCTTCCTTCATATTTTCTAAAGTTTGTATTTGCTCTCTGAGTGGTGACTGAGGGTCTGTCCTAGGCGTGTGTGATGTCTCACGAGAACACTCGTATCAGGAAAACTGTGTGATCAGGAACTATTATTAACCTGTCTCCATGTTTTTACTCATTTGAAAGCAGACCCGGGGCTCTGCTGACTCTTGAATGCACTTTCCAAAAGGCTCCAGAAAATATCGGATCCTGTTTAGGGTCAAAGATCTCAAAGCGATGAGAGGTTGAGCATGATGTGTTGATGGAAACTGGTATTCTCTGGAGTATTGTGTGTGTGCGTTGTATGATTTGTGCAGATCCAGTATTGGAGATGGTCCTTTCTGCAAACGATTCCAGACTTTGAGGCGTCTTTTCTGTGACCTCCGAGGTCATTGAGGATTAATTTGGGCCTGGGCGACACGGAGTCTACGCATTTTTAGTGATATATGCTCCTATCTGTCTACGTGTGGAAAGTTGCTTACATTGCATGTTGTTAGAACCAATCAGACTCATTCCACATGGCAGTAATGACGTGTCTAGACCTTGAAAACAGTATAACTGTTCAGAAAATTGTATGTACGTTAGACGGAGGCGGGGAGACTGTTGGAGGGAGTGCGGCCTACAAACTCCTCTTGAGCTGGCTTCTGCTGATGAAACTGCAAACTATTCTTCAGTAAATTTTCTTTAATTAATCTGATTCCTGACTCCTGGTCTTCATTTTTCACTACTGGTCCTGGGTCCTAAGCTGTTACCCCAACAATTGTGTGCAGTATATTTGAGAAAAGGGGAGACAGAATTGTCACACTGAATTTTTGTGCAGACGATGAAACTGTATCTATAATAAATATTTTTAAAAATATTTCCATGGGAAAAAATTATATATTTCAAATTATTGTTCGACAATTCTTGTTGTTTTGCTAAGGTATTATGGTATTAAGGTAATTTAATTTCCATTGACTACTTCTATTAACATCAAAGAGTAGTACCCAAAAATAACATTTCAGAAAAGGTCTAAGGAACGACTACTCCCGAAAAAACAAAGGATGTTTCGAGGAATTAACATTTGAACTCTCTCTTGTGAAAGTGGCATCCCCACCCGAGGCTCAGCCACACAAAGTCAATCACCTTAATTTATATTTCATCCCCCTCACCCTCATCTCTCCTCTCCACATGCTGAAATTCACTAAAATCTATATGAGTTAATGTGAACAAGTACTTTACAGTATTATACCATAGACCTCATGCTCGCCTGTCGCTGAGTGCTGTGACCGGGACTTTCAGTGGAACCTTATCCACGGCTGTCAGCCAACCTTTATTCAGTTTCTGCTGACCGGTCATCTACCCAGGTCCACCACCTGTGTTACCCTTTTAAGAAGGAACTCTATGTTTGACGGCTCAGCGGCCGACTTGCCAGACTCATAATAAAAGAACTGTTAACTTGCCTTCGCCTCTGGATCCTTTCTCACCTCTTGACAGAATACTCTGGCCAAACCCATGGATCCAGCGAGGGAGAACCCTTTCCAGACGGCCCTCGAGATGCAGGGCGCCATGCTGAGTAAGCACGAGGAGGAGCTGCACGCCACCCGCCACGCCGTTGAGACACTGGCCGTCCAGGTGACCGACTTATCTGCCCAACTGAGTCGTTCCCAGGCTGAGGCTTCTGCTCCAAGATCTTTCGAGGCACACGAACCCAGAGTGAACAACCCACCCTGCTACACCGGTGAGCCCACCGAATGTCGTTCTTTTCTAACTCAGTGTGAGGTGGTGTTCTTGCTGCAGTCCCAGACTTATTCCAAGGAGCGCTCCCGGATCGCCTATGTTGTTTCTCTCCTGACGGGACGTGCAAGGGAATGGGGAACGGCCGTGTGGAACGCTGAGGCGGCTTGTCTGGGTCAGTACACTCTCTTCAAGGAGGAGATGCTCCGAGTGTTTGACCGCTCCGCCTACGGTGCCAAAGCTTCGCGCCTTCTTTCTACGCTCCGCCAGGAGGACAGGTCGGTCACCGACTTTTCTGTTGAATTTCGCACACTGGCCACTTCATGTGATTGGAACGAGTCCGCACTCGTCGCTCGGTTCCTGGAGGGGTTGGGTGCGGAGATCAAGGACGAGGTGCTCGCTCGGGAGACACCCACGCGTCTCGACTCCCTGATCGACCTGGCTATCCGAGTGGAGAAGCGATTCGACCTGCGCCGCCGCGCTTGCATACTGGAGAGATCTCTCTTTTCCTCTCTTCCGCTCTCTACTACTCCGCCGATGTGTGGTCAGCCCGAGCCTATGCAGCTGGGAGGTATTCGCCTCGACGCCGCCGAACGTCATCGGCGAATCACGAACTGCCTCTGCCTGTACTGTGGTGCGGTGGGGCACTTCGTTTCTGCGTGTCAAGTAAAAGCCAGAGCTCACCAGTAGAGAGAGGGATACTGGTGAGCGCATCTGTTCAGACCCCTTTGTCACGTTCTCGCACTACTTTTCCGGTCCACCTCCGCTGGCCGGGTTCGGCTGTCTCATGTCAGGCTTTGATCAGCTCGGGGGAGGAGGGGAATTTCGTTGACGAGTCCTGGGCGCTCGACCAGGGCATTCCCCTCGTCGACCTTAAAGATGCTGCTCCTGTTTTTGCCCTTGATGTTAGTACTCTCGCCAATGTTCGCCGTGTCACCATTCCGGTGAGTCTCACCGTCTCTGGCAATCATCGAGAGACTATTTCCTTTTTTATTTTTCATTCTCCATTTACCCCTGTGGTTTTGGGCCATCCTTGGCTTGTGGACCATAATCCTCAGATAGACTGGTGTAGAGGAACTATCCTCTCTTGGAATTTGTCATGTCATGTTAAGTGTTTAGTGTCTGCTTTTCCCCTTGTGTCTTCTGTTTCTGTGTTTCAGGAGGAGCCGGGTGATTTGTCAGGAGTACCTGAGGAGTATCACGATTTGCGAGAGGTTTTCAGTCGTTCCCGGGCGTCCTCTCTCCCTCCTCATCAACCTTATGACTGCGGTATTGATCTTGTTCCCGGGACCACGCCTCTTGCGGGAGACTTTACTCCCTGTCGGCGCCTGAGCGCAAGGCGCTTGAGGATTACCTTTCCGACGCACTGAACGCAGGTACTATAGTTCCGTCCTCCTCTCCGGCCGGTGCAGGGTTTTTCTTTGTGAAGAAGAAGGATGGGTCCTTGCGTCCCTGTATTGATTATAGAGGGTTGAACAAGATAACTGTGAAGAATCGCTATCCTCTTCCACTTATGTCGTCGGCTTTTGAAATATTGCAGGGAGCTAAGGTCTTCACAAAGTTAGATCTTCGTAACGCTTATCATCTGATTCGTATCAGGGAGGGGGACGAGTGGAAGAGGGCGTTTAACACACCTCTAGGGCTTTTTGAGTATCGCGTGCTTCCGTTCGGGTTGGTCAATGCTCCTGCCGTTTTTCAGGCATTGGTCAATGACGTGTTGCGTGACATGCTTAATATTTTTGTTTTCGTGTACCTCGATGACATTTTGATCTTCTCTCCCTCTCTCCAGGTGCATACTCAGCACGTTCGGCGCGTCTTACAACGCCTGTTAGAGAATCGCCTGTTTGTGAAGGCGGAGAAGTGTACTTTCCACGCTCAGTCGGTCACATTTTTGGGTTCGGTCGTTTCGGCGGAGGGGATCAGCATGGATTCGGCTAAGATCCGCGCTGTCACCGAGTGGCCCATTCCGGACTCCCGCGTCGCGCTCCAACGTTTTCTAGGATTCGCAAATTTTTATCGGCGCTTTATTAATAATTTCAGCCAAGTCGCGGCTCCGCTTACCGCCCTCACGTCTGTCAAGAACCGTTTTGTTTGGTCTCAGGCCGCACAGACGGCGTTTGATCGGTTAAAGTCTCTTTTTACGTCGGCCCCTATTCTCTCGACCCCGGACGTCTCCAAGCAGTTTATTGTCGAGGTCGACGCCTCGGAGGTGGGCGTGGGGGCCATCCTTTCCCAACGTTCCGCGTCCGATGACATGTCCATCCCTGTGCGTATTTTTCGCATCGTCTCACACCCGCGGAACGCAATTATGATGTCGGTAATCGCAAGCTATTGGCTGTCCGCCTGGCTTTGGGTGAGTGGCGTCAGTGGTTGGAGGGAGCCTCGATTCCATTCATAGTCTGGACTGATCACCATAATCTGGAGTATATTCGTTCGGTGAAGAGACTTAACGCTCGTCAGGCTCGTTGGGCACTTTTCTTTGCTCGGTTCGAGTTTACCATCTCGTTTCGACCGGGTGCAAAGAATGTTAAGCCCGACGCTCTTTCGCGTCAATTCGTTTCCCCGGAGGTGGCGCCTACCTCTGAGGCTGTCCTCCCTCAGGGCCATGTGTTGGGTGCCACGGTTTGGGGAATCGAACGTCTTGTCAGACGCGCGCTGTCACGCTGTGTCACACCACGCGGGTGCCCTCAGGGGTGTTTGTTTGTCCCGTCTGCTGCCCGTTTGGCCGTTCTCCAGTGGGGGCATTCGTCCAAATTGTTCGTTAATCCCGGAGTTAGGGGCACCATTGCCGCTGTTCACCAGAGGTTCTGGTGGCCCACCCGGGAGCGCGGCATCCGCCGTTTTATAGCTTCTTGCACTGTCTGCGCCCAGACTAAATCTAGGAATTTACCGCCGGCGGGTCTTCTCAGACCACTACCCATACCCACACGGCCGTGGTCCCATATTGCTCTTGACTTTATAACGGGACTTCCTCCTTCGAGGGGGAGTACCGTTATTCTCACGGTCATTGATCGTTTTTCTAAACCAGCCCACTTCATCCCATTACCTAAGCTTCCCTCCGCCAGGGAGACTGCCCAGGTCGTTGTCGAGCAGGTTTTTCGTATTCACGGTCTTCCCTCTGACATTGTGTCCGACCGGGGTCCCCAATTCGCGTCGCAGTTTTGGAAGGAGTTTTGTCGTCTTATCGGCGCATCCGCTAGCCTCTCCTCTGGGTTCCATCCCCAGACTAATGGCCAGGCCGAGCGGGCTAACCAGAATATCGGTCGCATCCTTCGCAGTCTTGCCTTCCATAACCCCACTTCTTGGGCCGAGCAGCTTCCTTGGGCGGAATACGCCCATAATTCGTCTCCGTCCTCCGCTACCGGTCTGTCTCCGTTTCATTGCTGTTTAGGGTACCAGCCTCCGCTGTTTTCCCCTCAAGAGTCGAAGTCTAATGTTCCGTCAGCTGAGGCTTTTATCCAACGCTGTAAACGCACCTGGAAAGGGGTGAGATCCGCCCTTCTTAAGTCCCGTGCTCGGGTCCGCCGAGCCGCGAATAGACATCGTGTTAAGAGTCCTCGTTATGTCTGCGGTCAGAGAGTGGGGCTTTCCACTTTTAACCTTCCTCTCCAGTCCGCCTCATGCAAATTAGCCCCTAAATTCATTGGACCTTTCTGCGTTATTAAGGTCCTCAGTCCGGTATCGGTCAAACTCAGGTTGCCGTCTCATTTGCGTCATGTCCATCTTGTCTTTCATGTTTCGTGCCTCAAACCCGTTGTTAGCTCTCCCTTACGCCCCACCGCCCCTTCCATCCGCGTCGAGGGTTCTCCGGTGTATACTGTCCGCAGGTTGTTGGACGTTCGTCCTCGTGGGCGTGGTCACCAGTTCCTGGTTGATTGGGAGGGATACGGCCCCGAGGAGAGGAGTTGGATCCCCGCCCGGGACGTCTTGGACCGCTCGCTCATCGAGGACTTCTATCGCTCCCGCCAGGCCCCTTCCTCGGGAGCGCCAGGAGGCGCTCGTTGAGGGAGGGGTACTGTCATGATCCTGTCTCTTTCTCCCACCCCCCCCCCCCCCCCCCCCACCCCCTGCAGGTCATTTTCCTACTCACGCTCTCCTCTGGGCACTTGCTCACTTTCACTTTGTCGCAGCTGTTCCTCGTTATTACTGAGACGCTTGTTCTTTCTACACCTGTCCCTCCTTTCCCCTCTGATTAGCATCTCTATTTCTAGTTCTTGTCTTTCCTTTGTTCTCTGCCAGAGTATTATAACTGTTTGCTGATGTATTACCAGAATGATTGTCTGTCTAGTCTTGTCCTGTCAAAGTGCACGCTGTTCGTACCGATCTAACCAGTTGCTGATTCTTATGCTGAATCTATGCTCTACCCAGCTCGCCTGTCGCTGAGTGCTGTGACCGGGACTTTCAGTGGAACCTTATCCACGGCCGTCAGCCAACCTTTGTTCAGTTTCTGCGGACCGGTCATCTACCCGGGTCCACCACCTGTGTTACCCTTTTAAGAAGGAACTCTATGTTTGACGGCTCAGCGGCCGACTTGCCAGACTCATAATAAAATAACTGTTAACTTGCCTTCGCCTCTGGATCCTTTCTCACCTCTTGACACTTCCGCTGACCAGAATTGAAGCTTTTGGAGGCCGCACACGGAGCTGGCATCTTGGGACCGAGTCCGCACAGTAGCGATCTCAGGACCGGAGTTGCGCAGTAGAGAGCAGGAAGTAGAGGCACGATTATCAAAAGCCCGCCCACACTCTCACAGTTGCAGAACAATTCATTATGATGGTGTGAAATAAACAGTTATGGAAATGTAGAAATGAAAGCTAAAGCTCCAATCTCCTCCCAAAAATCCCGAAAAAAGTCTGTTAGTGCCTCAGTGACAACTTCACGCAGAGAAGCCGTCAATCTCAGCTGTCAATCATGATGTCACACCCCCCGTTTTTATAGTATCAAATAACTCACTAAAACTAAACTTATTTAAAAAACCAACACTTGAAATCATCGTGATAAAAACTGCCTAAAATGACAGAAACCATCTGTAGGAAACAATTATTTGAAGTGTAATTGAATTGTTTAGTGTGTCTCGCGTCCAGTCTAATACATGGAGAGGTGGAGTTTATGAGCTATACTGGGACCGGCCACCGGGGGGAGATCGAGATCGTTTCCATCGAAATTACCCGGAACAATTTGTACCAGGAACTTTTTTTACAGGAACTTTTTTCCCCCCAGATGCTGTCTGCGTTTCCACTGCGGTCTAAAGTCCGGTGATGTAGGACTACGCGTGGCTGCTCCTCCCAGTCAGCGACGGACAGAAATCATTTTTGCGCGATACTGTCTGCAACAATAACGAGGAGATGCAAGCAGCGCAGCTTTTGGTAGCTATGTATTGTTTTAATAAAGAGGTCATTAACAAAACGGCGGAAAAGACACGAGCACTGATACTAAAGCGTATTCTGAAAGCTCGTAAAGCTAGATATAAAATAAGACAACGCATGTTATGATCAGCTATTACGGACATTGACCGTGAGAATGCCGGTTGAAATAAAATGAGGCGTGAGTTCAACCAATCATTATGTTCAGCACCCAAGTCCCACCCCCGAAATTTCCCGAACTTTGAAAAAGTACTACCCCGGGAGCAGGGCCGTTTGGAGGGGGAAATATTTACCCGGAACTTCATTTAGACCCCGGTTCCTGCGGTCGAAACACACCGAGTACCACCCCAAAGTTCCTAGTTCCTGGGGAACGTTCCTACGGTGGAAACGCGGCTTATGTAAAATACAGGTCTACAGGACTTGAAAGTATAAAGTATATGTTAAAAGTATAAATGATCTCTCCACATATATAATGTTACTAACTATAATAACTTTTTTCTTAATAAGGAACTGTAACGATTTGGTGTTGTAATGACAGCATACAGCAGAAGGAGTGAGAATTCAAACACAGTTTATTTACAAGTTTAATCCAAGGTCATAGTCCATACCAGGAAGAGGGTCAAGCACATATAATCAGTCCAAATCCACAACATACACTCCAAGGAGGGCAGACAGGAACAGGGAATCCAAGACTCAGGCAGAAATCAAACAAGAAAAACGAGAACTGCTCGAAATGCCAAAGGAGAATGTAAACCAAAACAAACAAGACTTCATAAAGAATGCAGGGCAAACAACATTTAAATAGACAGGGTAAAGAACTAAAACAAGACATAGGGGGCAATTTCGGATTAAGCCTATACCCTTAAATAGGGCACTATTTGAGGGGACAGCCATTTTTACTGGTGTCCGAAACCATAGTTGACGTTAATGAGTGCACTCATTCTATCTCACATTGCACCGCAATAAGGAGTGTACAACTGATGTACGCACAGTGATTGTCCGAATTCGCTCACGTTTTCTTTCACTCTTTCAAGTGAACTGTATTAGTGGACTAAAGTAGGGAATAGTGATTGAGGGTTTAGGGGGCGATTACTGGAACAAGACACATTATTATTTGCAATTAACCCACTTAGGCCGGGCTTGTCTCCCAACTCTGGCAAAACTGTGACAAATGCAGGGATCCGGATTCAGCCCCTGTTTCAACTATGGCTGAATCCGGATCCCCGCATTTGTCACAGTTTCCTGTTTCATGCTTCCCTGTTTTATCAAGACTATAGTGTGCCAGGGGGATAGCGGGGTTTAGCAAGGTCTGTGACAGGAGAGAGAGAGTTGGGAGACAAGCACGACCTAAGTGGGTTAATTGCAAATGATAATGTGTCTTGTTCCAGTAATGGGCTTGGAGAGACTGCATAAAAGCCACCAGGAAGAGGAGATCAAGGAGAGAGACTGACTGAGGACTTGTGTGCATGTGTGCTGAATACTCTGGAGAGCTGCATCATTGTGTTGTTTATTGTTTATTGAGATGAGTTATTGAAGTGCAGTGAGTGCAGCGTTTTGTTTGCAACCTTTTAAAAGTGAATAAACACACAAGCCTCAGCAAGCTGACCCTGTCTTCTTCCTTCCTTCAACATTGAACCTTGTTACATATAGTTTAATGCAGTGTGACCAATTCTTAACCTTGTAAAAATAATATATATTTTCCTCTCGTTTCCAACCCACTCCTGAATCTGATAAAGATGTCTTCCTTTAGAGCCACTATTCCATATGTTTAGCCATTTCTTACTAATTTCAATTAATATCAATCTCTTGATTTCGGGTTTACTTAAAGATACATGAATTACTATCTGTGGATGATTTAATGCTTTCTTTGCCAGCTGGTCTACCTCCTCATTACCATCCACACCCACATGCGCTGGCACCCAGAGGAAGAATACCAGTACCCTATAACTGCCTTGCTCTAAACAAACATTGCAAAACTTCAAATATTAAATCTAGCAGAGATTAAGATTTTCCACTCAATAGGCTAGTGAGAGTAGCCATTGAATCAGTACATATCACAGTTCTTGCTGGTTGAACTTCTTTGATCCATTGTAGTGCTAGTATGATAGCTAATAATTCAGTAGTACATACTGACACATGATCCGATTTTCTTTTTGCCTCCTTCCTAACTACCCAACCAAAGCATTCTATTTCTTTGTATTCATACTCCCAACAATCTTTCAGAAGTAGTTTAACCCCTAGGAGTCTGAGCTGTTTTGGGGCCCTTTATAAGTTTTGACATGCTCTGACATTTGTGCATTTTTCAGTTGCTAATAAACATATTAATGGCAAAAGTGTAATTAACCTCTATTCAGCACAAACTGGGCTACCATAACATGTACAGTGAGGAAAATAAGTATTTGAACACCCTGCTATTTTGCAAGTTCTCCCACTTAGAAATCATGGAGGAGTCTGAAATTGTCATCGTAGGTGCATGTCCACTGTGAGAGATATAATCTAAAAAAAAAAATTCCTAAAATCACAATGTATGATTTTTTTTTAAACTATTTATTTGTATGATACAGCTGCAAATAAGTATTTGAACACCTGAGAAAATCAATGTTAAAATTTGGTACAGTAGCCTTTGTTTGCAATTACAGAGGTCAAACGTTTCCTGTAGTTTTTCACCAGGTTTGCACACACTGCAGGAAGGATTTTGGCCCACTCCTCCACACAGATCTTCTCTAGATCAGTCAGGTTTCTGGCCTGTCGCTCAGAAACACGGAGTTTGAGCTCCCTCCAAAGATTCTCTATTGGGTTTAGGTCTGGAGACTGGCTAGGCCACGCCAGAACCTTGATATGCTTCTTACAGAGCATCTCCTTGGTTATCCTGGCTGTGTACTTCAGGTCATTGTCATGTTGGAAGACCCAGCCTCGACCCATCTTCAATGCTCTAACTGAGGGAAGGAGGTTGTTCCCCAACATCTCGCAATACATGGCCCCGGTCACCCTCTCCTTAATACAGTGCAGCCGCCCTGTCCCATGTGCAGAAAAACACCCCCAAAGCATGATGCTACCACCCCCATGCTTCACAGTAGGGATGGTGTTCTTGGGATGGTACTCATCATTCTTCTTCCTCCAAAGACGTTTAGTGGAATAATGATCAAAAAGTTCTATTTTGGTCTCATCTCACCACATGACTTTCTCCCATGACTCCTCTGGATCATCCAAATGGTCATTGGCAAACTTAAGACGGGCCTGGACATGTGCTGGTTTAAGCAGGGGAACCTTCGGTGCCATGCATGATTTCAAACCATCACGTCTTAGTGTATTACCAACAGTAACCTTGAAAATGGTGATCCCAGCTCTTTTCAGGTCATTGACCAGCTCCTCCCGTGTAGTTTTGGGCTGATTTCTCACCTTTCTTAGGATCATTGAGACCCACGAGGTGAGTTCTTGCATGGAGCCCCAGTCCGTGGGAGATTGACAGTCATGTTTAGCTTCTTCCATTTTCTAATTATTGCTCCAACAGTGGACATTTTTTCACCAAGCTGCTTGGCAATTTCCCCGTAGCCCTTTACAGCCTTGTGGAGGTGTACAATTTAGTCTCTAGTGTCTTTGGACAGCTCTTTGGTGTAGGCCATGTTAGTAGTTGGATTCTTACTGATTGTATGGGGTGGACAGGTGTCTTTATGCAGCTAACGACCTCAAACAGGTGAATCTATTTTAGGATAATAAATGGAGTGGAGGTGGACATTTTAAAGGCAGACTAACAGGTCTTTGAGGGTCAGAATTCTAGCTGATAGAAGAGTGTTCAAATACTTATTTGTAGCTGTATCATACAAATAAATAGTAAAAAAATCATACATTGTGATTTCTGGATTTTTTTTTTTAGATTATGTCTCTCACAGTGGACATGCACCTACGATGACAATTTCAGACCCCTCCATGATTTCTAAGTGGAAGAACTTGCAAAATAGCAGGGTGTTCAAATACTTATTTTCCTCACTGTATGTACATGCTTGTGTTTTTGGATGGCTTTTTACTTCATCCTCAATAGAAGTCTGCATTGTTCTAGCAGCAATTTTCCCAATTCAACTTGTTAGATTAGATTAGATTAGATTAGATTAAACTTTATTGTCATTACACAAGTACAGGTACAAGGCAACGAAATGCAGTTTAGGTCTAACCAGAAGTGCAATAGCAGCAAGTGCAGGATATATAGTGGTTGAATAAGTGCAAGACATGGATATGTACTGAATATATACACTCACCTAAAGGATTATTAGGAACACCATAATAATACTGTGTTTGACCCCCTTTGCCTTCAGAACTGCCTTAAAGGTCCCATGGCATGGAATTTTCATTTTATGAGGTATTTCAACATTAATATGAGTTCCCCTAGCCTGAATATTTTCCCCAAGAGGATAGAAATGTTGATCGGTGTAAAACCGAGTTCTGGCTGTCTTTCTCTGCCTTTGAGAAAATGACAAGCCAGACGAGCCAATCCTGAAGTCTCCTGGTTTGACGTCCAAGCAGGAACGGTTACCTCCCTTTCCTCCACCCAGAGAATCTGGCACGCCCATGCAAGCGCTATATTTGTCCTGGAGAGATCAAGGCTTGTGAACGAGTGAATGCTGGCAGTTTCTCAGTGTTTGGATGTACAAATGAAAACAGAAGTCTTTTTTCAGTTCCTTCTGATCTGTGATCAGTGATTTCTTATGTGTAGCTAATTATTTATTATTCGTGCACACACTGCGGCTTCTCTCTCTCCCGACAGAACAGTGTTTTCGTATTTTCTATCTTGTGAGTCAGTGTTTTTGTACGTCCTCGTCGCGTCTATCTGTTCTAAAATGTGCATACAGTCATGAGTTTCTGCTCAACATCAGCAGAGCCACATCTTTAGAGATAAACCTCACACACGCCGAGGCTCGGGCTGCACTGACCGGTCGGCCTTCAACATCCCCGACCCCCAGTACTGCATCTGGCCCACAGCGGAGGCACAAAACGCGGCGCGAGATTAAGCAGAAGGGGGGTATGCATGAGGGTATCCAAGCTAGGCTAGCCAGCTATCGCCGCAATAAACTGGATTACATTCGATTACTGCTGTTGTGTCTTTGTTTGCACTGTGTACTCAATGCGCGTCACTGACGCTTTTCATATGATTGGAACATATCTAAAAATAATGCTACAACACTTACTAACTCGTTCATCTCGCTGTAATGGTACATTGCATGTGTTACAAAGTTGGTAGAATAATGATGAAGACGGACTCGCCGTGACTGGGACTCGTGTTTATTCAGAACTCTCAGATTCAAACACAATAAACTTGCGCTGACAGACAGCGCTCTCACAACTCAGTAGTTACTATAAATAACTTTTTTAGCAATCGCTCCGTCTCCGTGATGTCCGGTTCGCGAACGAATCATTCTTTTGAATCGGTTCTTTTTAGTGAACCGAACCAGTTCACCAAATCGGACTGAATCGTTCTAAATGGTTCGCGTCTCGAGTCAGCGCTGATCCATAATTTACTAAAGTTACTAACGTTCTGACATGAGTGACAGTCCCTTCGACTAGAAATAAACTAATAACCTGAAGTATATTCTAGTAACAACAGTTCACTGAACTGAGACGTTCTGAGAACTGATGTGAAGTGAACTCAGCTCCATCCGTCTCTCTGGCAGCAGCTCGTACCTGCTCGTGCCTGGTAGACCTCGTTAAACCACGCCCCCTCCGCTCATTTCAAATGCAAAGATGTCAGCCAATCACAACAGTGGGCGTTTTTACTGAAGTCTCACAGCAGACACGCCTCTTGAAACAGGGCATTCAGCCACAGGGCAAACAGCAGTATAGAAAAAATCCCTTTTATTTCAAAATTATTACATTTTATGATGTGAAAATCATACTAACAATATAAGTACACCTCAGGAAACATTATAAAATAATAGAAAAATGCCATGCCATGGGACCTTTAATTCTACGTGGCATTGATTCAACAAGGTGCTGAAAGCATTCTTTAGAAATGTTGGCCCATATTGATAGGATAGCATCTTGCAGTTGATGGAGATTTGTGGGATGCACATCCAGGGCACGAAGCTCCCGTTCCATCACATCCCAAAGATTCTCTATCAGAGGATGGGTACATGGTGGTCATAAAGGGATGGACATGGTCAGAAACAATACTCAGGTAGGCCGTGGCATTTAAACAATGCACAATTGGCACTAAGGGGCCTAAAGTGTGCCAAGAAAACATCCCCCACACCATTACACCACCACCACCACCAGCCTGCACAGTGGTAACAAGGCATGATGGATCCATGTTCTCATTCTGTTTACGCCAAATTCTGACTCTACCATCTGAATGTCTCAACAGAAATCGAGACTCATCAGACCAGGCAACATTTTTCCAGTCTTCAACTGTCCAATTTTGGTGAGCTTGTGCAAATTGTAGCCTCTTTTTCCTATTTGTAGTGGAGATGAGTGGTACCCGGTGGGGTCTTCTGCTGTTGTAGCCTCAAGGTTGTGCGTTTTGTGGCTTCACAAATGCTTTGCTGCATACCTCGGTTGTAACGAGTGGTTATTTCAGTCAAAGTTGCTCTTCTATCAGCTTGAATCAGTCGGCCCATTCTCCTCTGATACTGGATGTTTTTCCCTTTTCACACCATTCTTTGTAAACCCTAGAAGTGGTTGTGCGTGAAAATCCCAGTAACTGAGCAGATTGTGAAATACTCAGACTGGCCCGTATGGCACCAACAACCATGCCACGCTCATAATTGCTTAAATCACCTTTCTTTCCCATTCTGACATTCAGTTTGGAGTTCAGGAGATTGTCTTGACCAGGACCACACCCCTAAATGCATTGAAGCACCTGCCATGTGATTGGTTGATTAGATAATTGCATTAATGAGAAATTGAACAGGTGTTCCTAATAATCCTTTCGGTGAGTGTATAAATATATATAGAGAGAGATGGTTATTACTATAAACATAATTTACAGGTGAATATGTAGAGTGAATAAATATACAGATGGCTATTACGGTAACACTTTATTTTAAGGGTCCAGAATAATGCATTAGTTAAGCATTAATTAAGGGTTAACTTGTTCACAACTAAGCATTAGTTAAGCACGAACACAATAGTAATTAATGATTAACTTTACATTTAAAGGGTCCGTAATTATGCATTAGTTAAACTAGTAATTAATGATTTGCTTGTTCACAATTATGCATTAGTTAAGCATGGACACAATAGTTATTAATGATTAACTTAACATTACAGTAAGGGTATATTAGACATTATTTACAACTTAATAAGCCATATATTATTTTTCAGCAGCTATGTAATTATATGTCTGTATTTTCTGTTAAGTTAACTGAACAATAAGCTAGTAATTATGTTTAATTACTGCTGATTTTGCCGTTATAAATTGCTAAAATAGTGTAATAAAGACAATTTGAGCCCCTATTCTGAAGTGAAAGTTTTATTCTCATTAATTATTGCACTTATTGAATGATTTTTAAGTTTATTAACCAGAATAAGCCAATAATTAAGCCTACCTACCATTAATACAGTACTAATAAAGGCAATTTGACCCCCTATTCTAAAGTGAAAGTTGAATCCTCATTAATTATGGCACTTATTCAGTTATTTAAGTTTATTAACCAGAAAAAGCCAATAATTAAGCCTAACTACCATTAATACAGTACTAATAAAGGCAATTTGACCCCCTATTCTAAAGTGAAAGTTTAATCCTCATTAATTATGGCACTTATTCAGTGATATTTAAGTTTATTGACCTGAATAAGCAGCTTTTACGGACACAAAACATAGTTTTGTTTGTATATTTGGATAAATGGTTTAAGGTAAGGTTAACATTGAAACAAACGTATTATGTATTACAGAAAAAACCCCTGAAAAATATATTTTATATCATGAAAAAAGATGTACAATTCCCTTTTTTACAATTTACCATTTTATAGATACATGTTATATCCCTAAACCCAATCATACCAAACAGATAATAAAAAATCACATCAATCACACCAAAACACATGAACGCGCCACGCCGACCGCTCAGCTGACGCATTATTATTTACCTGAGACGAGCGGAGAAGAAGGAGCGGAGTGCATGTAGTGACATCTTGTCAGAATCACATGTAATAAAAAATCTAACTTTATCATTATGAATATAAACAAATAAGATGTATTTTAGTACTCACTCTCAAGCTACAATAACGATATTGGTAAAGTTCAAAATACACACACAACACAGTGTCTACAACACACACAGATACAAGATAAAAACATTGGTAGAGTATATAAAAACAAACCAAGGGCAGAAATAAACGTGCAGGTAAAGTTCCCGGTGAACATGGTAAAAGAGTTTAGACAGAGGGTAGTAGCTAAAGCTAACTTACTTCTAAAAAAAGTTCCTGGATGCGGTGTACTAGCTTTTACACATGCATTTTGTTATCTAAAGTTACATTTTGCGAAATTCAACACGACAGCGATCAACTTGAGCTAAGCATATTGAGTATTTATCATCTCTACTAATGGCTCGCTAGGTGTATAACATTGTAACTTTATGCTAAGTAATGTTATGTTAGCTATATTAGGCAGCTACGTGTGCTAGTGAGACATGCTTCATGAAAACATAAACCAAAAAAATGTATAATCAAAATGAAAGATTACCTGTCCAGCAGAAATACAGCCTCTTGAACTCAAACGGGTGCGGCAGGGTTGCCAGGTTTTCACAACAAAATCCGCCCAATTGCTACTCAAAACTAGCCCAAAACAAGCCCAATCGTGTTTCTCCGGTAAAAATTGGGGGTAAAATTTGGGGGGTAAAATATGTGCGCGTTTGGGGGGTAAAATATGTGTCTTTTTGGCAGGGCTGCCTGCTAAAATTCGCAAATCCCGGGGCTAAATTTCCCATAATTGGGGTCGCTTCAACCCGTGGACATGAAAAACAGCCCGCGGCAACAGTGTTTGAAGTAGCCCGACTTGGCAACAACACTGGGGCGCGCACATGTGGGCAGATCCTGAGCAAAAGCGGTGGTAGCCATGGTAGTGAGAGAGAGTGACAGGCGCCCAAGCCAATCACTTGATTCGGCCCGAACGAAAATAATGAGCGGTGTTTATTGCAGATTAAAAAGTCTAGAGTCACTCGATTTTTATACTCTCTTTTTCAGAGTACTTAAATTTTAATTATGTATTGACATATAAAAACAGTTTAAACAAATTTGGACAAAAGTGTTTTAGATCATACTTACCTACCCCACCTTTAATGAATTACTACAGCATTACAATTATATGTTGAGCCACTAATCTCACTCAAACCTCTAAACCTAAACATTTCTTAAAAGTATGTAACTTAACATTAGGGTGAACTTATGAAGAAAAAACATAACAAAAGTGTAATCACAATAATTTCTTTATTGTGAAAATGTCAAAAGCGGTACCAATAGTAGTCCAAATGACGATGTTTTGCAGTCGGAGTCCTCCCTGGCGATATAGAGAATTTAAGTTATTTAATTTAAGCTTCACTCCACTATTTGAAGGCGCGCGCGTTTCTCATTCAAACACTAAAACACGGCATGTCGCAATCTGTGACGAAGCAGGCGAGAGCCAATGAGCGTTTGATATCACTGCCGTAAAGCGAGTTTTTTTAATTCATAACGTACGCGGGATTTGTTTACGGTCGCTGTTGAACATGAAGATGAAGATCGCTGGATAAAGATCATCATATGGATTCTAAAGATGTGGATTACAACAAACAAATTAAATTGGTGTATTTTGTTAATTTATGTTGCGTTTTGGTGTACTTTCTAGTCATTGTGTCCACGGCAAACAAAATAAGTATTACATGATAAATAATGGTTAAATGATTACAGAATGTTATTCATTTTAGAGTTTTAAAGTGAAGTTTTGTTTAACGTAATCCTTTGAAACGAGTTTGCAGCAGAAGTCACAAACAGCGAAATGTTTAGTGATAACTCAATAAGTGCCATAATTAATGAGGGGATACAACTTTCACTTTAGAATAGGGGGTCAAATTGCGTTTATTAGTACTGTATTAATGGTAGTTAGGCTTAATTATTCGCTTATTCTGGTTAATAAACTTAAATATCACTGAATAAGTGCCATAATGAATGAGGATTAAACTTTCACATTAGAATAGGGGGTCAAATTGCCTTTATTAGTACTGTATTAATGGTAGTTAGGCTTAATTATTGGCTAATTCTGGTTAATAAACTTAAATATCATTCAATAAGTGCCATAAATAATGAGGATTAAACTTTCACTTTAGAATAGGGGGTCAAATTACCTTTATTAGTACTGTATTAATGATAGTTAGGCTTAATTATTGGCTTATTCTGGTTATTAAACTTAAATATCACTGAATAAGTGCCATAATTAATGAGGATTCAACTTTCACTTTAGAATAGGGGGTCAAATTGCCTTTATTAGTACTGTATTAATGGTAGTTAGGCTTATGTATTGGCTTATTCTGGTTAATAAACTTAAATATCACTGAATAAGTGCCATAATTAATGAGAATAAAACTTTCACTTCAGAATAGGGGCTCAAATTGTCTTTATTACACTATTTTAGCAATTTATAACAGCAAAATCAGCAGTAATTAAACATAATTACTAGCTTATTGTTCAGTTAACTTAACAGAAAATACAGACATATAATTACACAGCTACAGAAAAATAATATATGGCTTATTAAAGCTACACTGTGTGATATTTTCCCCCATCTAGTGGTGAAAAGGTATATGACCATCCAGTGAACTTTAGTTTCTGTTCCTCTCAATTCCGATTTCGTTTCAACTCCTACGGTGGCCGATTTAGTCCAAGATTAATATGGCTTCCAGTTCGACCTCGTCCACATTCGACACGGTGCCTGTGGGATATTCTGTGCGCAGTGGGATGGTTGGAACTCAACTGGCCTAATTATTCGGCTAGAAAGAACTGCAGCTAATCCAGAGTGAACTTTGATGATAGTAATGTTTATTCAGTCATCCAATTGCAAGGCATAAACAGGTTTGCATGGATATGTACATAAATGTGGTTTCTGTGAGAGAACAAATTAGGATGGTAAATATACATGATAATGACATGACAGAATATACACAGTTAAGAACTGTATAACTATACTTATAAGTTACATTTGTATAATGTAACCGTAAACCAGAGCTTATTGTACCACATATAGGCGCTAAATGCAGCTGCATTAAAAGGAGGAGTTGCCGCTGCTAACAAGCGGTGTCCGGTTACAAAAGTGTGTGCGCAGGTTTAGCTCTGTATAACAAGTGTTAATATGCCGATCAGACCTGATACATATTTCCATCAACATACATTACAAGCAAATATTTTCTATAAACGAATAAACATTGTTAATAACTGAATGACTATTCAAATAGGTGAGCATTACGCTATTGTATGTTGACACAAAAATACTTCTGAGGTAACATCAACTGAATTACATGATGACACACTCTGAAACACATCCACAATGACAATAACTATTATTACTTACGGAGTTATTAACGCACAGAAATACCACACAAGGAAAAACAGACTTTTGAGGAATAAACAAGCCAGGAAAACTCCGTATAACTCTGTTACTGGAGCTGCTGAGATGAAAACTCTCTGCGCATGCACCAGACAAGTCTGAACAAGTTGACGCGCACAGTGTTAAAACCGGTTAAAACGCGAAAGGCGAAGCTTGAATTTACGGGTATGTCCCTCTTTGGCTAATGTACTTTCAAGATGGAGGGGCAACATGGCGACCACCGTTAGATCCCATTACCTTATGTATTTTCAATGGCATATTATAAACTTACGAGAATACTTTATTACTTGAAAGAAGTAAATATACATTAATGAGCACATATATTTTTGAAAGAACTAAGTGTTTTTAGCTAAGAATAGACTAAAAAAGTTACACAGTGTAGCTTTAAGTTGTAAATAATGTCTAATATGCCCTTACTGTAATGTTAAGTTAATCATTAATAACTATTGTGTCCATGCTTAACTAATGCATAATTGTGAACAAGCAAATCATTAATTACTAGTTTAACTAATGCATAATTACGGACCCTTAAAATGTAAAGTTAATCATTAATTACTAGTGTGTTCGTGTTTAACTAATGCTCAGTTGTGAACAAGTTAACCCTTAATTAATGCTTAACTAATGCATTATTCTGGACCCTTAAAATAAAGTGTTACCGCTATGACTATAAACAGAACTTGTAATGATACTACCGGTGAAGATCTAAATGCTCCACAACAAATACGCAAAACCTGATTTTGTATTACTTGTATTTTTTAAGTAAGGTTTTCTTCGCAGAACTGTAACCCATACTACCATAGTCTGTGTTTGACCTGATCACTGCATAATACATTATTTTCAGTGACTGACAACTTACCCCTCAATCAGCACCTGACAACAATCTTAAAACATTTATTCTTTTTTTGCATTTTTCTATTTCTAAATATGAACTCCAAAATAGAGTCCATCCACATACCCAGAAATCTCACTACTTTTACTTGTTGCAGCTGATGACCATACACTTTAACATTTAAAATAGGATTATTTTTCTTATTTGAAAAGCATATCACTTGTGTTTCTGCCACAGAAACCCGAAAACCCCAATTGTTCGCCCATTTCTCCACCTCCTTCACTGCCTTTTGCATCTTATCATAACATATCACGCCCCCTTTTCCACAATGCTCCGTTGTCTGCATACAATGATCTTCCTATCCCAGTCTCAATGTTATTAAATATGTCATTAATCATTAAGTTAAAAAGACTAGGGCTGCTCACACTTCCCTGGAGAGTTCCATTCTCAATTGGGGGAATCCGAGAATATGCAGACCCCACTCTTACTTGAATGGTTCTTCCAAACAAGAAACTCGAATTCCAGTTTTACATTTTTCCTTCAATTACCAAACTTTCCCATTGCATTAACAGCCACTCTTTCCACAACATATCATAAGCCTTTTCAACATCGAAAAAGACTCCCAACACTTCTATATTAATATGAGCTTTTCGAATTTCAGCCTCCAAACTCAGAATTGATTCCATCGTATTTCGCCCTTTTCTAAATCCACCTTGACATGCTGACAAAATGTTTCTACTTTTAATTTCAAAAGTCAACCTGTTCATAACCATCTGTTCCATAAGTTTGCATAAATTTGATGTCAATGCAATAGGTCTATAATTAACTGGATGGAAATGGTATTTTCCAGGTTTGGCAATCAGAACTATTACTGGATGTTAACTCAATAAAGCTTAAATCAAATAAATCAATATAAAATAACAATTAAATCAATAATGTTTTTCAATGACGGATCACTTCCGCAGCAGCTGGCTCTAGTCATGGTTTTACACAGAAAGTCAACATGATCTCATGACAATGCGTATCAATAGTACGAGTGTGCAATCTCGTGGAATGTATAGGCCTACGCCAAAATGAGTTTTGGCGTGCATATGCTACGCAGTTTTTCGCGTGCATATGATACGCTTTTGGGTAGGGTGAGGGTAGGGGGTGGGGGGTTTGTACGTATAATACGCCATAAAGTGCGTATCATATGCACGCGAAAAACGGCGGCACACCAAAATGAGTATACATTTCACGAGATTGCACACTCGTATTATTTATACGCATTTTCGTGAGATTCTAGTAATAAAGATTTGCTGGTTCAGGTGAGTTTTTATTTTTATTTTGATCAGGGTTGTAGCTAAACTCTGCAGGACAGTGGCCCTCCAGAACTGAAGTTGACCATCCCTGTAATATAGCATTAAAATGAAGTGAGTCGATTCAGCGGTTTGGATCGCCAAAGTTTGGCGGTTTGGCGGTTTGACACTCGATCCGAATCATGATTCGACTCACTGATTCATAACGCTTCGAAGCTTCATGATGCCATGTTTTGAAATCGGTCATAAGTCGTTATTTAGGTTTTTTTTGCACACAAAAACTATTCTCGTGGCTTCATAAAGTTATTGTAGAACCACTGTAGTGAGATGGACTTTGTAACGACGTCTTTAGTACCTTTTATGGGTCTTGAGAGTGTAAAGAGCATTGTGCCAATGGAGGCCTTTCTGAGCCATCGGATTTCAACTAAAATCTTAATTTGTGTTCCGAAGAGGTCTTACGGGTGTCGAACGACATGAGGGTCTGTAATTAATGACAGGATAGACAGACAGACGGATGGAAGGTTAGATGGATAAAAATTCGATAGATAGATAGATAGATAGATAGATAGATAGATAGATAGATAGATAGATAGATAGATAGATAGATAGATAGATAGATAGATAGATAGATAGATAGATAGATAGATAGATAGATAGATAGATAGATGATAGACAGAATTTTTATTTTTGGGTGAACTTACCCTTTAAGAGATTGCACTTTGTGCATTGGAACCACTTAAATGTCTGTTTTGTATAGCTACCTCTGTAAAACAGGAAGTTATTTATTCATTTTTTTTCAGAAGTTGTAGCATATTCCTTTTGTAAAGCTACAGAACTTGACTCAATGTTTTGTAAATTTGAGCCATGCGTTTATTAAGGTCTTCAATAAGTTCAAGATGAGAACTTAAATATTCCCAGCACTTTCTGTGATGTAGTGCTTTTTTTCTCTTTTTCATCAAACCGCAGTTTTTGCAAGTTCCCGCAATTTCATCGCATAAAATTGCATAAATATCCCGCATTTTCCATCGCATTTTTTAAGAAAACGTGCCGCATAATCAATGATTTTTGCCCGCAACAGTCATAAAAAAAAGCCGCATTTTTCTGGAAGGACTGGTCTGCACTGCAGCTCTGTGGTGATGTGCAGGCTGTTATTATTTGCAGGTAAGATAAATCCGATTGTTTATCAGTGTTAATATGGTGGTTGTGGTTACTCTCGTTTAATCCATTCTAGTATTTTGTACTGTAAATGCGTGTGAGCAGCGGCGACTCGTGCTGTGAGTAATTGTACAGCTATGCGTTTCCGTGACGGTCACTCGGTACGTATAAGTTATACTTTTTAACTAATATTTTAATCAAGTGAGCTAATCAACTGTTGTTTTAGCAAGAGATTCAGTTCCTTCATGGACGCTCAGCTTAAATGAGAATGTTGGGGTGATTGTCTCCTGCATGAAATGCGTTTGGGACAGCGCTGCTGTTTTGTTGCTACTACAAGTTATACTGTTACCACAGCTTCATTGTCTACTGTCAAGTTTCTATGTCCATTATTAGAGTCACTGTTGCTGTGAGTATTGCCTTGTGCCCAGGGCCGGCTCTAGCTCTTTGGTTGCCCTAGGCGAGATTGAGTTTTGCGCCCCCCGTTAATTGTTAAGCCCACCGGCAACTATAGTTGCCAGTGTATAGTTGTCATTTTCCTTCTGTAAGTATTTTTCTAGATATTATCCATGTTTTATATCTTAATGACACACAAGCATACAACCAAATAAAGGATTTCAAGAAAAAAAAAGAATTAACTTCCCTCCAGTCACATGAGACTGCCAACTTCCTACCCTACTTCCAGGAAGCACAACGAAGGCAAACCCTCCCAAAGAAAGGATATTTTCATGTTACTAATAAGTATTTTTGTTGACATATATATATATATCAACATAATCATGAAGGTCACTAGAATCATCCAAACAAAACAAATCTTACAACAGATCTATAGTTTTTAGTATACTTAGCCAAACATAATACATTTGATTATGAATAAAGATTGATCTGTTGAAAGCAGTTATTTTGAGTTAAATGCTAAATGTTCTCCTCTTATTCATATTTGACATTGAAGGGGTGCATACAACATATTTGCCCACCAGCAACTATAGTTGCCACAGATTCAAATACGATTTTCAAGAAAAATACAAAAACCTGGGGAAAATAAATGCAGAACATGCCCTTCAGAAAAAATTGGGCACAAATGGGTTAAGTATTTATAAAAACTATACAAACAAAAATGCTCCTATAGTTACTCCAAGACTTAAAAAGCTAATTATGACTTAAATGATACACTCTAATAAATTGCACATACAAAAAATGCTACAAAGAACGTTGGAGGATATTTAACAAATTATGACTCAAACTATGGATGAACAAACAAAAATGCTTTTATAGTCACTCCAACACTTAATCAAGAAAATTAAGACTTGAAGGATCAACTGCAATAAATTGGTCATACACAAATGCTAGAAAGAATGTTCAAGGATATTTACCAAATATTAACTCCAGAAACTGTGCAAAAACTCTCTTAAGCACCTGTAAAGACACTTAAGCAAATTATGACCCATAAACTGGACTAACTATACCCTCTACAAACAAAAGTGCTATTATGGATACACTGTACTTACCACTACAAAATTTAAATATATAAGTTATTGTAGCTCTATCCCTATCTTAAATAATAAAAGATGAACAGTTGTTTCTGGCATTTCTATTCACCTTCAAAATTGACGCAGCATTAAAATTTGGCTCGTCTGGATTTCCTTATTGTCAGTGAAATGCGTAGTAATATGTAGATAACTAGCTAGCTAGTGATAGCTTAGTGACAGCAATAAAACGTCCAATGCCGTCCAATATTAGTTGATAATATCGATAATACGAAGTAAATTTATTTCGTTTGACACCTTTATGGCTGAGATGAGAAGACTTACCTCTATACTGGGCTTTCTTTTGATCGTCTGCCTTTCTCTTTTTCCGTCCCTGTGCACTCGAGGGTTTAGACCGCTTCATTTTTGAAGAACGCGCCAGTGATGAACACTTGCCTGACCTAACGCCTGAACGCCTGTGCTCGACAATACTCACCATCAATTCAATCTAATAATCAGGTTAAGTAATTAAACGTGTGGCTGAGGGGGCGCCCAATGATGATCATGTTTAATTAACAGTATGTTTTATTTCGCTTGTTTTAATTTTATGCTTAATGGGAAGTAAGTTTAAGGGCGCCACTAGAGGGCGCCTGGCTGCGCCCCCAACACATTTGTCGCCCTAGGCAACCGCCTAGCTCGCCTATAGCAAACGCCGGCCCTGCTTATGCCCCTTTTGGAAGTTTGAGCGGCTCTGTTGGCCGATCCGGTTTCGCCGACCGCCACCTGTTTGATTCTAGTGGCTATACATTAACTGTGTGTATTCAAGTTGAGGTAGGCTATGTTTTTGTTGTGTATGTTTGTTTGTATGTTTATGTTGATTGTTTTCTTCTGTTGTTTTCTTCTGTTTGGTTACAGGAGCGGGGGGTTCTGGAGAGTGAGGTTCAGCTGCCATAGTGTGGTGTTTACACCGAGTGCTGTGTTTTCTTGTATCAAATCTTCACGTGTGGCATGGGCATGTGTATTGTATCACGGGGAACGGTCTAATTGGACAGCTGGCCACCCTCCAGATACCTCCGCTGCTGGTCATTTTGTGTTATTTGTTTATTTTTGGGTGGTGTGCCAGATACAGATTGGTGCACGTTACGGCATATCCAATTTTGGTTTATTAATTCAACATTGATACAATAAAGTTGTTACTCCCTTTTTCTATAAACGACCTACGTCTTCACCCATTCTTTATAAAAAGATAACGAACCTGTGCGCCCATAGGCCGTGATTTCCCCGGTTCCCCTTCGAGGGAACTCGCACTGCGTCGTCGAGTGACAACACTCTGGGAACGCCCACAGCGTTATGCATCTGAAGTATGAATGAAATCAAGCCAATCTGATTGGTGGTGCGTTGTGACGTAGTAGATGACGGCATACCCGGAAGATACAAAAGGGAAGCTGATGCAAACACATACCAGCTTTTTTGCTCTTCAGCGAAGCGCTCTATGTTGAATTGTCTGTCTATTTGGTGTTGTTTTGTCTATATATATAGAAAAAAAGATGGCTAGTGGGCAACAGTTTAAAAGGTGTGTGTATCCGTGTCCGCGATTCCTTTCGGGCACGGACACACACCTTTTGTGTGTGCAATGTCTGGGCGTGCAGCACGCTAGGGCGGCTCTGTAGTGAATGTGATAAGTTGCCGCTCAGGGTATTGCGCTCATGGCTGGCCATGTTCGATGAGACCGGCCAAGCCCGCGAGCCCCAGGGATCTGGGCCCGCTGTTGCTGAGGCACAGCGGCGCCGTAGATCATGGGGCTCACAGCGGGACCTCGCGACAGGATACGGGACTGCTGAGGCACTTTCCCTATCCTCGTCCGAGGATTCCGATGTTCTCCCGCCCCGTGCGGAAGCCCGCAAAGCGGCTTCTTCCCGCGGGGCGGAGAACCCGATGTTTCAGCTATCTGGCTCCGAGGAGTCAGATGTGCTGAGCATCGAGGCGGGTGATGTGGAGCCTGAGCCATTGCTCAGGCCTCAACCTCCACGCCGGGGTCTGCCTTTTTTTCCGGACCTACACAATGAGTTGTGTAGGTCCTGGGATAAACCCTATTCAGCCAGACTCTCTAATCCCCCAGTACTTGACTTCGGTAATGTGCTGGGGGCGGCTGAACAGGGTTATGGGACGCTGCCACGGTTGGAGGAAGCTCTCGCGAGCTATCTTTCTCCCGAGGCCGCTACGTCCCTCAAGGCCCCGGTACTACCCATCAAGCCATCCCGCGATACATCAGCGCTGGTGGGTAGGGCTTATATGGCGGCTGGGCGGGCTGGTAGCTGTCTGCACACCATGGCGGTACTGCAGGCCTACCAGGCCGACCTCCTCAAGGAGCTCGACAAGGGCGAGGGCCCGTCTCTGGACGATGTCCTCGAACTCAGGAAAGCCACCGACTTGTCTCTCCGCATCGCCATGGAGACGGCCCGTTCCATCGGCCGCTCCATGGCTGGTATGGTGTGTGTGGAGAGGCATCTCTGGTTAAATATGTCAGGGATGAAGGAGAGAGAGAAACACTTTCTCCTGGATTCCCCGATTTCACCTTCTGGACTTTTCGGCGGCGCGGTTAACACCGTCGTCGAGAGGTTCCAGGAGGTAGAGAAACAGTCGACGGCTTTCCAGCAGTATCTCCCTCGTTGGTCCAGCTCCTCGGGGAATGCTGTCTCAAAGGGACAGCCTCGGCCGTCTGCTAGCTCCTCGCACCGGCAGGTGCAAAAAGAGAGCGTTGCTTCTCGCGCCCCTCCTGAGGGAGCCTGGCAAAAGAGGCGCCGTTCTCGTGGTAAGCCTTCCGAGCCTAAGGTCGATCTGAGGACCGTCCTTCAGGCAAAGAAGGCTTCCACCAAGCGGTCCTAGCTGCGGCTGGACCGCTGAGAGCTGTCCCCCCTGGAGCGGAGCGACCGAGGTCGTTTTCACATAGGATGATAGGGTTAGGACTTTTTTTTCAAAATACATATTATTCAAAGCAGCTTTAGAGAAAATTGGGCATTAAAGACTCCCAGTGAGCAAGCCAATGTCAATCAGGGCAATGTGATTATGGTAGATGATAGATTCCTTGGGAGAAACCAATACTATGATATGCAAATAGGTTGACCGGTGGTGTATGACAGACATTACTTATGGCAGGCATTTAATGATTTGAACGATATGTGGAGTTGATGGTGGACCAAGGGTGGATCTGGGCAATACAGGCACTAGTGCGCCTCGGGATGAAAAAAAAAAAAAAGTTTTATTCTAGCTTCATGCATTCCTTTTTTTTTTTTATTCCTTTTTTGGCAAAGACTAGGCCGACATCCAGATTGTATTCAACGATGATCAAAACAGAGATAATCAGTCCATCAGAGTAAATCGAGTCCATCAACACCCCCAAAGCTTGCACAGTCCTATAGCTCATCCTTGGTTGACATTTCATTCAGTAACAGTAACGTAACTGCTCCGAGACACAAAGGCTGAGAATCCAAATGCAGCTTTATTAAAGGATAATCCACAATCGTAGTCAAAAACAGGAAAAAGTACATACACAGGCAAGCAGTCCAAACAGGCAAACAAGGCAGGAGAGACAGGCAAAAGGGTAATCCACAGAACAGGCAAGAAAATCCAAGACCAAGAGACAAGAAACCAGGGCGAATGCTCAAATATGCAGTGTTACAACAAACAAGACTTCGCAATAAATGTCTGAGATAACCAGGCTTATATAGGGTGAGGTGAACAGGGTAATGAGACACAGGTAGATGTAATCAGGGATGATGAGTCCGGGCAGAGAGTATTATGGGTAATGTAGTCCTTGATGGAGTGACAGTCTGGGGTGGAGTGCCCTCTGGTGGTAATCATGGACACTCACACTGTTCAATTGTGACAGTAACATTTGGCAGTTTTGATTTATATGATGTTTAATGTTGATGGTCGCGTTATTTTACATATGCATCTGCTTACATGTTATCATTTGTTTCTGCTTCTTTTTTACCTTTATTTTGAACAGGAGATTCAGTTATCTTTCAGAAGATCTGTAATAGCGCCCCATAAGAGTGAAAACACGGAAAGCCTGAAATTTCCGTTAGTGGCGGGGAAAGAGTTAAATGCGTTTTTTAAGGCCTGGAAAATTTATGGAAATTAGTGATGTCTTCTATAGAGAATCAGCTATTATAAAATAACTCCCTAATCTGTTTCAAATTAAATCCTAATCAAGTAGTCATGAATTAACAGCCATGGAAAATTGTGATGTTTCCTCTAGTAAAAAATCAGTTTGATTGAGTTTTGTTTTGTTCTAATCAGCTGTCACTGACACTTTGTAAGACACTAACCTAATCTGCAAAGACAAGGAAAAAACCCACAGCAGATAACTATATATAGCCTATTTCAAGCCATACTTAGGGTTAGGATCAAACAGAAAATAAATGTGTTTTTCAGAGAAAATTATTTTGACCTCCAATCATATTATAATGATTATACACAAAAGAATATCGCAAAAAATTGGAGTGCACATAAACAAAAATTCTCTTTTTCTTTCCATTGAAACAATGATGATGTGATTTTTAAAGTGAAACTGAAAACCTGCAAGTATAAATATAGCCTCGGATGAGAGCTGCCATCACATAATGCTTGCACATCCCAAGAAACACAAGACAGTACAGTGCATAGCAATTCTGTGATTCTTGTTATTACTCTGTAGTTTAAACAGCTGTGTGTTTCTGCAGTATAGTGTGGTTTTATTTGCTGAATTTATAAGAGGAAAAAAAGAAAGGGAGATCACCAATGGGAGGGTCAAATTCAAAAAATGAAACACCCTCAGGAGGTAAGTACTGCATACTTTGCATCTTTTAACTTAATTTTTTTTTTATTGATTTTGATCTTCCCATAAATGCATAATTCATCAAATGTATCTGTTTAACAAAATTATTTAGAATTAATTGCTATGTTTTTCCACAGAACTTGATGAACCATGGAGGAAATTTGTCTTTGGGTAAGCTATACTTGTAAATACGCTATTCTTATGTGCAGGCTATGTCTTATCTTTGTGCATAGCAGTCAAAACAATGATCTGTTCAGATTAAAGTGCAAATACTGTGTAAACTAAGAATTTAATTTCCCTGTAAAATATTATTGGTATCTCTCCCCATACATTTTACCAACTAGAATTATTTGTCGTCTTAAGAAAGAGCACAAACTTGTGCAAAACAATATTTAATTGTTAATAATTCTGTTCAAGTCATCCGTTTTATAGTACAGCAAGACATTTTAGCCGACTCACTCGAGCACTCAGAAAGAAAGAAAGAAAGAAAGAAAGAAAGAAAGAAAGAAAGAAAGAAAGAAAGAAAGAAAGAAAGAAAGAAAGAAAGAAAGAAAGAAACTTTTTGAGAACATTTATTGTGCAAAACTGTAATTATACAACATAATGTTGCAGATAAATAAAATTCAAGTACACTAGCTGCAGAGACTTTAACAAAGAAAAAGCAGAAAAAAGGGGGAAAAAAAGACCTGTACGCGCTCCTTCCCTTACAGAAAAACCACATGAATTTCATGTGATCACATGTGACCACTTATTTCTGCACATTCATGTGTTCTTAAGGAAGTTCATGTGTTTTTTCTTTAAGGGTCCATATAATGGCAGTGAATGGCGACCAGGCTAAAACTTTACAAAAAGGATACAAAAGTATCACGCAATGATACAGGGAGATGCGTGCCATATATGGAAAGTGTTCAGAAAAGAAACCTGTTAGTGCATGCAAGCTGTCAGCATTTTTTTTACATTCCTGCTTGAATGTCCTTTGTTCTTAAATGCCACCCAAGATGCAGAGAACAGGAACAACTGGTGTCTTTTTAGTTAAGGAACAGACTACTGACAATACTTTCAGTATTAGGCAAATCAAATTATTTTGTTTAGGCTAATGCACAGATACTTAAAATAAAACATATTTCAAACAAAGTTTCTTACCTGCAGCCTAATGTAACGTATTTGGTTTTAAACATTTTGTTATCTTAATTAAATGAAAACTGGTGTCTTGTTAATAAAGGAACAGATACTGTAAATTAGGGAAATACTCCCAGTATTAGGCAATTATTTGAGGTAGTAGAACAGATTAGTCGTGTTACCCCTCAGGGCTGGCGCAAAATGCGGCACTGGTATCTCGAAGCGGTACTTCAGGCGGCATCTCCAGCGGCCAGACGATGTACTCCCAGTTAGACCCTGATGTCACATAGCCCGCGAAACAACAATGGCAGCCCCTATGGATGCGGTGTTTATGAAAGTCTTACATGAATAACGTAAAATAAAAGGTATAACAGCTTCTCTTGCCTTATACACTATTTTTTATCCTCCGTTTCCCTCAAATAAGCAAGGAGTAAGCACCTTTGGCGATAGAAAGGATTGGTCCGCCATGCTTTTACATCTAGCTACCACAATTCCTTGCGCTCAGGCAGTTTGGCGTGACTTTTGGTGCGTTCAAGTCATGCACATGAACGCCACCACAAAGTTGTAAATACCAGTGGGAAATTCATGGTTTGAAGTCGTAGCTTACAGGTTCAAAAACCTGCCTGGAACGCAGCATAAATTTCACGGGTAGATTGTGTCATCAACATGCATTATCGCGATACAATCTCTATCGTATCGTTTATATTGCATTTGTTTCTATCACCCATTACTAATTAATCATTTTATTAATTATTGTAGCATGAAAATGTATGTAACATTTTACTTGGTGAAAATGACAAAAAGTTAAAAGGATCCATTTTATCCATTTAATGACCTATTTTATCCTCAGAAGATGGTATAAAAATGGCTATATATATATATATATATATATATATATATATATATATATATATATATATATATATATATATATATATATATATATATATATATATATATATATATAAGCGGATGTGTGGAAAAGTGCTGAGATAAATTTGTGCCATCTAGTGGTTTAATGGAGAATAAAGTCAAATGGCCCATTGTATATAAGTATTCTTAAAGGTCCCATGGCATGGCATTTTTCTATTATTTTATAGTGTTTTCTGAGGTGTACTTATATTATTAGTATGATTTTTACATCATAAAATGTCATAATTTAGAAATAAAAGGCATTTTTTCTATACTGCTGTTTGCCCCTTTGGCTGAATGCCCTGCTTCAAGAGGCGTGTCTGCTGTGAGACTTCAGTAAAAACGCCCACTGTTGTGATTGGCTGACATCTTTGCATTTTAAATGAGCGGAGGGGGCTTGGTTTAACGAGGCACGAGCAGGCACAAGTCTGCCTGACTCTGCCAGAGAGACGGATGGACCTGTGTTCACTTCTCATCAGTTCTCTCAGCATGTCTCAGTTCAGGGTGAACTGTTGTAGTTACTAGCATATACTTCAGGTTATTAGTTTATTTCTAGTCGGAGGGGCTGTCACTCATGTCAGAAAGTTAGTAACTTTAGTAAATTATGGATCAGCGCTGACTCGAGACGCGAACCGTTTAGAACGATTCAGTCCGATTTGGTGAACTGGTTCGGTTCACTAAAAAGAACCGATTCAAAAGAATGATTCGTTCGTGAACCGGACATCACGGAGACGAAGCGATTGCTAACAAAGTTATTTATAGTAACTACTGAGTTATGAGAGCGCTGTCAGTCAGCGCGAGTTGTGTTTGTATTTGAGAGTTCTGAATAAACACGAGTCCCAGTCACACCGAGTCCTCTTCATCATTATTCTACCAACTTTGTAACACATGCAAAGTACCATTACAGCGAGATGAACGACTTAGTAAGTGTTGAGTATAGCATTATTTCTAGATATGTTCCAATCATATGAATAGCGTCAGTGAAGCGCATTGAGTAACGTTACACAGCGCAAACAAAGACACAACAGCTGTAATCGAATGTTATCCAGTTTATTGTGGGGAAAGCTGGCTAGCCTAGCCCAGATATGCTCACGCTTACCCTCCTTCTGCTTAATCTCACGCCGCGTTTGGTGCCTCCGCTGTGGGCCAGATGCAGTACTGGGGGTCGGGGATGTTGGAGGCCGAGCTTCGGCGTGTGTGAAGTTTATCTCTAAAGATGTGACTGCTGATGTTAAACAGAAAAGACTGTATGCACATTTTAGAACAGATAGACGCGACAAGGACGTACAAAAACACTGACTCACAAGATAGAAAACACGAAAACACTGTTCTGTCGGGAGAGAGAGAAGCCGCTGCGTGTCCACAAATAATAAATAATAAGCTACACATAAGAAATCAATGATCACAGATCAGAAGGAACTGAAGAAAGACTTCTGTTTTCATTTGTACATCCAAACACTGAGAAACTGCCTGTGTTCACTCGTTCACAAGTAACGTTAATGATCTCGAGTGTTTGCATGGGCGTGCCAGATTCTCTGGGCGGAGGAAAGGGAGGAAACCGTTCCTGCTTGGACGTCAAACCAGGAGACTTCAGGATTGGCTCGTCTGGCCTGTCATTTTCTCAAAGGCAGAGAAAGACAGCCAGAACTCGTTTTTACACCGATCAACATTTCTATCCACTTAGAATCTGTTCAGATTAAAGTGCAAATACTGTGTAAACTAAGAATTTAATTTCCCTGTAAAATATTATTGGTATCTCTCCCCATACATTTTACCAACTAGAATTATTTGTCGTCTTAAGAAAGAGCACAAACTTGTGCAAAACAATATTTAATTGTTAATAATTCTGTTCAAGTCATCTGTTTTATAGTACAGCAAGACATTTTAGCCGACTCACTCGAGCACTCAGAAAGAAAGAAAGAAAGAAAGAAAGAAAGAAAGAAAGAAAGAAAGAAAGAAAGAAAGAAAGAAAGAAAGAAACTTTTTGAGAACATTTATTGTGCAAAACTGTAATTATACAACATAATGTTGCAGATAAATAAAATTCAAGTACACTAGCTGCAGAGACTTTAACAAAGAAAAAGCAGAAAAAAGGGGGAAAAAAAGACCTGTACGCGCTCCTTCCCTTACAGAAAAACCACATGAATTTCATGTGATCACATGTGACCACTTATTTCTGCACATTCATGTGTTCTTAAGGAAGTTCATGTGTTTTTTCTTTAAGGGTCCATATAATGGCAGTGAATGGCGACCAGGCTAAAACTTTACAAAAAGGATACAAAAGTATCACGCAATGATACAGGGAGATGCGTGCCATATATGGAAAGTGTTCAGAAAAGAAACCTGTTAGTGCATGCAAGCTGTCAGCATTTTTTTTACATTCCTGCTTGAATGTCCTTTGTTCTTAAATGCCACCCAAGATGCAGAGAACAGGAACAACTGGTGTCTTTTTAGTTAAGGAACAGACTACTGACAATACTTTCAGTATTAGGCAAATCAAATTATTTTGTTTAGGCTAATGCACAGATACTTAAAATAAAACATATTTCAAACAAAGTTTCTTACCTGCAGCCTAATGTAACGTATTTGGTTTTAAACATTTTGTTATCTTAATTAAATGAAAACTGGTGTCTTGTTAATAAAGGAACAGATACTGTAAATTAGGGAAATACTCCCAGTATTAGGCAATTATTTGAGGTAGTAGAACAGATTAGTCGTGTTACCCCTCAGGGCTGGCGCAAAATGCGGCACTGGTATCTCGAAGCGGTACTTCAGGCGGCATCTCCAGCGGCCAGACGATGTACTCCCAGTTAGACCCTGATGTCACATAGCCCGCGAAACAACAATGGCAGCCCCTATGGATGCGGTGTTTATGAAAGTCTTACATGAATAACGTAAAATAAAAGGTATAACAGCTTCTCTTGCCTTATACACTATTTTTTATCCTCCGTTTCCCTCAAATAAGCAAGGAGTAAGCACCTTTGGCGATAGAAAGGATTGGTCCGCCATGCTTTTACATCTAGCTACCACAATTCCTTGCGCTCAGGCAGTTTGGCGTGACTTTTGGTGCGTTCAAGTCATGCACATGAACGCCACCACAAAGTTGTAAATACCAGTGGGAAATTCATGGTTTGAAGTCGTAGCTTACAGGTTCAAAAACCTGCCTGGAACGCAGCATAAATTTCACGGGTAGATTGTGTCATCAACATGCATTATCGCGATACAATCTCTATCGTATCGTTTATATTGCATTTGTTTCTATCACCCATTACTAATTAATCATTTTATTAATTATTGTAGCATGAAAATGTATGTAACATTTTACTTGGTGAAAATGACAAAAAGTTAAAAGGATCCATTTTATCCATTTAATGACCTATTTTATCCTCAGAAGATGGTATAAAAATGGCTATATATATATATATATATATATATATATATATATATATATATATATATATATATATATATATATATATATATATATATATATATATATATATATATATATAAGCGGATGTGTGGAAAAGTGCTGAGATAAATTTGTGCCATCTAGTGGTTTAATGGAGAATAAAGTCAAATGGCCCATTGTATATAAGTATTCTTAAAGGTCCCATGGCATGGCATTTTTCTATTATTTTATAGTGTTTTCTGAGGTGTACTTATATTATTAGTATGATTTTTACATCATAAAATGTCATAATTTAGAAATAAAAGGCATTTTTTCTATACTGCTGTTTGCCCCTTTGGCTGAATGCCCTGCTTCAAGAGGCGTGTCTGCTGTGAGACTTCAGTAAAAACGCCCACTGTTGTGATTGGCTGACATCTTTGCATTTTAAATGAGCGGAGGGGGCTTGGTTTAACGAGGCACGAGCAGGCACAAGTCTGCCTGACTCTGCCAGAGAGACGGATGGACCTGTGTTCACTTCTCATCAGTTCTCTCAGCATGTCTCAGTTCAGGGTGAACTGTTGTAGTTACTAGCATATACTTCAGGTTATTAGTTTATTTCTAGTCGGAGGGGCTGTCACTCATGTCAGAAAGTTAGTAACTTTAGTAAATTATGGATCAGCGCTGACTCGAGACGCGAACCGTTTAGAACGATTCAGTCCGATTTGGTGAACTGGTTCGGTTCACTAAAAAGAACCGATTCAAAAGAATGATTCGTTCGTGAACCGGACATCACGGAGACGAAGCGATTGCTAACAAAGTTATTTATAGTAACTACTGAGTTATGAGAGCGCTGTCAGTCAGCGCGAGTTGTGTTTGTATTTGAGAGTTCTGAATAAACACGAGTCCCAGTCACACCGAGTCCTCTTCATCATTATTCTACCAACTTTGTAACACATGCAAAGTACCATTACAGCGAGATGAACGACTTAGTAAGTGTTGAGTATAGCATTATTTCTAGATATGTTCCAATCATATGAATAGCGTCAGTGAAGCGCATTGAGTAACGTTACACAGCGCAAACAAAGACACAACAGCTGTAATCGAATGTTATCCAGTTTATTGTGGGGAAAGCTGGCTAGCCTAGCCCAGATATGCTCACGCTTACCCTCCTTCTGCTTAATCTCACGCCGCGTTTGGTGCCTCCGCTGTGGGCCAGATGCAGTACTGGGGGTCGGGGATGTTGGAGGCCGAGCTTCGGCGTGTGTGAAGTTTATCTCTAAAGATGTGACTGCTGATGTTAAACAGAAAAGACTGTATGCACATTTTAGAACAGATAGACGCGACAAGGACGTACAAAAACACTGACTCACAAGATAGAAAACACGAAAACACTGTTCTGTCGGGAGAGAGAGAAGCCGCTGCGTGTCCACAAATAATAAATAATAAGCTACACATAAGAAATCAATGATCACAGATCAGAAGGAACTGAAGAAAGACTTCTGTTTTCATTTGTACATCCAAACACTGAGAAACTGCCTGTGTTCACTCGTTCACAAGTAACGTTAATGATCTCGAGTGTTTGCATGGGCGTGCCAGATTCTCTGGGCGGAGGAAAGGGAGGAAACCGTTCCTGCTTGGACGTCAAACCAGGAGACTTCAGGATTGGCTCGTCTGGCCTGTCATTTTCTCAAAGGCAGAGAAAGACAGCCAGAACTCGTTTTTACACCGATCAACATTTCTATCCACTTAGAATCTGTTCAGATTAAAGTGCAAATACTGTGTAAACTAAGAATTTAATTTCCCTGTAAAATATTATTGGTATCTCTCCCCATACATTTTACCAACTAGAATTATTTGTCGTCTTAAGAAAGAGCACAAACTTGTGCAAAACAATATTTAATTGTTAATAATTCTGTTCAAGTCATCTGTTTTATAGTACAGCAAGACATTTTAGCCGACTCACTCGAGCACTCAGAAAGAAAGAAAGAAAGAAAGAAAGAAAGAAAGAAAGAAAGAAAGAAAGAAAGAAAGAAACTTTTTGAGAACATTTATTGTGCAAAACTGTAATTATACAACATAATGTTGCAGATAAATAAAATTCAAGTACACTAGCTGCAGAGACTTTAACAAAGAAAAAGCAGAAAAAAGGGGGAAAAAAAGACCTGTACGCGCTCCTTCCCTTACAGAAAAACCACATGAATTTCATGTGATCACATGTGACCACTTATTTCTGCACATTCATGTGTTCTTAAGGAAGTTCATGTGTTTTTTCTTTAAGGGTCCATATAATGGCAGTGAATGGCGACCAGGCTAAAACTTTACAAAAAGGATACAAAAGTATCACGCAATGATACAGGGAGATGCGTGCCATATATGGAAAGTGTTCAGAAAAGAAACCTGTTAGTGCATGCAAGCTGTCAGCATTTTTTTTACATTCCTGCTTGAATGTCCTTTGTTCTTAAATGCCACCCAAGATGCAGAGAACAGGAACAACTGGTGTCTTTTTAGTTAAGGAACAGACTACTGACAATACTTTCAGTATTAGGCAAATCAAATTATTTTGTTTAGGCTAATGCACAGATACTTAAAATAAAACATATTTCAAACAAAGTTTCTTACCTGCAGCCTAATGTAACGTATTTGGTTTTAAACATTTTGTTATCTTAATTAAATGAAAACTGGTGTCTTGTTAATAAAGGAACAGATACTGTAAATTAGGGAAATACTCCCAGTATTAGGCAATTATTTGAGGTAGTAGAACAGATTAGTCGTGTTACCCCTCAGGGCTGGCGCAAAATGCGGCACTGGTATCTCGAAGCGGTACTTCAGGCGGCATCTCCAGCGGCCAGACGATGTACTCCCAGTTAGACCCTGATGTCACATAGCCCGCGAAACAACAATGGCAGCCCCTATGGATGCGGTGTTTATGAAAGTCTTACATGAATAACGTAAAATAAAAGGTATAACAGCTTCTCTTGCCTTATACACTATTTTTTATCCTCCGTTTCCCTCAAATAAGCAAGGAGTAAGCACCTTTGGCGATAGAAAGGATTGGTCCGCCATGCTTTTACATCTAGCTACCACAATTCCTTGCGCTCAGGCAGTTTGGCGTGACTTTTGGTGCGTTCAAGTCATGCACATGAACGCCACCACAAAGTTGTAAATACCAGTGGGAAATTCATGGTTTGAAGTCGTAGCTTACAGGTTCAAAAACCTGCCTGGAACGCAGCATAAATTTCACGGGTAGATTGTGTCATCAACATGCATTATCGCGATACAATCTCTATCGTATCGTTTATATTGCATTTGTTTCTATCACCCATTACTAATTAATCATTTTATTAATTATTGTAGCATGAAAATGTATGTAACATTTTACTTGGTGAAAATGACAAAAAGTTAAAAGGATCCATTTTATCCATTTAATGACCTATTTTATCCTCAGAAGATGGTATAAAAATGGCTATATATATATATATATATATATATATATATATATATTAGGGCTGGGCAAATTAACGCGTTAAAAATGGCGATTAATTTTTTCAGCTTAACGCATTAAAAATATTTAACGCAAATAACGCAGCGTCCGTTTTTATATCCATTTTTGTTAGCGTTACATGATCATCACGCTCTTATTCATGTAAATGCTTCCAAACGTGACAAGACACAAGAGAACGCGCTGTATGCCAATGTCCTGTGTGTGTGTGTGTGTGTGTGTGTCAGTCAGGGCCGTTTGAAGAAATTTGGGGGCCCCAAGCAAAATGGACATGGAGGAAGTTAATAAACAGTACCAGTAAAACATGTGGGCAGTAGCCTACCAGTAAAACATGTAAACAGTACCAGTAAAACATGTGGGTTGTCCTGATACTGTACTTCAAAATGTAACAGTGTAAAACTTGCCACAGAATAAAGTAATTGTTCAAGATCCATTGGTAACTCATAAAAATAATGTCATATTTGCAAACTGTCACTACCGTATATCCCGACACTAGCACATTAAGATATGAAAAAGCTATGAAAAAAATCATGTTCCTCTGCCTCTTTCTGGTTAAATAATGTTTATAATTAAAGCTGCAAGCAGCATTTATCGGGGTTCAAGCAGTTAAGGCCTTTAAGCACACAAGCATCAAAAGACATTAAGTTTTATTTAGCAAGCATTTAACAACTGCCATCATAGATGAAAAAGTCAATTTACAGCCTATACAGGCAGTTTACCATAGGAAATATATGGTTTTAAAGCGTTTTTACAGTTATAGTTAGAGTCTTCTTATAGTCTTGCCTGATCTCCACCACTTTTATTAGTAGTACTCAAAGTGTGCCCATATGTATATATGAGTCAGATTTGTTGTAAATATGTAATTTTAATAAGGAGTTTAGACAATTATATTCAGTGGCGTAACGAACGAGCCAACACCGGGCCCTTAAGTAGGATTATCAAGGCAGGCCCCTTGATGACGCAATTGATGACGCAATGTTCGCGAGTAGGCTACCATGAATAGGGCAGGATATGATCATACACAGCATATAAGAGATGAGATTACTAACAAAATCATGAGTAGCCTACGCTCACCAAAAACAAAACAAAAAAACAACAAAAAAACAATGGGGACAGCGCACTATAAAACATTGTTAGGCCTAGGTCCAAATACATAAAAAATATGCTCTCTTACATTATAGTGGGATTTTCCGGGCTTTCCTATGTGCAACTGCAAAGTTGTCGATTAGATCAGGATTGTGCGCACAGACAATAGGCTTGTTTGAGATGCGCCTTGCCTCGTCTGAAATGTATGCTAGAGTAGGTGGCTGCAGTGAGAGGAGGAGTGAAAAAAGCACAGGCAAGCCAGACAGTTCTCTCTACTCACAGTGGATCTGACACCTGCGAGATCAAAGATGGATATCGCGGGATTCACGCGATTCACGCTCGTGCACAGTTTTGCTAATAAACTGGATGTAATTCAAGTTATGTTGCTTTTATATGAAAATAAATAAAATGAACAAGACACCCAAAGTACTTGTTATTTAATTCCATTACAAATACATGTTTATCAATATTTCTTTCTTTAATACAGACATGTGTTTTTAGTTATTTTATTTTTTTATAAAAAATAAATTGCATAACCCAAAGAGATCGCACTGTCAGATAGTTTGGGAATATTCACAAACAACATATACACATAAAACATGATATTAGAGTTTTAAAATCAAACATTTTATAAGAGAACAATACATCACAGTTGTTTAAACCAATGAGCATTAAGCTGTGTCGTCAGCAAGTCGTTTCCCATCATGCTTTTGATCAGCGCAGTCGGTGGAGAGCAACTGCGTGCGACTGCAGAATCCGACACGTGCGCCTTGCGCTCGCGAGATATTTTTGACATACATCAGCATGACATCAGAGCAAGGCAGACCGCACTCTGACACATTTGTAACCGGCATGCATCTCGTGCTGATCACCGGTGATCGGTTCTGCGAATATTTTGCTCATCTCAAACAAGCCTATTCTCAATTGACCCTTTGCAGGGAGTTTTATTGACAGGCGATCTGACTAATCATAATCCGCCATTTTGTCCAACAAAGCAGTCAGGAAAGTTAGTAGATTAACATAGGAGGATTTAAATTTGAAAAACAAAGTGTACTGACGTCTTAGCACTTTAAAACAACATTCCTTTTATGTTCATTCATGTTTATTTTAATGATATAAATTAACTAGAAGGAAGAGATGATCGGTTCACAAGCAGCTTTAACTGAGCCTCGAGTCTACAGCGATCTATCAGACACATTAAAGAGTCACAAAATGGTATTTATTGTTTAAATGTCTCTAAAAAATTACTACATTTGAAAGGTGAGACTTTGTTTCATATCAAAAGTACTCGTCTGTCAGCGCGCAGTCTTTTCTCTGATCCACAATGTATTTTTCACTGCGTGAGAACTTGTGGTGGTGTGAGAGTGGCATCACTTGTCAGACATAGCAATAGTAACTAAAGTGGGCGGGTCTTTGCGAACGGTCATTGACAGTATGGACGGGGATTCGCCAGTCTCAATTCAAAACAAATTTCATCACAATCCATCATTGTTCGTTTCAAACATGTGAGAGCATCAAAATGATCCATGGGTGAAATTGATTGGATTTAATAATTTTGTTTGTCAGTTTCTATCATAATTTTAACATTTTGGCATTATTGTTTAGCTATTTACCTATGTTTTCAAATTTCCTTTGTTTTTTTGTTGTTGTCTCGATCAGACTAACGGCTTTGAAGATAACCACAATTTTTTAAAGCTCTAAATGACACTTACAAAAACCATAAAGCGAAACCTGGCATGTTTGGTATTGTTGGACTCGGCAAGGATTCTTAGGAGGCCACTCCTGTGAAAAAAACACGGGCTTGAAACTTCTAAGGCTCCTTCAAGGCAAAGCCAATGACGTATACTGAGTTTTTTGAGATACACCAATATTCTCATATCATGACTATCATGGCACCCTGGACAAAGACACCGCATGCCAATTTTCAGTAGACTAACGGTTGGGTGCGCTTATAGCTATTTTCATGATTTTTTTCACTGTTATAGCGCCACCAAGTGGCCAATTGTCACGATTCTTTTTCATGTCAACTCAGATTGAGCTTATGAACATGTGTCCCAAGTTTAGCAAAAAATATCTCTTTCCGTTCACAATTTATAACCATTTTAGTAAAAATGGCCCTAGTGCCATAAAAGATTTTGGTTCCCCTTATCGACTGTTAATTTAAATTTTGAATTTTTTGGATGATTATTGATTGTCAGACTCCAGAGAATATTCTTGCAGTGGTTTGGTTCCAATCGGGCCAAAAACCTAGGAGAATTCAGCAAAAATTGTTTTTAAAAAAAAATGCAATTTACTCGAAATTGGCGCCTGAAGGGCGAGCAAATCTGAGATAGCCATTTTGTCCGCCTTGAGCCAAGGATTCCAACGATATAAGACACTTGATCCTGGGGCAAACAGTCTAAGAGTTATGAGCAATTTTGAACTTTTGGTTGCTGTAGCGCCACCTATGGGCCATTCGGGGTCATACACTGATAGGTTGTCCCCAAACTGAGGCCTACCATCTGGCCAGGTTTCATGTCTCTAGGCCTTACGGTTTGGCCTGCACGATGCGTTTTACGAATCCTTACAATTACAATAGGGTTTCAGCATTTCATGCTTGAACCCCTAATAAGAATGAAGGCTTTTTGCCAGTTATAGCGCCACCTATGGTCCGATCTCCATGAAACTCTGCATGCTTCCTCGCCATGTTCTGACACATATGCTCATCAATTTTGGTGAAGTTCTGAGTTTTCATTTGGGATGTATAGGCTTTTTAGTGTATTTTGCCACGCCCCTTTTCTAAATGACCCTGTTACAGCCAGCCAAATGCCAAAGTTCAACTTTTTTTTGATAATTATTGATCGAGAGAGTCCAGAGAATTCTCCTAGACTGGTTCGGTTCCGATCGGGCGAAAAACCAGGGACTAGTTCGCAAAAGTAGGTTTTGGACAAAATTCGACATAGCAGAAAATTTTCCCTGCCTACATCCAAATCGGAGATAGCCATTTTGTCTGCCCTGAGCCAAGGATTCCAACGATATAAGACACTTGATCCTGGGGCAAACAGTCTAAGAGTTATGAGCAATTTTGAACTTTTGGTTGCTGTAGCGCCACCTATGGGCCATTCGGGGTCATACACTGATAGGTTGTCCCCAAACTGAGGCCTACCATCTGGCCAGGTTTCATGTCTCTAGGCCTTACGGTTTGGCCTGCACGATGCGTTTTACGAATCCTTACAATTACAATAGGGTTTCAGCATTTCATGCTTGAACCCCTAATAAGAATGAAGGCTTTTTGCCAGTTATAGCGCCACCTATGGTCCGATCTCCATGAAACTCTGCATGCTTCCTCGCCATGTTCTGACACATATGCTCATCAATTTTGGTGAAGTTCTGAGTTTTCATTTGGGATGTATAGGCTTTTTAGTGTATTTTGCCACGCCCCTTTTCTAAATGACCCTGTTACAGCCAGCCAAATGCCAAAGTTCAACTTTTTTTTGATAATTATTGATCGAGAGAGTCCAGAGAATTCTCCTAGACTGGTTCGGTTCCGATCGGGCGAAAAACCAGGGACTAGTTCGCAAAAGTAGGTTTTGGACAAAATTCGACATAGCAGAAAATTTTCCCTGCCTACATCCAAATCGGAGATAGCCATTTTGTCTGCCCTGAGCCAAGGATTCCAACGATATAAGACACTTGATCCTGGGGCAAACAGTCTAAGAGTTATGAGCAATTTTGAACTTTTGGTTGCTGTAGCGCCACCTATGGGCCATTCGGGGTCATACACTGATAGGTTGTCCCCAAACTGAGGCCTACCATCTGGCCAGGTTTCATGTCTCTAGGCCTTACGGTTTGGCCTGCACGATGCGTTTTACGAATCCTTACAATTACAATAGGGTTTCAGCATTTCATGCTTGAACCCCTAATAAGAATGAAGGCTTTTTGCCAGTTATAGCGCCACCTATGGTCCGATCTCCATGAAACTCTGCATGCTTCCTCGCCATGTTCTGACACATATGCTCATCAATTTTGGTGAAGTTCTGAGTTTTCATTTGGGATGTATAGGCTTTTTAGTGTATTTTGCCACGCCCCTTTTCTAAATGACCCTGTTACAGCCAGCCAAATGCCAAAGTTCAACTTTTTTTTGATAATTATTGATCGAGAGAGTCCAGAGAATTCTCCTAGACTGGTTCGGTTCCGATCGGGCGAAAAACCAGGGACTAGTTCGCAAAAGTAGGTTTTGGACAAAATTCGACATAGCAGAAAATTTTCCCTGCCTACATCCAAATCGGAGATAGCCATTTTGTCTGCCCTGAGCCAAGGATTCCAACGATATAAGACACTTGATCCTGGGGCAAACAGTCTAAGAGTTATGAGCAATTTTGAACTTTTGGTTGCTGTAGCGCCACCTATGGGCCATTCGGGGTCATACACTGATAGGTTGTCCCCAAACTGAGGCCTACCATCTGGCCAGGTTTCATGTCTCTAGGCCTTACGGTTTGGCCTGCACGATGCGTTTTACGAATCCTTACAATTACAATAGGGTTTCAGCATTTCATGCTTGAACCCCTAATAAGAATGAAGGCTTTTTGCCAGTTATAGCGCCACCTATGGTCCGATCTCCATGAAACTCTGCATGCTTCCTCGCCATGTTCTGACACATATGCTCATCAATTTTGGTGAAGTTCTGAGTTTTCATTTGGGATGTATAGGCTTTTTAGTGTATTTTGCCACGCCCCTTTTCTAAATGACCCTGTTACAGCCAGCCAAATGCCAAAGTTCAACTTTTTTTTGATAATTATTGATCGAGAGAGTCCAGAGAATTCTCCTAGACTGGTTCGGTTCCGATCGGGCGAAAAACCAGGGACTAGTTCGCAAAAGTAGGTTTTGGACAAAATTCGACATAGCAGAAAATTTTCCCTGCCTACATCCAAATCGGAGATAGCCATTTTGTCTGCCCTGAGCCAAGGATCCCAACGATATAAGACACTTGATCCTGGGGCAAACAGTCTAAGAGTTATGAGCAATTTTGAACTTTTGGTTGCTGTAGCGCCACCTATGGGCCATTCGGGGTCATACTCTGATAGGTTGTCCCCAAACTGAGGCCTACCATCTGGCCAGGTTTCATGTCTCTAGGCCTTACGGTTTGGCCTGCACGATGCGTTTTACGAATCCTTACAATTACAATAGGGTTTCAGCATTTCATGCTTGAACCCCTAATAAGAATGAAGGCTTTTTGCCAGTTATAGCGCCACCTATGGTCCGATCTCCATGAAACTCTGCATGCTTCCTCGCCATGTTCTGACACATATGCTCATCAATTTTGGTGAAGTTCTGAGTTTTCATTTGGGATGTATAGGCTTTTTAGTGTATTTTGCCACGCCCCTTTTCTAAATGACCCTGTTACAGCCAGCCAAATGCCAAAGTTCAACTTTTTTTTGATAATTATTGATCGAGAGAGTCCAGAGAATTCTCCTAGACTGGTTCGGTTCCGATCGGGCGAAAAACCAGGGACTAGTTCGCAAAAGTAGGTTTTGGACAAAATTCGACATAGCAGAAAATTTTCCCTGCCTACATCCAAATCGGAGATAGCCATTTTGTCTGCCCTGAGCCAAGGATTCCAACGATATAAGACACTTGATCCTGGGGCAAACAGTCTAAGAGTTATGAGCAATTTTGAACTTTTGGTTGCTGTAGCGCCACCTATGGGCCATTCGGGGTCATACACTGATAGGTTGTCCCCAAACTGAGGCCTACCATCTGGCCAGGTTTCATGTCTCTAGGCCTTACGGTTTGGCCTGCACGATGCGTTTTACGAATCCTTACAATTACAATAGGGTTTCAGCATTTCATGCTTGAACCCCTAATAAGAATGAAGGCTTTTTGCCAGTTATAGCGCCACCTATGGTCCGATCTCCATGAAACTCTGCATGCTTCCTCGCCATGTTCTGACACATATGCTCATCAATTTTGGTGAAGTTCTGAGTTTTCATTTGGGATGTATAGGCTTTTTAGTGTATTTTGCCACGCCCCTTTTCTAAATGACCCTGTTACAGCCAGCCAAATGCCAAAGTTCAACTTTTTTTTGATAATTATTGATCGAGAGAGTCCAGAGAATTCTCCTAGACTGGTTCGGTTCCGATCGGGCGAAAAACCAGGGACTAGTTCGCAAAAGTAGGTTTTGGACAAAATTCGACATAGCAGAAAATTTTCCCTGCCTACATCCAAATCGGAGATAGCCATTTTGTCTGCCCTGAGCCAAGGATTCCAACGATATAAGACACTTGATCCTGGGGCAAACAGTCTAAGAGTTATGAGCAATTTTGAACTTTTGGTTGCTGTAGCGCCACCTATGGGCCATTCGGGGTCATACACTGATAGGTTGTCCCCAAACTGAGGCCTACCATCTGGCCAGGTTTCATGTCTCTAGGCCTTACGGTTTGGCCTGCACGATGCGTTTTACGAATCCTTACAATTACAATAGGGTTTCAGCATTTCATGCTTGAACCCCTAATAAGAATGAAGGCTTTTTGCCAGTTATAGCGCCACCTATGGTCCGATCTCCATGAAACTCTGCATGCTTCCTCGCCATGTTCTGACACATATGCTCATCAATTTTGGTGAAGTTCTGAGTTTTCATTTGGGATGTATAGGCTTTTTAGTGTATTTTGCCACGCCCCTTTTCTAAATGACCCTGTTACAGCCAGCCAAATGCCAAAGTTCAACTTTTTTTTGATAATTATTGATCGAGAGAGTCCAGAGAATTCTCCTAGACTGGTTCGGTTCCGATCGGGCGAAAAACCAGGGACTAGTTCGCAAAAGTAGGTTTTGGACAAAATTCGACATAGCAGAAAATTTTCCCTGCCTACATCCAAATCGGAGATAGCCATTTTGTCTGCCCTGAGCCAAGGATTCCAACGATATAAGACACTTGATCCTGGGGCAAACAGTCTAAGAGTTATGAGCAATTTTGAACTTTTGGTTGCTGTAGCGCCACCTATGGGCCATTCGGGGTCATACACTGATAGGTTGTCCCCAAACTGAGGCCTACCATCTGGCCAGGTTTCATGTCTCTAGGCCTTACGGTTTGGCCTGCACGATGCGTTTTACGAATCCTTACAATTACAATAGGGTTTCAGCATTTCATGCTTGAACCCCTAATAAGAATGAAGGCTTTTTGCCAGTTATAGCGCCACCTATGGTCCGATCTCCATGAAACTCTGCATGCTTCCTCGCCATGTTCTGACACATATGCTCATCAATTTTGGTGAAGTTCTGAGTTTTCATTTGGGATGTATAGGCTTTTTAGTGTATTTTGCCACGCCCCTTTTCTAAATGACCCTGTTACAGCCAGCCAAATGCCAAAGTTCAACTTTTTTTTGATAATTATTGATCGAGAGAGTCCAGAGAATTCTCCTAGACTGGTTCGGTTCCGATCGGGCGAAAAACCAGGGACTAGTTCGCAAAAGTAGGTTTTGGACAAAATTCGACATAGCAGAAAATTTTCCCTGCCTACATCCAAATCGGAGATAGCCATTTTGTCTGCCCTGAGCCAAGGATTCCAACGATATAAGACACTTGATCCTGGGGCAAACAGTCTAAGAGTTATGAGCAATTTTGAACTTTTGGTTGCTGTAGCGCCACCTATGGGCCATTCGGGGTCATACACTGATAGGTTGTCCCCAAACTGAGGCCTACCATCTGGCCAGGTTTCATGTCTCTAGGCCTTACGGTTTGGCCTGCACGATGCGTTTTACGAATCCTTACAATTACAATAGGGTTTCAGCATTTCATGCTTGAACCCCTAATAAGAATGAAGGCTTTTTGCCAGTTATAGCGCCACCTATGGTCCGATCTCCATGAAACTCTGCATGCTTCCTCGCCATGTTCTGACACATATGCTCATCAATTTTGGTGAAGTTCTGAGTTTTCATTTGGGATGTATAGGCTTTTTAGTGTATTTTGCCACGCCCCTTTTCTAAATGACCCTGTTACAGCCAGCCAAATGCCAAAGTTCAACTTTTTTTTGATAATTATTGATCGAGAGAGTCCAGAGAATTCTCCTAGACTGGTTCGGTTCCGATCGGGCGAAAAACCAGGGACTAGTTCGCAAAAGTAGGTTTTGGACAAAATTCGACATAGCAGAAAATTTTCCCTGCCTACATCCAAATCGGAGATAGCCATTTTGTCTGCCCTGAGCCAAGGATTCCAACGATATAAGACACTTGATCCTGGGGCAAACAGTCTAAGAGTTATGAGCAATTTTGAACTTTTGGTTGCTGTAGCGCCACCTATGGGCCATTCGGGGTCATACTCTGATAGGTTGTCCCCAAACTGAGGCCTACCATCTGGCCAGGTTTCATGTCTCTAGGCCTTACGGTTTGGCCTGCACGATGCGTTTTACGAATCCTTACAATTACAATAGGGTTTCAGCATTTCATGCTTGAACCCCTAATAAGAATGAAGGCTTTTTGCCAGTTATAGCGCCACCTATGGTCCGATCTCCATGAAACTCTGCATGCTTCCTCGCCATGTTCTGACACATATGCTCATCAATTTTGGTGAAGTTCTGAGTTTTCATTTGGGATGTATAGGCTTTTTAGTGTATTTTGCCACGCCCCTTTTCTAAATGACCCTGTTACAGCCAGCCAAATGCCAAAGTTCAACTTTTTTTTGATAATTATTGATCGAGAGAGTCCAGAGAATTCTCCTAGACTGGTTCGGTTCCGATCGGGCGAAAAACCAGGGACTAGTTCGCAAAAGTAGGTTTTGGACAAAATTCGACATAGCAGAAAATTTTCCCTGCCTACATCCAAATCGGAGATAGCCATTTTGTCTGCCCTGAGCCAAGGATTCCAACGATATAAGACACTTGATCCTGGGGCAAACAGTCTAAGAGTTATGAGCAATTTTGAACTTTTGGTTGCTGTAGCGCCACCTATGGGCCATTCGGGGTCATACTCTGATAGGTTGTCCCCAAACTGAGGCCTACCATCTGGCCAGGTTTCATGTCTCTAGGCCTTACGGTTTGGCCTGCACGATGCGTTTTACGAATCCTTACAATTACAATAGGGTTTCAGCATTTCATGCTTGAACCCCTAATAAGAATGAAGGCTTTTTGCCAGTTATAGCGCCACCTATGGTCCGATCTCCATGAAACTCTGCATGCTTCCTCGCCATGTTCTGACACATATGCTCATCAATTTTGGTGAAGTTCTGAGTTTTCATTTGGGATGTATAGGCTTTTTAGTGTATTTTGCCACGCCCCTTTTCTAAATGACCCTGTTACAGCCAGCCAAATGCCAAAGTTCAACTTTTTTTTGATAATTATTGATCGAGAGAGTCCAGAGAATTCTCCTAGACTGGTTCGGTTCCGATCGGGCGAAAAACCAGGGACTAGTTCGCAAAAGTAGGTTTTGGACAAAATTCGACATAGCAGAAAATTTTCCCTGCCTACATCCAAATCGGAGATAGCCATTTTGTCTGCCCTGAGCCAAGGATTCCAACGATATAAGACACTTGATCCTGGGGCAAACAGTCTAAGAGTTATGAGCAATTTTGAACTTTTGGTTGCTGTAGCGCCACCTATGGGCCATTCGGGGTCATACACTGATAGGTTGTCCCCAAACTGAGGCCTACCATCTGGCCAGGTTTCATGTCTCTAGGCCTTACGGTTTGGCCTGCACGATGCGTTTTACGAATCCTTACAATTACAATAGGGTTTCAGCATTTCATGCTTGAACCCCTAATAAGAATGAAGGCTTTTTGCCAGTTATAGCGCCACCTATGGTCCGATCTCCATGAAACTCTGCATGCTTCCTCGCCATGTTCTGACACATATGCTCATCAATTTTGGTGAAGTTCTGAGTTTTCATTTGGGATGTATAGGCTTTTTAGTGTATTTTGCCACGCCCCTTTTCTAAATGACCCTGTTACAGCCAGCCAAATGCCAAAGTTCAACTTTTTTTTGATAATTATTGATCGAGAGAGTCCAGAGAATTCTCCTAGACTGGTTCGGTTCCGATCGGGCGAAAAACCAGGGACTAGTTTGCAAAAGTAGGTTTTGGACAAAATTCGACATAGCAGAAAATTTTCCCTGCCTACATCCAAATCGGAGATAGCCATTTTGTCTGCCCTGAGCCAAGGATTCCAACGATATAAGACACTTGATCCTGGGGCAAACAGTCTAAGAGTTATGAGCAATTTTGAACTTTTGGTTGCTGTAGCGCCACCTATGGGCCATTCGGGGTCATACACTGATAGGTTGTCCCCAAACTGAGGCCTACCATCTGGCCAGGTTTCATGTCTCTAGGCCTTACGGTTTGGCCTGCACGATGCGTTTTACGAATCCTTACAATTACAATAGGGTTTCAGCATTTCATGCTTGAACCCCTAATAAGAATGAAGGCTTTTTGCCAGTTATAGCGCCACCTATGGTCCGATCTCCATGAAACTCTGCATGCTTCCTCGCCATGTTCTGACACATATGCTCATCAATTTTGGTGAAGTTCTGAGTTTTCATTTGGGATGTATAGGCTTTTTAGTGTATTTTGCCACGCCCCTTTTCTAAATGACCCTGTTACAGCCAGCCAAATGCCAAAGTTCAACTTTTTTTTGATAATTATTGATCGAGAGAGTCCAGAGAATTCTCCTAGACTGGTTCGGTTCCGATCGGGCGAAAAACCAGGGACTAGTTCGCAAAAGTAGGTTTTGGACAAAATTCGACATAGCAGAAAATTTTCCCTGCCTACATCCAAATCGGAGATAGCCATTTTGTCTGCCCTGAGCCAAGGATTCCAACGATATAAGACACTTGATCCTGGGGCAAACAGTCTAAGAGTTATGAGCAATTTTGAACTTTTGGTTGCTGTAGCGCCACCTATGGGCCATTCGGGGTCATACACTGATAGGTTGTCCCCAAACTGAGGCCTACCATCTGGCCAGGTTTCATGTCTCTAGGCCTTACGGTTTGGCCTGCACGATGCGTTTTACGAATCCTTACAATTACAATAGGGTTTCAGCATTTCATGCTTGAACCCCTAATAAGAATGAAGGCTTTTTGCCAGTTATAGCGCCACCTATGGTCCGATCTCCATGAAACTCTGCATGCTTCCTCGCCATGTTCTGACACATATGCTCATCAATTTTGGTGAAGTTCTGAGTTTTCATTTGGGATGTATAGGCTTTTTAGTGTATTTTGCCACGCCCCTTTTCTAAATGACCCTGTTACAGCCAGCCAAATGCCAAAGTTCAACTTTTTTTTGATAATTATTGATCGAGAGAGTCCAGAGAATTCTCCTAGACTGGTTCGGTTCCGATCGGGCGAAAAACCAGGGACTAGTTCGCAAAAGTAGGTTTTGGACAAAATTCGACATAGCAGAAAATTTTCCCTGCCTACATCCAAATCGGAGATAGCCATTTTGTCTGCCCTGAGCCAAGGATTCCAACGATATAAGACACTTGATCCTGGGGCAAACAGTCTAAGAATTATGAGCAATTTTGAACTTTTGGTTGCTGTAGCGCCACCTAGGGGCCATTCGGGGTCATACTCTGATAGGTTGTCCCCAAACTGAGGCCTACCATCTGGCCAGGTTTCATGTCTCTAGGCCTTACGGTTTGGCCTGCACGATGCGTTTTACGAATCCTTACAATTACAATAGGGTTTCAGCATTTCATGCTTGAACCCCTAATAAGAATGAAGGCTTTTTGCCAGTTATAGCGCCACCTATGGTCCGATCTCCATGAAACTCTGCATGCTTCCTCGCCATGTTCTGACACATATGCTCATCAATTTTGGTGAAGTTCTGAGTTTTCATTTGGGATGTATAGGCTTTTTAGTGTATTTTGCCACGCCCCTTTTCTAAATGACCCTGTTACAGCCAGCCAAATGCCAAAGTTCAACTTTTTTTTGATAATTATTGATCGAGAGAGTCCAGAGAATTCTCCTAGACTGGTTCGGTTCCGATCGGGCGAAAAACCAGGGACTAGTTCGCAAAAGTAGGTTTTGGACAAAATTCGACATAGCAGAAAATTTTCCCTGCCTACATCCAAATCGGAGATAGCCATTTTGTCTGCCCTGAGCCAAGGATTCCAACGATATAAGACACTTGATCCTGGGGCAAACAGTCTAAGAGTTATGAGCAATTTTGAACTTTTGGTTGCTGTAGCGCCACCTATGGGCCATTCGGGGTCATACTCTGATAGGTTGTCCCCAAACTGAGGCCTACCATCTGGCCAGGTTTCATGTCTCTAGGCCTTACGGTTTGGCCTGCACGATGCGTTTTACGAATCCTTACAATTACAATAGGGTTTCAGCATTTCATGCTTGAACCCCTAATAAGAATGAAGGCTTTTTGCCAGTTATAGCGCCACCTATGGTCCGATCTCCATGAAACTCTGCATGCTTCCTCGCCATGTTCTGACACATATGCTCATCAATTTTGGTGAAGTTCTGAGTTTTCATTTGGGATGTATAGGCTTTTTAGTGTATTTTGCCACGCCCCTTTTCTAAATGACCCTGTTACAGCCAGCCAAATGCCAAAGTTCAACTTTTTTTTGATAATTATTGATCGAGAGAGTCCAGAGAATTCTCCTAGACTGGTTCGGTTCCGATCGGGCGAAAAACCAGGGACTAGTTCGCAAAAGTAGGTTTTGGACAAAATTCGACATAGCAGAAAATTTTCCCTGCCTACATCCAAATCGGAGATAGCCATTTTGTCTGCCCTGAGCCAAGGATTCCAACGATATAAGACACTTGATCCTGGGGCAAACAGTCTAAGAGTTATGAGCAATTTTGAACTTTTGGTTGCTGTAGCGCCACCTATGGGCCATTCGGGGTCATACACTGATAGGTTGTCCCCAAACTGAGGCCTACCATCTGGCCAGGTTTCATGTCTCTAGGCCTTACGGTTTGGCCTGCACGATGCGTTTTACGAATCCTTACAATTACAATAGGGTTTCAGCATTTCATGCTTGAACCCCTAATAAGAATGAAGGCTTTTTGCCAGTTATAGCGCCACCTATGGTCCGATCTCCATGAAACTCTGCATGCTTCCTCGCCATGTTCTGACACATATGCTCATCAATTTTGGTGAAGTTCTGAGTTTTCATTTGGGATGTATAGGCTTTTTAGTGTATTTTGCCACGCCCCTTTTCTAAATGACCCTGTTACAGCCAGCCAAATGCCAAAGTTCAACTTTTTTTTGATAATTATTGATCGAGAGAGTCCAGAGAATTCTCCTAGACTGGTTCGGTTCCGATCGGGCGAAAAACCAGGGACTAGTTTGCAAAAGTAGGTTTTGGACAAAATTCGACATAGCAGAAAATTTTCCCTGCCTACATCCAAATCGGAGATAGCCATTTTGTCTGCCCTGAGCCAAGGATTCCAACGATATAAGACACTTGATCCTGGGGCAAACAGTCTAAGAGTTATGAGCAATTTTGAACTTTTGGTTGCTGTAGCGCCACCTATGGGCCATTCGGGGTCATACACTGATAGGTTGTCCCCAAACTGAGGCCTACCATCTGGCCAGGTTTCATGTCTCTAGGCCTTACGGTTTGGCCTGCACGATGCGTTTTACGAATCCTTACAATTACAATAGGGTTTCAGCATTTCATGCTTGAACCCCTAATAAGAATGAAGGCTTTTTGCCAGTTATAGCGCCACCTATGGTCCGATCTCCATGAAACTCTGCATGCTTCCTCGCCATGTTCTGACACATATGCTCATCAATTTTGGTGAAGTTCTGAGTTTTCATTTGGGATGTATAGGCTTTTTAGTGTATTTTGCCACGCCCCTTTTCTAAATGACCCTGTTACAGCCAGCCAAATGCCAAAGTTCAACTTTTTTTTGATAATTATTGATCGAGAGAGTCCAGAGAATTCTCCTAGACTGGTTCGGTTCCGATCGGGCGAAAAACCAGGGACTAGTTCGCAAAAGTAGGTTTTGGACAAAATTCGACATAGCAGAAAATTTTCCCTGCCTACATCCAAATCGGAGATAGCCATTTTGTCTGCCCTGAGCCAAGGATTCCAACGATATAAGACACTTGATCCTGGGGCAAACAGTCTAAGAGTTATGAGCAATTTTGAACTTTTGGTTGCTGTAGCGCCACCTATGGGCCATTCGGGGTCATACACTGATAGGTTGTCCCCAAACTGAGGCCTACCATCTGGCCAGGTTTCATGTCTCTAGGCCTTACGGTTTGGCCTGCACGATGCGTTTTACGAATCCTTACAATTACAATAGGGTTTCAGCATTTCATGCTTGAACCCCTAATAATTGTTAATATAGCATGCTATATTAACTATTCCAGGTTATTTATGCATAGCATAAATAATAGTTAGTATAGCATGCTATGCCACTTTCATCAAAACCTATTACAAAGCTATAGCGATCTCATGTCATACCGTCTGTTCGAAAAAAAAGTTGCACTGAGTTCGTTACAAGCAGCATTTGCCGTCAGGCAGGTAACGATAGCTAACATAAACATATTTTTGCTAGCCTACCTGCTGCAAACTTACACCATTTTTGTACAAGACAAGTAGAGCTAATTTATCCAGTGTAATTTATCACATACCACTATCTTGTTTTTTCTTATCCTCTTCTTCCTTTCTCTTTTTTCTTTTCTGGCTTCCTGAAGCATAAAATTCCGCTTCAAATCCGAGGAGATTTTGTATTTTGCCGGCTGCAGAGATCGCGTGGTTGGCTGGCTGCTGTCAGCGACTACTGAGAGGGGCCCCTTAAGGGGGATCCCGATAACAGTGTCATTGCACTTACTGCATTGACTATCAATGGGGCGCTCACACAGTTTGTCGTTTCATTTTATTCTTAACCTGTCGTTGTCTTGGGGCCCCGAGCAATTGCTTGGTTTGCCTGCCTTGTCGCGACGGGCCTGGTGTCAGTGTCCTGTCTGTGTGTGTGGATCTATATTTTTACAGTCTATGGTGTGGATGCGTCTCATGTCAGCTAATCAAGGGACACTGACACACACACACACACACACACACACACACACTCGACGCATAGATAGACTCGCGTCAGTTTCCTGCTCACATCGAGTTCTCTTTTGCTCTTGAACAAACAATAACACAGAGGATTTTGAGTATTCTCATATTAGGAGTCTTAAATTAGTTAAATAACGTCTTAAATGAACTTAAAGAGTTGTGAGGAAATGAGATGCGCGGGACAGCGCGTGAGATCCGCGGCCGTTCTTAAAGTGACAGGAGCACTGATGATGATGTCATTAATGTTCATCAAAGAACAACAGGAACAGAGAAAATTGTAGCTTTAATGATGATTAATCTATATTTCATTTATTATTTACGCAGTTAAGGAAGGTTTGATAACTATTACATTTCTGTATATGTATAACAGGGAAGGCCATGGGTAAATATAACATTTATTATTTTGGGTTTATGTAAAGATTGTTTTAAGTTTACTTAAATTAAAAGTTGTTTTTTTAAAGCCTAATAAATGTTGAAATTGGGAGCTTTCAGTTATACTGTAATGTAACATTATTAATGTTTCATAGAGACTTTAGTATCAGTGATACTGGCCTTCATTCATAAAAAGATGACAATACAACACATATTTAAAATATGCTGTCTTTAAATTGTTTATACATTAATTTGGAGAGTAACTGAAATTATTACAATATCAAAATATTAAAAACTTAAAATATTAAAAACTTGCGATTAATCGCGATTAATTACAGAAAAAAATGTGATTAATTAGTTAATTTTTTTAATCGATGCCCAGCACTAATATATATATATATATATATATATATATATATATATATATATATATATATATATATATATATATATATATATATATATATATATATATATATATATATATATATATATATATAAGCGGATGTGTGGAAAAGTGCTGAGATAAATTTGTGCCATCTAGTGGTTTAATGGAGAATAAAGTCAAATGGCCCATTGTATATAAGTATTCTTAAAGGTCCCATGGCATGGCATTTTTCTATTATTTTATAGTGTTTTCTGAGGTGTACTTATATTATTAGTATGATTTTTACATCATAAAATGTCATAATTTAGAAATAAAAGGCATTTTTTCTATACTGCTGTTTGCCCCTTTGGCTGAATGCCCTGCTTCAAGAGGCGTGTCTGCTGTGAGACTTCAGTAAAAACGCCCACTGTTGTGATTGGCTGACATCTTTGCATTTTAAATGAGCGGAGGGGGCTTGGTTTAACGAGGCACGAGCAGGCACAAGTCTGCCTGACTCTGCCAGAGAGACGGATGGACCTGTGTTCACTTCTCATCAGTTCTCTCAGCATGTCTCAGTTCAGGGTGAACTGTTGTAGTTACTAGCATATACTTCAGGTTATTAGTTTATTTCTAGTCGGAGGGGCTGTCACTCATGTCAGAAAGTTAGTAACTTTAGTAAATTATGGATCAGCGCTGACTCGAGACGCGAACCGTTTAGAACGATTCAGTCCGATTTGGTGAACTGGTTCGGTTCACTAAAAAGAACCGATTCAAAAGAATGATTCGTTCGTGAACCGGACATCACGGAGACGAAGCGATTGCTAACAAAGTTATTTATAGGAACTACTGAGTTATGAGAGCGCTGTCAGTCAGCGCGAGTTGTGTTTGTATTTGAGAGTTCTGAATAAACACGAGTCCCAGTCACACCGAGTCCTCTTCATCATTATTCTACCAACTTTGTAACACATGCAAAGTACCATTACAGCGAGATGAACGACTTAGTAAGTGTTGAGTATAGCATTATTTCTAGATATGTTCCAATCATATGAATAGCGTCAGTGAAGCGCATTGAGTAACGTTACACAGCGCAAACAAAGACACAACAGCTGTAATCGAATGTTATCCAGTTTATTGTGGGGAAAGCTGGCTAGCCTAGCCCAGATATGCTCACGCTTACCCTCCTTCTGCTTAATCTCACGCCGCGTTTGGTGCCTCCGCTGTGGGCCAGATGCAGTACTGGGGGTCGGGGATGTTGGAGGCCGAGCTTCGGCGTGTGTGAAGTTTATCTCTAAAGATGTGACTGCTGATGTTAAACAGAAAAGACTGTATGCACATTTTAGAACAGATAGACGCGACAAGGACGTACAAAAACACTGACTCACAAGATAGAAAACACGAAAACACTGTTCTGTCGGGAGAGAGAGAAGCCGCTGCGTGTCCACAAATAATAAATAATAAGCTACACATAAGAAATCAATGATCACAGATCAGAAGGAACTGAAGAAAGACTTCTGTTTTCATTTGTACATCCAAACACTGAGAAACTGCCTGTGTTCACTCGTTCACAAGTAACGTTAATGATCTCGAGTGTTTGCATGGGCGTGCCAGATTCTCTGGGCGGAGGAAAGGGAGGAAACCGTTCCTGCTTGGACGTCAAACCAGGAGACTTCAGGATTGGCTCGTCTGGCCTGTCATTTTCTCAAAGGCAGAGAAAGACAGCCAGAACTCGTTTTTACACCGATCAACATTTCTATCCACTTAGAATCTGTTCAGATTAAAGTGCAAATACTGTGTAAACTAAGAATTTAATTTCCCTGTAAAATATTATTGGTATCTCTCCCCATACATTTTACCAACTAGAATTATTTGTCGTCTTAAGAAAGAGCACAAACTTGTGCAAAACAATATTTAATTGTTAATAATTCTGTTCAAGTCATCCGTTTTATAGTACAGCAAGACATTTTAGCCGACTCACTCGAGCACTCAGAAAGAAAGAAAGAAAGAAAGAAAGAAAGAAAGAAAGAAAGAAAGAAAGAAAGAAAGAAAGAAAGAAAGAAAGAAAGAAACTTTTTGAGAACATTTATTGTGCAAAACTGTAATTATACAACATAATGTTGCAGATAAATAAAATTCAAGTACACTAGCTGCAGAGACTTTAACAAAGAAAAAGCAGAAAAAAGGGGGAAAAAAAGACCTGTACGCGCTCCTTCCCTTACAGAAAAACCACATGAATTTCATGTGATCACATGTGACCACTTATTTCTGCACATTCATGTGTTCTTAAGGAAGTTCATGTGTTTTTTCTTTAAGGGTCCATATAATGGCAGTGAATGGCGACCAGGCTAAAACTTTACAAAAAGGATACAAAAGTATCATGCAATGATACAGGGAGATGCGTGCCATATATGGAAAGTGTTCAGAAAAGAAACCTGTTAGTGCATGCAAGCTGTCAGCATTTTTTTTACATTCCTGCTTGAATGTCCTTTGTTCTTAAATGCCACCCAAGATGCAGAGAACAGGAACAACTGGTGTCTTTTTAGTTAAGGAACAGACTACTGACAATACTTTCAGTATTAGGCAAATCAAATTATTTTGTTTAGGCTAATGCACAGATACTTAAAATAAAACATATTTCAAACAAAGTTTCTTACCTGCAGCCTAATGTAACGTATTTGGTTTTAAACATTTTGTTATCTTAATTAAATGAAAACTGGTGTCTTGTTAATAAAGGAACAGATACTGTAAATTAGGGAAATACTCCCAGTATTAGGCAATTATTTGAGGTAGTAGAACAGATTAGTCGTGTTACCCCTCAGGGCTGGCGCAAAATGCGGCACTGGTATTTCGAAGCGGTACTTCAGGCGGCATCTCCAGCGGCCAGACGATGTACTCCCAGTTAGACCCTGATGTCACATAGCCCGCGAAACAACAATGGCAGCCCCTATGGATGCGGTGTTTATGAAAGTCTTACATGAATAACGTAAAATAAAAGGTATAACAGCTTCTCTTGCCTTATACACTATTTTTTATCCTCCGTTTCCCTCAAATAAGCAAGGAGTAAGCACCTTTGGCGATAGAAAGGATTGGTCCGCCATGCTTTTACATCTAGCTACCACAATTCCTTGCGCTCAGGCAGTTTGGCGTGACTTTTGGTGCGTTCAAGTCATGCACATGAACGCCACCACAAAGTTGTAAATACCAGTGGGAAATTCATGGTTTGAAGTCGTAGCTTACAGGTTCAAAAACCTGCCTGGAACGCAGCATAAATTTCACGGGTAGATTGTGTCATCAACATGCATTATCGCGATACAATCTCTATCGTATCGTTTATATTGCATTTGTTTCTATCACCCATTACTAATTAATCATTTTATTAATTATTGTAGCATGAAAATGTATGTAACATTTTACTTGGTGAAAATGACAAAAAGTTAAAAGGATCCATTTTATCCATTTAATGACCTATTTTATCCTCAGAAGATGGTATAAAAATGGCTATATATATATATATATATATATATATATTAGGGCTGGGCAAATTAACGCGTTAAAAATGGCGATTAATTTTTTCAGCTTAACGCATTAAAAATATTTAACGCAAATAACGCAGCGTCCGTTTTTATATCCATTTTTGTTAGCGTTACATGATCATCACGCTCTTATTCATGTAAATGCTTCCAAACGTGACAAGACACAAGAGAACGCGCTGTATGCCAATGTCCTGTGTGTGTGTGTGTGTGTGTGTCAGTCAGGGCCGTTTGAAGAAATTTGGGGGCCCCAAGCAAAATGGACATGGAGGAAGTTAATAAACAGTACCAGTAAAACATGTGGGCAGTAGCCTACCAGTAAAACATGTAAACAGTACCAGTAAAACATGTGGGTTGTCCTGATACTGTACTTCAAAATGTAACAGTGTAAAACTTGCCACAGAATAAAGTAATTGTTCAAGATCCATTGGTAACTCATAAAAATAATGTCATATTTGCAAACTGTCACTACCGTATATCCCGACACTAGCACATTAAGATATGAAAAAGCTATGAAAAAAATCATGTTCCTCTGCCTCTTTCTGGTTAAATAATGTTTATAATAATTGTTAATATAGCATGCTATATTAACTATTCCAGGTTATTTATGCATAGCATAAATAATAGTTAGTATAGCATGCTATGCCACTTTCATCAAAACCTATTACAAAGCTATAGCGATCTCATGTCATACCGTCTGTTCGAAAAAAAAGTTGCACTGAGTTCGTTACAAGCAGCATTTGCCGTCAGGCAGGTAACGATAGCTAACATAAACATATTTTTGCTAGCCTACCTGCTGCAAACTTACACCATTTTTGTACAAGACAAGTAGAGCTAATTTATCCAGTGTAATTTATCACATACCACTATCTTGTTTTTTCTTATCCTCTTCTTCCTTTCTCTTTTTTCTTTTCTGGCTTCCTGAAGCATAAAATTCCGCTTCAAATCCGAGGAGATTTTGTATTTTGCCGGCTGCAGAGATCGCGTGGTTGGCTGGCTGCTGTCAGCGACTACTGAGAGGGGCCCCTTAAGGGGGATCCCGATAACAGTGTCATTGCACTTACTGCATTGACTATCAATGGGGCGCTCACACAGTTTGTCGTTTCATTTTATTCTTAACCTGTCGTTGTCTTGGGGCCCCGAGCAATTGCTTGGTTTGCCTGCCTTGTCGCGACGGGCCTGGTGTCAGTGTCCTGTCTGTGTGTGTGGATCTATATTTTTACAGTCTATGGTGTGGATGCGTCTCATGTCAGCTAATCAAGGGACACTGACACACACACACACACACACACACACACACACACACACACACTCGACGCATAGATAGACTCGCGTCAGTTTCCTGCTCACATCGAGTTCTCTTTTGCTCTTGAACAAACAATAACACAGAGGATTTTGAGTATTCTCATATTAGGAGTCTTAAATTAGTTAAATAACGTCTTAAATGAACTTAAAGAGTTGTGAGGAAATGAGATGCGCGGGACAGCGCGTGAGATCCGCGGCCGTTCTTAAAGTGACAGGAGCACTGATGATGATGTCATTAATGTTCATCAAAGAACAACAGGAACAGAGAAAATTGTAGCTTTAATGATGATTAATCTATATTTCATTTATTATTTACGCAGTTAAGGAAGGTTTGATAACTATTACATTTCTGTATATGTATAACAGGGAAGGCCATGGGTAAATATAACATTTATTATTTTGGGTTTATGTAAAGATTGTTTTAAGTTTACTTAAATTAAAAGTTGTTTTTTTAAAGCCTAATAAATGTTGAAATTGGGAGCTTTCAGTTATACTGTAATGTAACATTATTAATGTTTCATAGAGACTTTAGTATCAGTGATACTGGCCTTCATTCATAAAAAGATGACAATACAACACATATTTAAAATATGCTGTCTTTAAATTGTTTATACATTAATTTGGAGAGTAACTGAAATTATTACAATATCAAAATATTAAAAACTTAAAATATTAAAAACTTGCGATTAATCGCGATTAATTACAGAAAAAAATGTGATTAATTAGTTAATTTTTTTAATCGATGCCCAGCACTAATATATATATATATATATATATATATATATATATATATATATATATATATATATATATATATATATATATATATATATATATATATATATATATATATATATATATATATATATATATATATAAGCGGATGTGTGGAAAAGTGCTGAGATAAATTTGTGCCATCTAGTGGTTTAATGGAGAATAAAGTCAAATGGCCCATTGTATATAAGTATTCTTAAAGGTCCCATGGCATGGCATTTTTCTATTATTTTATAGTGTTTTCTGAGGTGTACTTATATTATTAGTATGATTTTTACATCATAAAATGTCATAATTTAGAAATAAAAGGCATTTTTTCTATACTGCTGTTTGCCCCTTTGGCTGAATGCCCTGCTTCAAGAGGCGTGTCTGCTGTGAGACTTCAGTAAAAACGCCCACTGTTGTGATTGGCTGACATCTTTGCATTTTAAATGAGCGGAGGGGGCTTGGTTTAACGAGGCACGAGCAGGCACAAGTCTGCCTGACTCTGCCAGAGAGACGGATGGACCTGTGTTCACTTCTCATCAGTTCTCTCAGCATGTCTCAGTTCAGGGTGAACTGTTGTAGTTACTAGCATATACTTCAGGTTATTAGTTTATTTCTAGTCGGAGGGGCTGTCACTCATGTCAGAAAGTTAGTAACTTTAGTAAATTATGGATCAGCGCTGACTCGAGACGCGAACCGTTTAGAACGATTCAGTCCGATTTGGTGAACTGGTTCGGTTCACTAAAAAGAACCGATTCAAAAGAATGATTCGTTCGTGAACCGGACATCACGGAGACGAAGCGATTGCTAACAAAGTTATTTATAGGAACTACTGAGTTATGAGAGCGCTGTCAGTCAGCGCGAGTTGTGTTTGTATTTGAGAGTTCTGAATAAACACGAGTCCCAGTCACACCGAGTCCTCTTCATCATTATTCTACCAACTTTGTAACACATGCAAAGTACCATTACAGCGAGATGAACGACTTAGTAAGTGTTGAGTATAGCATTATTTCTAGATATGTTCCAATCATATGAATAGCGTCAGTGAAGCGCATTGAGTAACGTTACACAGCGCAAACAAAGACACAACAGCTGTAATCGAATGTTATCCAGTTTATTGTGGGGAAAGCTGGCTAGCCTAGCCCAGATATGCTCACGCTTACCCTCCTTCTGCTTAATCTCACGCCGCGTTTGGTGCCTCCGCTGTGGGCCAGATGCAGTACTGGGGGTCGGGGATGTTGGAGGCCGAGCTTCGGCGTGTGTGAAGTTTATCTCTAAAGATGTGACTGCTGATGTTAAACAGAAAAGACTGTATGCACATTTTAGAACAGATAGACGCGACAAGGACGTACAAAAACACTGACTCACAAGATAGAAAACACGAAAACACTGTTCTGTCGGGAGAGAGAGAAGCCGCTGCGTGTCCACAAATAATAAATAATAAGCTACACATAAGAAATCAATGATCACAGATCAGAAGGAACTGAAGAAAGACTTCTGTTTTCATTTGTACATCCAAACACTGAGAAACTGCCTGTGTTCACTCGTTCACAAGTAACGTTAATGATCTCGAGTGTTTGCATGGGCGTGCCAGATTCTCTGGGCGGAGGAAAGGGAGGAAACCGTTCCTGCTTGGACGTCAAACCAGGAGACTTCAGGATTGGCTCGTCTGGCCTGTCATTTTCTCAAAGGCAGAGAAAGACAGCCAGAACTCGTTTTTACACCGATCAACATTTCTATCCACTTGGGGACAATATTCAGGCTAGGGGAACTCATATTAATGTTGAAATACCTCATAAAATGAAAATTTCATGCCATGGGACCTTTAAGTTTGACTCGACTTGTTTGAATGTAAATGGTTAAAAACTACATAAGATTTTAAATAAGGTCTATAAATTACCTAAAATCCCAAAGGAGGGGCATAATTTTTGTTCTACTATCATTTCATTAAAAAAGTCTATTATGTAATGCTATTCCAAATATAGCCGGTTAGTCTCCATTGTGCCACATAGAACAAATCTGCTTTAAGTGAAGTTCTGTAGGGAACAGGATTGTGTTTTGTTTTTACAGACAGAAAAAAACCCTGAAAGAAAAGCTGGAAAACTTCTCTCCGAGTCATCCAGGTGTAAAGGACATCAAGATCCTGGTAGCCGGGCAAATTGCAGCAGGAAAGTCCAGCTTTATTAACTCCATCGATAGTGTTTTTCAAGGAAGGATCTCCTCTAGAGCACTAGTTAATTCATCTGCTGGTGGCAGTCATAGTTTCACACAAAACGTAGGTATTTTTAACATATTCAGAAGTGAATGTTTTCTAAAAGACCCAGAAATATCTTGAGCGTTGAGCATTTTAGATAATCATGTTAGGACATTGTTTTCAAATATGCTTCTATATTTTGGTCTTCATTTGTAGCTCAAAGGATTCACCATCAGAAGTGGGAAAAAATCTTTGCCCTTCGTCTTCAAGGACATAATGGGCTTAGAACCTGAGGTGTTGGCTGGGTCACAAACAGATGACATCATCAATGCTGTGTTTGGCCATGTGAAGGACGGCTATAAAGTAATGAATCACTACATTAACATTTTATCATAAAGTTTGTGTAGGTTTGACGTTTAACATATTTTGTTGAATTTCCAATCTTAGTTCAATGAGGAGCAGGCACTCACTGATAAAGATCAACATTACACCAGTGACCCTGTCCTCTCCGATCAGGCTTTCTGTCTGGTTTACGTCATAGATGCAGATACAGTCCAACTCACAGACGATAAACTTATTGACAAGTTGAAGATCGTCCGCAAGAGAATCAGTGACAAGGGTAAAACTGACCCCTGAATTCTTGATCATGATTTTCATTCATTATCTCATAGGAGAGAGAAGAGGGCATACAGTGTGTTGGGTTTGTGTGTGTTTTTTTAATGAGTAGGTGGAAAAAATCCAGATACAGGCTGCATTTTAATTAGTGCAAACAGGACATATGTCAAGGCTAAACTTTTCTGCTTAATTATTTATCTGACCCAGACAATGTATGTGGGTTAGTTATGTAGATAACAAACTGCCACAAATGCCCAATTTCTTTGAGGAAAATATCTTGTTATTGAACCTTTACATTGCCTCTGCATTTGCTTTAGGGATTCCTCAAGTGATTGTCATGACCAAAGTGGATGAAGCATGTCCGCTGGTCAACAAGAATCTAAGGAAGATCTACAGTAGCAAGAATATCAAAGAGAAGGTGTGATATAATCAACATGTGTTACAATTTGCCATATTGCAAGTATTTGCCCATGTTGATCTGATTTACTTTAACAGCCACATCTAATTTTCTGACCTAACATTCTGTTCCTGTCCAGATGGAGATGTGCAGTAACAAAATTGGCTTGCCATTGTCAAACATCTTCCCAGTGAAGAACTACCATGATGAGATTGACACAGAGGATGACGTTGATGTTCTGATACTAAAGGCACTTGAACAGATTGTTCAGATTGCAGATGATAGATTGGTGGACAGTCAAAGTGACTGACAAAAATCACATATATACAGTTATTAATGCATTTGGAGTGGGTCATTCTTTGAATGTGATACAAATAACATTTTATAACGTGATATAAAATGACTAGAGACTATATTTTACTTATACTTTACAATATTGTTGTATTGTATTTAAGGCCGGGACTCAATTAAAAAAAGTAATCTAATTAATTAGAGGCTTTGTAATTAATTAATCAAAATTAATCGCATTTTAATTGCATATAAATATTTGACCTGAGAACAGTGAGAAGTAATTTTTTTCACATGGATTTTTAGTATACCATTGAATAATGACTGAATACATAAGCTTAATCAACAAAATATTGTTTATTTATTTCAGTCCAGCAGACCAGTGCAATGTTTGCCATTAAGTGTAGCAATGGCATATTTAGAAATACAGTACATTTCAGAAATGCAGGTAGCCTATAGATAGGTAGACCTTCTGTAAACTAAGTTTTTTTAAGTAAAACACAATACTTTCAAGTACATTCAGAACATTGGAAACCCTGACTATTAGAAAACATCTCTCTGTTGCAGTCAGGGCAACACAATCAGCTTTCTCCAATAAATTATCTTCCTTTTTCAATTTGTCAATTTGGTCAATTTGACCCCAGCAATTTAAACCTCCAGAACATAATTTTTTTTTTTTTTTTTTTACTAAAGTTTATGTCTCAGGTAATTTATGTCTGACAGCATATCTGGTGGACCCTGGAACCATTTTAATGACATTAGCAGCACGATGGCTACCCTGTCACTCACGTGGTGGGGCAGGACCATAATAACGTGAACTACTAGTGGTTCTCGCAATAATACAGGTATGGTTTGGTTAGGTTAGATTAGAGCCCTAAATCAGAGGGAAGTTGTTTGAATGTTACATTGAATATATAAAATTATAGCATGTTATACTGACCTCAAGAAAACAACCTAAACAAATGGGTGTAACATTTTTATATTTCTTATGTTTTATTCAGCTAAAAGAGCCTGGGGTCAAATTGACCCCAAGGAACACAGATGCTACAAAATGTGTACAGGACATTGGAAAAATATGATCATGTTATTTTTATGTTTACAGAGTTGTCCCCATTAAATTGGGAAAAGTCATTCAATCTAAAGCAAAAAAAATGTTGTCAATCGTGTTTTTACAGACGTTAAACATTGAATGGGGTCAAATTGACCCCAAAGATAATAGGAGGGTTAAAACAAAATTTCCCATCCACGGGACCAAGCAAAGCGGTCTCGTCAGCTTCTTCGTTCATGTTCACTGTGGTTTGTTGTTGTCGGAAGTCAAGAACGCTAGTTGGTGCTCCAGTATAATCGGGTGCAAAAATAAGTGTGGTTAAAATTGTTTTTTATTTTTTGTGTAATTAATCTTAATTAACGCGTTAATGTCCAGTAATTAATTAATCTTAATTAACGCGCTAAAGTCCCGGCCCTAATTGTATTACTTATTGAATTAAGGTATTTTAATTCCATTGACTACTTCTATTAACATTAAAGAGTACAGTACCCAAAAATCTTACATATTAAAGGTGCTGTACTGTACTAAAGCTTAAAATACCATAATATGTTTGCCGATATTTAGGAAACATGCTAAGTTCACTTGTTTCTCTGAAAAGCAAAGCTCCATACAGTTATTCTACTTTGAAATGTGCATTCTGTGTCGGAATGTCTGTTTTTGTTTTGGTCTGTGTGATTCCGCCAGCCATGGAAGCCAGCAAACAAACTGCGTCAGATTCTACTCGACCTAAAAAGCCTCAGCATCCATTTAAAAATCTCTGAACAGGAGCATATTAAAAAGCAGAAAAATCAACTTATCAATTACAGTGTAAGTCTCCTCACCTTCCATTGTCAATTGCGCTCGTTCCTGTTGCGTGTTCTCAAACTGGTAACCCGCGTGAGTCTGAGGAGGGGGCGAGGCAAACAATATTTTGAATTTGGACTGCAGTACCCATTTCAACCACTAGCTTTCTTACATACAGCACCTTTAATTAAATCAAATGCTCATTTGTTATTGTAACTCAGTTGTATTATAGCTCAAATGTTATTTTGTAAGCCCTCGTGATGAACAGCAGAAAACATGACTGTGCAAAGTGAAGGTAAATTTAGCCTTTACTTCCAAATTACTTTCAGTTTTTTATTTCCTGGAAATGCAGCCTGTTCTTATTAACTTGCTGTTTCTGAAGTATGTATCTAATGTTACTAAAGTGAATCTAAAGTGATCAATAGCTTGGACTAAAAGTGTGTGAATGAGTCACATGAAGAACCTTTAACATCTATGAAACTGCAAGACTGTAAGATTCCGGGACGTCTGGGCTAAGGATCGACTACTCCCGAGAAAACAAAGGATGTTTCGGGTAATTAACATTTTAACTCTCTTGTGAAAGTGGCATCCCTACCTGAGGCTTAGCCACACAAAGTCAATCACCTTAATTTATATTTCATCCCCTCACCCTCGTCTCTCCTCTCCACTGTTATATTATTGACAAGGAACAGACAAGAGACAGTGTGCGTGTAACATGACTTTACTAAAACTCTCACTTCTGGCCCATACCCCACGCATGCGCACATTACACATCCATAACATCCTATCAGTACATCTCCCCCTTTTAGCTAAAGAACTCCCTGAACCCAATGCATGAACACCATATAGCATTGCCTATTAAATTCTCATTCAGTCCATTCTTCTCCCCTCTCTTTTTTTTTCCACCCAAAAAAAAATCTGTCTCTGTGGGAAAAACACAAAAACAAATATTATTAAATTATCACCTTTTTCAACAGAAGCAGGGGAAATAAAATGAGAAGCAACAAGTCACTGCTCTAAAAGTTCAATCTTAATGGTGGTCTGATCATTCTGCCCACTCTGCTTCTAACACAGTCCTGAATCTCTCTTGGCTGAGAAGGAACTGCTCTCAGGTGGGAACGATGTCTTCTCAGACTACCAGTCTGCCCTTCCACAATGTAGGAACACTGTGTATCAGAAGGACTTGTGACTCTGCCTGGATTTGGTACATTCTTAATCCAAACTGACTGTCCCATCTGTAGCGTCTGGAGTCTCTCTCTCATAGGATCAAAGGGGTGAGTCGTTTTGAGAAACATCATAGATGCTCTTCTCTTCCTCAGCTCTGCATATTAATTAGTATCCCTGCTACAATGGCTACAACAAGTCTGAGTTAGATTGCACCACTGTCTGTTTTATGACCAGCCAGAGTGTTACAAGAAGATATGATGATGGTCCTGTTAGAGCTTCAATCAGATCCTAATCAGCCAGACCTCTAACTCACCCCTCAGTTGAGAATGGCCGGAGAATCACCTCAACACGCACATACACAAGCATTCTAACAAGTAGATTATTTAGCCTTTAATTAAACTATCCCAGAAATTACAGATATGATTATCTCTTAAGTTAAGTATATGCATGCTTCCTATATTGTATATGCTCATGTGATGTAAAAGTCATCTTAAATGCTCAAAATGGCTCTGTAAAGAAGATATACGTGTTTAAACCAAGGCATTTTTGGTGTCTAAAGGTTTCTTTTTCTTTGTCTTAGTCAATGGTACAAAGTATATGATTATGAGATGTACCGTTAGCATGTTTAGTCCTTTTGGAGTAAAATTTTACTAAGTCTGGCCTCCCGCAAGAACATTCCCTCGAGTAATAAAGTCCAAACAAAGAAATTCTCTCCCGCATGAAATTCACACCAATGATTGGCCATCTCAGGAAAGATGGGCGTAGGTTAATGGACTTTAAAGGACAGTAACACAAGCATATCTTTGCTCAGTCAACTTGCAAGGACTCCGACGAGACGAATTTTCTTTTCCTCCGATCAGCGCGGCTCGCAGGCTTTGGCCCCGGGCTCGGGCGGCCCAGCCAAGCTGGTTGTTTCCTTTGAAGATTGACGCACTCCGCAACACAGTCGGCGGCACACTCCGCGACACGGCCGGCGGCGCGCTCCATCAGCGCTCCATTCAGGCAGTGCTTGAGGAACTTCCCCAGCTCGGACGAGATGAACTTTCCCTTCCAAGACACTCGCTTCTAAACACCTTTAAATCTCCCACGGACCGACCAAGCTCCGGAAGGACCAAACAGAGAGAGAGCTTCAGCGCATGAAATAGAGGTCTTCACGGGTCCAAAAATTCATACCCGAACCCGAAGAGACCCGTAATGTGCTAAACGGAACCGACTCGGACCCGTCTATTATTTCAAAAGCTGGACCCGGACCCGTGCAGATCCGAGCAATGCCAAAAATGTAGTACCTGGAACCGACCTGGACCCGTCTATTATTTAAAATCTGGAACTGAACCCGGCGCGAAGACACAGACCCGACTGGACCTGATTGTCACATATTCCACAATAAACTGATATTACAGTATTTCTCAGTTGCTAAAACACATTTCTTGACACCTTCACCCATATTCTAAAAACTTTAAACACAAAACCCAGTCTTTAAACTACATTCACAAAACCCCTAACTCTTCTGGCAAAATCAAACACTTGCCTCAAAACCATTTGATCGGTGCTCAAAATCAAACAATGCTTTCAAAACATAAACACAGCCAGTCAATATATAAACACTCATCAGCATTCATTAGACACTACATCAAAAAATTCAAATAAAAGTAAATAATTCACAACTCAGTACAGCAAATATATTGCATACTGTAAGTAATACAGTATTGTAATTCTGTATTTTCAGCATAAAAATAAAGTAAGGCCAAAGAACAAAGACAACTCTAAATGAAAAGTGTATTACACAAAATATTGTGCAATTGTAAAATCAAAGTCATTGAGAGCCTCTTGCTGTTGGGAGAACAAAGGAGTCCTTCCACCCTCATTTGGTAGTCTTGCAATTCTACAAAAGGGAAAATGCTCTTACAAATGTATACATACAGAAACAATAGTAATGGACATCACATTCATATGTAAAATGTATTGTAAATCTTTTTCTTTTTTCCCCCACTCCCCGCTTTCTATTGACAAACTGTTGTACTATATCAAATGTATACAGTAAACTTTCAGTGGCACAAATTAGAAAAACAATACATTTACCTGTTCTCTTCTCTGAATGTCCTGATTATGGTGGCCACAGAGAATCTGGACAAATTGGGTTGTACTCTTTGTCCTGCTTCCCTCATTGTCATTCCATGAACAAGAACATGGTCTATCACAGTTGCCGAATTTGATCTGAAATTACTATTCTTGCTCTTCATTGTCTTTGTACTCTTCCTCCTCGTCCACCACCTCTTACATGAACTCTTCCTCCTCTTCCTCTCACATTGTTTCCATCTATTGTGATATCAACACTCAACGTACCTGGGCCACCTGTGTGCTCTGAACTGGCTTATATTCTACACAACTGATCTGATCACATCTTTAGAAACAAGTGTGAACAATTTTGACTTGTTGTGTGTAAACGATGACCGCTGTGTTGTAGTTGTGTTTAACTTTTGCCACATGTAGCCTATGTACCATTTTGCAACCCAGTGCATAATGTGTTTTAGTGAGTAAGAATGTGTTTAGAGTTTTGCAAAAAGAGTGGATGAGATTTGCAAACAGTGTCTTAACTACCTGAACTTGTTTAAGGTTTTGCCTACAAAGTGACTGATTTGACATATGGGTCAAGGCCACTGAGCATTGGGTTCAGAGAATGGGGTTTAGTGTTTTAGCAATTGTGAAATACTGTAACAAGTCAATAAACAAGTTGCGAAACATATAACTTTTTTGTCTTACCTATAGCCGTCGTCTCCCTTCCTTGTAACGTTACTTGATTGTGATGCATTACATCCTTGCCAAAAAGTTAAATCCATGTTTTTCCGCTCTTGTAATACCAAGCATTCACTCATCATTTCAGCTTTAAAAGTCCACTTTATGTCACGGTGACGGATGACAAATGCGTCTTTGCAGATTTGCATTTCGACCACCAAAACTTTAAGATTAAACAAGACGGTTCATTCATATTATTATTAAAGTCAGTAACTGCGGAAGCTCGGGTTGCCATAGAAACATGACACGCGCTTGAGACTGCACATGCGCGTTGGCTGGAGCAACCTGAAATATGAGCTTTTTTTAAATTTGAGCATCATAGAAAACATTTGTGACAGTTCATCTGAGATTTTGTTGCTGATTTGAAATATATTATTTAAATATAAATTCATTTAAATCAAACTTCAACAGTGCGTCACACGTAGGCTAATACAATTGACAGCACTTAATTTGTTCTCATGTTTGTCCACAATATGCATGAAGACAGAAGAGGTGCCCTTGGGTTTAACTTCTTTATATTCATTGTTTTTTAGCATTTTTCGCACATCACTCATGAAGGTATCCATTATTATTACCGTGCGCTTGCAGAGAGAGAGAGAGAGAGAGAGCGAGCGAGAGAGAGAGAGAGAGAGAGAGAGAGAGAATTTTTTGAATTTTAAAAATGCATTTATTTACAAAACTGCACAACAATTTTGTAACATTAAAAAGACACTAACACCAAATAAAAATAACAAAACATCATCCATAATTTCACAAAGAACTTAAAAACTATATTGTTTAAAAAAAACAACAGATTTCCTTTTGCTTTGTAATATCGGAAATCAATCAAAATTCTAGATTTCACCATAATGGAAAAAAGCCATTTTAAACAACTGTGTGTTTCTGCAGTAGGCTATAGTGTGGTTTTATTTGCTGAATTTATAAGAGGAAAAAAGAAAGGGAGATCAAATGGGAGGGACAGAATCAACAAATGAAACATCCTCAGGAGGTAAGTACTGCATACTTTGCATCTTTTAACTTAATTTTTTTTTTATTGATTTTGATCTTCCCATAAAAGCACAATTCATCAAATGTATCTATTTAACAAAATTATTTAGGATTAAAGGACTGCATTTAAAAGTATGTTTTTGAATGCTGTAATCACTCCAGGGTGTCTGTTAGAACATGTATCATGGCGAAGGATTGAACCTCTCTCAATGATTGTTGCAGTGCAAGAATGGTTAGGTATGGGTGTGGTTCTGAAAAAAATAAATCACAAATAACCACAGCCTTATAAAGAAAATTACACAAATAGAAGTTATCTAAATAATCATACATACGTGTATGTTATTTACAGTTAATAACTGATCTAAACATAAGCACTGCAGTGAATAGAAACGTGACTGGCTGGTATGTCTTCTCCAGGGCTGTGGTTGCATTACATCATTTTGGCATGGACGAAAGACTGCGGCTAGAGAAATGGTGGGGAGTGGGGTCCAAGATGGCAATTAAAATGAAGAGATTGACTGAAATTAGATTCTGAGCATTCTGAATCCCTTCATGTCCAGCTGTCTCTGGTGTTCTCAGAAGATGAATTCCCCTCATATCCAGCAACACCATGTAAACCTCCTGCATCTGCTCTCCTTAAAGATGAATGTCCAGTTTCCCCATCTAACATTGTTGATACACTCTCGAAACTGACCCACTTTATATTTGGTGGCCTTAACTACTATGTACTAACATTTTTTATTTTTTTTTTTACTTTTTTTTAAACTAATCATTTGATACAATGCACTTATTGTGTACATACATGTTTTTACATTGTACTTAAATTAAAAAAAAAAATACCTGCATGTAATTACATCTGTAATTCATTTCTGTAGTTACATTTGTAATTACACTGTTGACACTTCCCTTACACCAAACCCTATCCTTAAACTTACCCATACCACCACACCTGTCCATAACCCTACCCATATCCCACCTCAATATCAGCAAAGGTGTTTTGCAATATAATTTGAACACAGTAAGTACATTGTACTTATTTTTTGATGTGAGGTCACATGCCATTGAAAACATGGTAGGAACACCGATGAAAATAGAGGGTCTAAAGCTGACAATCAACTTCGCTTGCAATTAAATAAAGGTTGCAAAGAAACGAATCAAAAAAGCTAAGAAATGAAGAAGAGACGGTGGTTGCTCAACTTAAAAGATAGAATAACAGTGCTGGAAAATTACACAAGAAAATGAAATCTGAAGTTATATGGGATAACAGAATCCATCGAAGATCTGACCGGCCATACTCCATCTAGACCTGAGCAAATTGACATTATACACTATCTGGGAAAGAGGAAATCAATAGAGTGGCCAATAGAGTAGAAATCAATAGAGTACATTCCAAGGAATATTACGGGTGTACAGTAGAGGTACATTATGCTGCCATTTTGTATTGCCAAAGAATAGGATGCAGGAGAAGTAGTTTAACAGAGACAGAGAGAGTGAAATTAATGTCTGTCTGTAAGCATGACTGCCAAAAAAGTAGCTTCAAAACTATTATATACACCATAATATTATACAAATAATAGTTGGATCATTTCAAAATAAATAGGCCTATTGTCTGGAACTCTGGCAGAACACTTCCACCTACTGTTCTTTATTATCATAACATGATTTTGATCTGACATATTTTGTTATTTTATCTGTCTTTTTTCGTCAGTCCATCAACCACAACCAAATCCAGGTGAGAGGGTCTTTCTTCCATATTATTTCTTATATATATAGAACATATATACACTCGTCACAGATACATTCTTAGAGAGATACTACCAAATTGCTATTAAACTAATTGCTAGCCTATATGTTTTCCATAGAACTGGATAAACCATGGAGGAAATTTGACTGGGGGTAAGCTATACTTATAAGCTATTATTGTCTGTTTGTGTTTGGACTTTCTGTTTGTATTATGATTCGTTCATGTGCTCCTTCGTTCAGTTTCCCTTCCACTCCTTTGTTACCCTGGTTACCTTCATTAATAGTTTATTCTGTTCAGCTGTGTTTGCTCGTTACCTTGGGTGCTCAATCAGCTCCCTAGTTCAGTAGTCAGGGCACTGATCAGGGAGTCAGCCTATTGACTTATGTCCTGATCAGTGCCCTGACTACTGAACTAGGGAGCTGATTGTGACGCACCCCTTGTTAGTGTTCCTATAAGTTCTTCCTTTTCAGTCACTCCTTGGGTGCGTCTCAAACAGCTCCCTAGTTCAGTAATCAGGGCACTGATCAGGGAGTCAGCCCATTGACTTATGCCCTGACTACTGAACCAGGGAGCTGATAGAGACGCACCCTATGTCTGTTCACTGTCTTAGTTAGTGTGTCGCTGCCTGATTGTCTGTTTGCTAGAAAGTGAAAGTGAAGTGACGTGTGGCCCATACTTGGAATTTGTGCTCTGCATTTAACCCATCCAAGTGCACACACACAGTAGTGAACACACACACACCGTGAACACACACCCAGAGCAGTGGGCAGCCATATTGCTTCGGCGAACAGGGAGCCTTGGTTCGGTGCCTTGCTCAAGGGTCTCACCTCAGTTGTGGTATTGAGGGTGGAGGAGAGCGCTGGTTATTCACTCCCCCCACCGACAATTCCTGCCGCACATGAGACTCGAACCCGCAACCTTCCGGTTACAAGTCTGACTCTCTAACCATTAGGCCACGACTGCCCCAGAAATCCTATTAATTCATCCATATGCATCTTTGTGCATGGCAGTCAAAACAATGATCTGTTCAGATTAAAGTGCAAATACTGTGTAAGCTAAGAATTGTATTTTCCTGTAAAATATTATTGGTATCTCTCCCCATACATTTGACCAACTATTTGTCGTCTTAAGAAAGACCACAATCTTGTGCATAACAATATATCTGAAGTTATTCTGCTCAAGTCTTCCGTTGTAGCAAGGCATTTTATAGTGGACTTGAGCAAGTGGAAAATTATGATTGGCCATGATCCTGTGTGATGTACAGTATATATTATATCATTAATCATTTTATGAATTATTTAGAACCCTCATTTTACTTGATGAAAATGACAAGGAAGAAAAAGGATCCATTTTATCCTCATAAATTCATATCAATAATGGTAATGTTGGGATTGAAACTGTCAGATAAGTGGTTTGGTAAAAATATACATATCAATCCCTTCATTCAGTTAGCTATGCCTTATGTTGAATTAAAAAAAAAAATTTTTACAGCGTAATGCTGGCACATACTAGCCTAATAAATGATGAATATGCTTATATGGAAATGGTTTCCTCATTTTGTGTAATTTAGATATGCAATCTAAAAAATAACTAATTTCATTTGATAAATCTGGTCATAAAGTCACTTATTGGCTGTTCGTAGTCAAAATTGACAGTCCGCAGAAGATGAAAAAGTTAAACAGCAATTTTTTAAATATGTGTTGAATAAATTGTATATATCGCCAATGTTAAACGAACACACACAGAAATGTGAGACTAGAGTGAGTGAGACTAAAACATCCATACATCTGTCTGTAAGCATCACTTCAAAAAATATGCTCTAATATTATTATATACACACTGAACTTTGTTAAATAATAGTTTGATAATTTCAAAAGAAATACAGTCTGGAATACACATAGAACACATCTGCTTTAAGTGAAGTTCTGAAAAATTGTGTTTTGATTTGACAGACAAAAAGAAGCTCTAAAAGAAAAGCTGGAAAACTTCTCTCCGAGTCATCCAGATGTAAAGGACATCAAGATCCTGGTAGCTGGACAAGTTGGAGCAGGAAAATCCAGCTTTATTAACTCCATCGATAGTGTCTTTAAAGGAAGGATCTCCTCTAGAGCATTAGCTGATACATCTGCTAGTGGCAGTCATAGTTTCACACAAAACGTAGGTATTTGTTACCTATACAGAAGTTGAGTGTTTTCTAAAAGACCCAGAAATGTAATTTGACCCACTCTTGAGCGTTGAGCATTTTAGATAATCATATGAGGATTTCTTGGAAATTGATTTCAAATATGCTTATATATTTGGCCTTCATTTGTAGCTCAAAGGATACACGATCAGAAGTGGGAAAAAATCTTTTCCGTTCGTCTTCAAGGACATAATGGGCTTAGAACCTGCTGTGTTGGCTGGGTCGCAAACAGATGACATCATCAATATTGTGTTTGGCCATGTGAAGGACGGCTATAAAGTAATAAACCACTACATTAACATTTAAACATAAAACTTGTATGTGTAGGTTTGACATTTATATTTTTTGTTGAATTTCCAATCTTAGTTCAATGAGAAGGAGGCACTCACTCACAAGGATGAACTTTACACCAGTGACCCTGTCCTCTCCGATCAGGCTTTCTGTCTGGTTTACGTCATAGCGGCAGATACAGTCCAATTTACAGATGATAAACTTATTGACAAGTTGAAGATCATCCGCCAGAGAATCAGTGATAAGGGTAAAACTGACCCCTGAATGTTTGATTGAGTGGAGAGAGAAAAGGGTATAAAGTGCATGGGTTGGGTTTGTGTGTGTTTTTTTCAATACGTAAGTGGACAAAATATTTATATGACCCAGACAATGTTTGTGGGTTAGTTATATAGGTACAACAAACTGCCACAAATGCTAAATTTTTTAGAACCTTTACATTGCCTCTGCATTTGCTGTAGGGATTCCTCAAGTGGTTGTCATGACCAAAGTGGATGAAGCATGTCCGCTGGTCAACGAGGATCTAAGGAAGATCTACACTAGCATGAAGATCAAAAAGAATGTATGTCATATCATTCAGTGACTTACACATGTTTCCATTTTATATACATACTGCAAGTATTTGCCCATGTTGATCTGATTATCTCTAACAGCCACATCTAATTTTCTGACCTAAAATTCTGTTCCTGTCCAGATGGAGATGTGCAGTAACAAAATTGGTTTGCCATTGTCAAACATCTTCCCAGTGAAGAACTACCATGAAGAGATTGACACAGAGGATGACGTTGATGTTCTGATACTAAAGGCACTTGATCAGATTGTTCAGATTGCAGATGATAGATTGGTGGACATTCAAAGTGACTGACAAAAATATATATATTCATATATATCAAGCATATATCAAGCGTAGCGTCAGTTCTGACTGTCAGCTGATCACGTCTACCTATAGGAATACGATGCCTATCACAGCATGCATATATAAGCTCCTTCAGTATTATCAGCAGGAATCGCATTTCTCCAGAGCTAATTACACTCCTCCATCCCCAGCAACTCGTCAGTCAGGATTTGGCATTCTGATTTCCCCTGAATCAGACTAAATTCCCAAATTATGTTGTACATTTAAATATTGACATTAATGATATCTGGTTCTGTTCTGTTCACCCTAAGAGGGGTTTATTGCTGCTCTCCCTGCTCTCATCCATGCTAGGCTGCATGGATGCACAGGGAGTTTTTGCCCAGAACAGAACCACCGCCAATCCAAACTATATGTTCAAAGTCAATGAGAATCTGAGACACAAAATCTAATGTAAACCTGAAAATTTATTGAAAGATTCACTGTAAATTCTAACAAGTTCAGTTTACTTTAAAAAAAAGTTTGGAAACCGATTGCCTTATTTTTGCAAAGCAAACTTAAAGGGAAAAATTAAGTTAATTTAATAATCAGCTAAAAGTAAAGAAAGCTATAAATTAAGTAATAAATATCAAGTTAGCTTTATGCCAATTCTAGTTAACATACTATAGAATATACTAATCTTACTAAGATTTAATATTATGTTCTGCAAATATCTTAAATACTATTATTCTCAACATAGTTTTAATCTGTCATTTTCATCTATGGCGACTTAAAAAATTATGTACTCTATTAAGTTATCGGTTTCCACGTTTTCTTCAAGTAAAGTGAACATATTTTTAGTAGTTCAACTAGCATTGAATGCACTAACACTCAATTAAGTAAGCTTAATTGCATCAAGTTGCTCTTACTTACTTAAATTTTGTCAATTTAATTGTATCTGTGATCTGAGAAGTGTACTCCCAGAATGCATTGCGGCATGAATAAATTAATTGCTTTGTTTGACTATTTTTGGCTTTATTTTACTTATTATCTTATTATCTTATTTGCTGTCATTGGTCAGTATAACCCCAATAACGACAGCTAATACATTTGTAATGGTCTTATTAAAGTGATAGTTCACCCCAAAATGAAAATAAAGTTATCTTTTACTCACCCTGCTGTTTCAGGTCAACACATGCAAGTGACCACTAGGTGTCGCCGTAGAGATGGGTGTCGGATTGATTCGAAGCTTCAAAACAATATGGCACATTTGCTTCAACTGTTTCAGTGCTTCACAAAGCCTCGGTCTGCCCATCACTAACTTGAAGTGCGTCAGAAATAGAACGCGCAATCAGGACTTTGGGAAATTGTTGTGTCGCGTCGCCTCTCGCTGCATCCAAAGTAGACAGGATTGCTTTAATTTTTTAGGGTGCTTGGCCGCTCGTGCCAAGGTGTAGACACAGTGAAAGTTGCCTGATAATTTATGACGGATGGTCGAATTGTAGTGTCAAAAAAAGACTGAAGCCTTCTGATGCAGGGAAGATAAGGGATACACTGCAAAAATGCTCTTCTTACTTAGTATTTTTGTCTTGTTTCCAGTCTAAATATCTAAAAATTCTTAAATCAAGATGCATTTACTAGATAAATAAAATGACATATGTTATTTTTTCTTGTTTTCTAGAAAATCAAATCAAAATTAAGTGAGTTTATGCTTAAACCAAGCTAAATTATCTGCCAATGGGGTGAGAAAAATAATTAAAAAAAAATAATAATAATACTAAATAAGAACAGCATTTTTTGCAGTGCAAAGACAGAGGTAAAGTGATGTAGTCTAATGAATGAACAGTTTATCTAATTGCATAGTAGTAAAATACTAATGTTCGCTAATTAATTTTAGTTTTACTTTAAACTATATGCAAGCAGCTGTTCTGGGTTCTCCAGAGGCCACAGCCAGTGTGATTTTGTACACAAAAAAAAAATAATATACATTTTTATAAACGCACGTAATGTCATTTTTTTAGTAGCCTAATGTTTTTACTCTACAGTTGTGCAGTTTTAAGGGGACATATGGCAATTTTAAAATGTATTTGCCGAAATTAGTAATGATATTTATATACAGGTTTATTTAAAATAGCAACATTTTATCTAAAATTCACATTAATGTAATGTAAATGTTAATGTAAATCTACATTTCTCAGTTTATTTAATGGTGAAAACATGAATGTGCATAGTTTAGTGGAAGATTGCTGCCATCTACTGGAAAACAAACACTTTTGCTAGTTCTCAATGAATAGTTTGTGCATGAATTCTAGATGCACTCTTGCTATTTGTGTTTAGGCTGTAATGCATAGCGTAGGGGCTATTTTTTTATAGTTTAACTATCATCAGCCTTTTATAAAAATAAAATAATAATACTATCATGAACATAATGACGGGGTAGAATGGACTGGACATCATACAAAACAACAACAAAATTATTATTATTTTTTTTTAACCATCAATGCATTACAAAAATAAAACAGTAGTAATTCCATAACTTAGACTGATAACATGTCATGTAGTGCTAAACCTTGATACAAGGGGCACCAAGTAAAATCTTGCCTAGGGCAGCAAATTGGTCAGGACCGGCCCTGGTCGGTGCTGCCTCAAGTCGGACAAAATTTCTAACCGTCATGCATTGCTTCAAGTCAGCCACCAATTGGTCTGCGCATTGGTTGATTTAAGGCTTGTTCGACTTCATGCAGCAATAGGTGTGTTCGACATCGGCTGCGGCTGGATGCAACTGATCAGCGAGAGTAGCCGTGTGCAGGCGGGGAGGAGCTGCAAACGGAGACGGGAAGTCGGACACTTTCTGCTTCCCGCAGTGACGCTCGCGCTGTGTTTGCATACTTTATCAGCTGAAGTGAAATAAATGCAATATTTGGCAATACACAGATGTTTCAGAGACATTATTGACATGTAATACTTTATACTGCTTAATACAGCGTGTGTTTGTACAAGAATAAAGTTCAACATATAAGCCTACACTATCAATGAAGTAGGGTCTACATTTTTTATCACTTTTATTTTGATAAACATGACAACATAACATCGTAAATACATGAAAGGTTTTCCTGTTATAAAAAACAGATTTGTACGCATTAGTGGAGCTGAAGGTTTTAGAATAAACACGAAACACACGTGATCGCTGTCATGCGTTGAATCTGGCCAATCGTGGAACAGCTGTGTCGTCATCAGAGTCCGTGCAGCCACTCTGGATAACTGCACCGGCTGTATTAGCCGGCTGCTCTCGAATCGCTCTTGCGGCACTTTGTTGACATACGTCACTGTCACGTGGCGTCGGCGCTGCCTCAAGTCAGACAAAATTTCTAACCGGCATGCACTGCTTCAAGTCAGCCGCCGATCGGTCTGCGCATCGCTGGGTGTCGAACAAGCCTACTGACAACATGACACAAGAGACTAGGGAAGCACACTACATAATCACATGAGGGCACAATGGAATCACATGACAAACCAGGAAAACATGACAATGGTAAAACAAGATAAGAACATGAAATAGAACCAACACACTAGACATTACATTATGTAAAGTTATACCATTAGAGGAAGTTGAGTTGGTCGCTTGGTTCTATGATAATGGTCATGGCCTTTGGTTAGATAGTCTTGCATTAATTAAGTGAGTTCAGATCTATTGGGACTGAATAAAATATTCTAGAATGATCGACGTGGAGCACGGGCATCTAGGATATCAGTTAATCGCCTCTGTCTAATGACCAAGACTGACGAGTTTGAGATAAAGTGATCGTAATCCAGCTGGTGCGAGACTCGGGATGATTTCAACAAAAGGTTAAACAGAATAATCAAATGTGTACTTAAACTATTAAACAGATGACCAAATAACCAATTGGCATTCTAACCTAAATTCAAGGTCATGATAAAATGGAGTCAGATAACAGTAAATTGGAATTAAATGACTTTGCCCCACCGAAAAGACAGAATGTGCAGAAACCTTTACCCGCTTATTGGAAGGGTAGGATGAAATCTGAAGGTAGGATGAAATCTGAAGGGTAGGATGAAATGTCAGGACACCTGTTCATTCATGTTGTCAATTAACCCTATACCGACTAGGCTATTAAAAGAGATGCTACCAGAGGTCATAGATCCTCTTCTTAATATCATTCATTCATCTTTGTCATTAGGATATGTACCGAAAACTTTTAAGTTGGCTATTATTAAACCACTTATAAAAAAAAAACGCAACTTGATCCTACAGAATTAGTCAATTACATGCCTATCTCAAATCTACCCTTTCTTTAAAAAATACTTGAAAAGGCAGTGTCCTCACAATTATTTTCCTTTTTTAGAAAGAAATGGTATCTGTGAGGATTTCCAGTCAGGATTTAGACCGTATCATAGAACTGAGACTGCTCTCATCAGAGTTACAAATGATTTACTCTTATCATCCGATCATGGTTGTATCTCTCTATTAGTGTTACTCGATCTTAGCGCTGCATTTGATACTATCGACCATAACATTCTTTTGAACAGACTCGAAAATGATGCAGGCATTAGTGGAATTGCATTGGCATGGTTTAAATCATATCTATCTGACCGTTATCAGTTTGTAGCACTAAATGAAGAGATGTCACACCGATCACAAGTTCAGTATGGAGTACCGCAAGGCTCAGTGCTAGGACCGTTGCTCTTCACCCTGTACATGCTACCACTGGGAGATATCATTAGAAAGCATGGCGTTAGTTTTCATTGTTATGCTGATGATACTCAGCTCTATATTTCTTCACGCCTTGACGAAACTTACCAATTCACAAGATTAACGGAATGCATAGCTGATATAAAAAATTGAATGACTAGTAATTTCCTGGAACTCAATTAAGAAAAAACTGAATTTTTAATTATTGGACAAAAAAGCTCCACAAGTAGTAACGAGCCACCTCCGTCTGCTTCTGGGCCACGAAGAACTACTGGGCGAAGTTCTCGTTGGCGTCGCCGAAGAGGCCAGCCTGACAGACAGGGGCGTTGAGGACCGAACTTCATCGGGCTCACGCATATCTGCCAGGTTTAGCCCCAGCTTCCTGGACCACTGGTGTGGACATCGCCTGACCCAGGGAGCGTGCAGTGACTTTCGTCACCGAGGAGGTCCATCACCGCGCGCAGTTCCTGCATAACCCCTGGGTCGGGACTACCCTCATGCATGCAGGACAGAGGGCAGTGAGAGAGGGAAAAACTTATACAGGTTATGGCCCTTTTGGTGTTCCATATTTTGACACCAAATAGTTCCATGCTGCTAAATTTTTCCAATGCACATCTGGGCAGCCACCCCGGAAAGCATTGCTGTCAACTCTGAATCTGATTCAGCATGAGCACACACCATTATAGTGGGAAACTCAGCATTATCATTTCCAGCGCATAACAGCCCTCTCTCCGATGCAGCAATTGACATCTGTCCTCCGCGAGAGCGCCAAATGAAACGCTAGATCCCCTTTTTCAAAAAAGGACCAGCAATCCCATCTGTAAGCTACCAGCAGGCATGTGAGACAATGAGCGTGGCCGTCAGACTTGATGGCACACAGCGCGCTGAACAATCTAGCCCCTATGAAAGAGCTAGGTGAACAACGCGCCGACGTGGTCATGTTCTCGTGAGAGAACATGAACCACCCACAAACAAAGTCTCAGCACGCTCGTGATGCGATAGAGGAGTGGGGGCCCGAAGAGATGTACCCGGCGGGGAAGCCCCACTGTAATCCTCAGGCCACCAACGCTTATTAGCCAAAGTAATCCTTTTCTGGGGCCCCAGAAAAGAAACTAGATCGGGGAATAAGCGAACCCCGTTTGAGGTTTCATAGTCTCGACCGCGCATCAGAGCGCTGAGTAATGCGCTGGGTTGCCGCGACAACCCCCGCTATCAGCCGGCGCGAGACGGCACATGGTGTGCTGAACGCTCAAGCCCTTACGAGAAAGGTGAGATGAACAACGCGCCGACATGACCATGCTCTCCTGAGAGAGCATGGATCACCCACGAAAGCAATCTCACGTGTTTATATGCAAGAGAGATCGTGGCCGTCAAATGAGGACAGGAAACAACCGCATCCAGAAACACACGGTTTGAGTGAAATCTTGAAAAAGTGTTGCTCTTTTAGAAGGAAATGCTCTTTTAGAAGTGCTGAAGCACTCAGGGAGATGGCCGCGGCTCACAGCAGTCCGATTGCAAGCCTGCGTGTGAGCACTCAAAGAACGGAAACGCCCAGCCAACCAACACAGGAACAAGTGTATGTTGCAGCGGCCACTCGCTGACTCGCGCCGTCACACCAGCACCCAGGTAAGAGAGTGATCCTCCTCGAGACTCGTCTAAACACTCTTCGTAGAAACAGCTTGATACAGCAAACCGTTCGGCTCCGAAGTTAAAAAGCAATGATGCGGTATTCCACTTCCGTATTTATACCCGCGCTGCGGGGCGGTGCGTGGAATGTGTGAACCGCATGCCAATGTCCATTGGCTCATTTTAATCACTCGAAGTAGGTCAGTCTCTGGAAACAGATCCCAATTCGTCGGTCAGTTCCGACGTACGTCGAACGTGACCGACTGAAAGGGAACCTAGAATACTGTCTAACACTTGATGGCTGCTCTGTCAAGTCCTTATCGTCAGTGAGGAACCTGGTTGTGCTCTTTGATACCAATCTCTCATTTGAAAGCCACGTTTCTAGCATCTGTAAAACTGCATTATATCATCTTAAAAATATATCTAAATTACGGCACATGCTTTCAATGCAAAATGCTGAAAAGTTAGTTCATGCGTTCATGACCTCAAGGTTAGATTATTGTAATGCTCTACTGGGTGGTTGCCCTGCTCGCTTAATAAACAAACTCCAGCTGGTCCAAAACGCAGCAGCTCGAGTTCTTACTAGAACCAGAAAGTATGACCATATTAGCCCAGTTCTGTCAACACTGCACTGGCTCCCTATTAAACATTGCATACATTTTAAAATCTTGCTTATTACTTATAAAGCACTAAATGTAAATGGTTTAGCTCTCCAGTACTTGAGCAAGCTTTTAACACATTATACTCCATCACGTCTACTGCGGTCTCAAAATTCTGGACAGTTGATAATACCGATAATATCTAAATCAACTGTAGGCGGTCGATCCTTTTCCTATTTAGCACCTAAACACTGGAACAGTCTTGCTAGCATTGTTCAGGAAGCAGATACACTCTGTCAGTTTAACACATCTTTTTACTATGGCATACACATAAAATACTTTTTCAATTAAATGATTGTTAGGCTGCATTAACTAGGTCAGCCAGAACCGGGAACACTTCCCATAACACCTGATGTACCCATTACATCATCAGAAGAATGGCATCTACGCTAATGATAGACTCTCTGTTTTATCCCAAGGTTTACTGCAGTCAGCCGGATCCAGGCCGTATCCAGATCAGATGGTGGACCTGCACACATTTTGTTGTTGCAGTCTTATGCTAAAATGCCCTACATTATTTTTTTTTTTGTATCATTCTACACTCTATACCAAATAAACACACAAAAAAATGATTTGTTGATCACAGCAATTTTTTTTATTTATTTTTTTTATGTAGCAATGCATAAAAATTCAGACCCTTAACTCAGTACTTGGTAAAAGCAACTCATCAGTCTAGTCTGTTTGTTTAATGGCTTGCAACCATAGATGTCTTGTTACCACTGTTTTTCTTCCACCACAATGCACGCAGCTGTAAGCTGTGATGTCTGGTCCCAAATGGTCTGTAGCCACATATGTTATGCACCTGATCTGCCCCTGCAGGAGAGGTTATTTTTTAAAGTCTACATAATAGTGTTTCTGCCAATCTCATGTTAATCTTGAGTACTTACCTAGATAAAATGTTGACATTGACACAATGTTGAGTTTTGATCCAAACTATCATTTTGGTTGAGATTGAAATGTCAATGTTTAAAGTTTGTTGGATCAGCACACATGGGTGGAGACAGTGACATTGAACTAACAGTGATTTGTAGTTGATGACCACAAGATCATGCAGGTGTGTATCTCTGCAGAACACTAGTGGGTGTTTAATAGTGATGTTCAGTTCTTAAACAAATTGTTCTTTTGAGCCGGTTCTCAGCATTAACTGAATCGAACTTTAGGGTTGATGGCGCAAAAGCCGAGCATGTACGATTCATAAAGACCCAAATGTCAAGTCAAGTTAACTTTATTTATATAGCACTTTTACAATGCAGATTGTTTCAAAGGAGCTTCACAGTGTTAAACAGGAAAATAATGCAACAGAATTTTATTCGGCCGTACAGCCACTCCGGAGAAAATGGTGATGTCATCTAGCTCATTTCAATTATCATACAGTAACAATGTGGGCAGTAGATTAGTAATTAGATCAGTAATTTAGTTTATATGGTTAATTTAGATTACTAATTAGATTTATTTGGATATTTAGTTGAATAATTTAGTGTCCCCAACTGAGCAAGCCAAGCCAAAGGCGACATTGGCAAGAGAACCAAAACCCCATCAGGTGACCTAATGGAGAAAAATAAACCTTGGGAGAAACCAGGCTCAGTCGGGGTGCCAGTTCTCCTCTGGTCAATTAACAAACAGCGTATGATTATTATTCTGGCAACTTTACAGGTCAGGGGTCATATTAGATGATCGACTGATATTAGATTCATTGGTCATATTAGATCGGAAAATATTCAAGAACCGGCTCAAAAGAACGATTTGTTCAAGAACCGAACATCACTATTAAACACCCACTAGTGTTCTGCAGAGATACACACCTGCTTGATCTTGTGGTCATCAACTACAAATCACTGTTAGTTCAATGTCACGGTCTCCACCCATGTGTGCTGATCCAACATACTTTAAACATTGAAATTTCAATCTCAACCAAAATGATGATTTGGATCAAAACTCAACATTTTATCAATGTCACCATCCTATCTAGGTACTCAAGATTATAATGAGATTGGTAGAAACACTATTATGTACACTTTTAAAGGGTTAGTTCACCCAAAAATGAAAATTCTTTCATTAATTACTCACCCTCATGTTGTTCGACACCCGTAAGTCCTCCGTTCATATTCGGAACACAAATGAAGATATTTTTGTTGAAAGCTGATGGCTGAGAAAGGCTTCAGATAGGCCTCCATTGGCATTCAGTACATTAATACTCCCAAGACATAGAAAAGGCACTTAAAACGTCGTTACAAAGTCCATCTCACCACAGTGACTCTACAATCATTTAACGATGCGACGACAATAGTTTGTGTGCGAAAAAAAAAATCAAAATAACACCTTTATCCAACTTGTTATTGCCTTCCGTGTGTGCCTCCACGACGCTTGCACGAGAATATGACGTAGCGCCGGGGTTCGGGAATCCATGAAATGCACACTTTAGTCCCATTTTGAGAACTACGCCGAGACCGAAGCACGATCAATGTAGAATCCAACGGCTTAGACACGCACGTCTTCCTCTGCTTGTCAACAAATCGCTTCTGGGTCATATGTCCGAACGCCGGATCTGCGTCATATTCTCGCGCATGCGTCGTGGAGGCACACACGGAAGGCAATAACAAGTTGGATAAAGGTGTTATTTAGATTTTTTTTTGCGCTCAAAAACTATTGTCATCGCATCGTAAAATGATTGTAGAGTCACTGTGGTGAGATGGACTTTGGAACAACGTTTTAAGTTCCTTTTCTATGTCTTGGGAGTATTAATGTACTGAATGCCAATGGAGGCCTATCTGAAGCCTTTCTCAGCCATCAGCTTTCAACAAAAATATCTTCATTTGTGTTCCGAATATGAACGGAGGTCTTACGGGTGTCGAACGACATAAGGGTGAGTAATTAATGACAGAATTTTCATTTTTGGGTGAACTAACCCTTTAAAAATAACCTCTCCTGCAGGGGCAGATCAGGTGCATAGCATATGTTCCTACAGACCATTCGGGAGCAGACATCACAGCTTACAGCTGCGTGCATTGTGGTGGAAGAAAAACTGTGGTAACAAGACATCTATGGTTGCAAGCCATTAAACAGACAGACTAGACTGATTAGTTGCTTTTACCAAGTACTGAGTTAAGGGTCTTAATATTTATGCAATGCTACATAAAAAATAAAAAATAAAAACATTGTAGTGATCAACAAATCATTTTTTTTGTTTTGTGTTTATTTGGTATAGAGTGTAGAATGATAAAAAAATATAGGGCATTTTAGCATAGACTGCAACAACAAAATGTGCACTGTACATATCTAAAACATATTTATGTGTGGTATCTAATGTTTGAACTAATATGCATGTCAATATGTGACTAACAGCATAGACATCTAGACTAGACTAGACAAGACTGGGTGTGGGCAGTTTTAATTATGCATGCAAACTTTCAAAAAATGAAAGTTAAATGGAGAGAGATATATACCAGTTCTGATTTCACTTCCTTAAAGTGAGATACAAGTCAACTGTGCTCCACCAGGACAGAGCTGATATAAATATATCGAAGGGAGGAAGAAACAAGCAAACAAACAAAATGGGATCATCAGGCTCAAAACCAATTCCAGGTGAGAGGGTCTTTCTTCCATATGATTTTTTTTTTTTACAGTACAGAACACATACTGTATATGCACACAACATGCATTCTCCGAGAGATACTACCAAATTATCGTTAAACTTAATTGCTATATGTTTTTCCACAGAACTTGATAAACCATGGAGGGAATTTGACTTTGGGTAAGCTATACTTGTAAGCTATTCTTAAGTGCAGGCTATGTCTTATCTTTGTGCATAGCAGTCAAGACAATGATCTGCTCAGATTAATGTGCAAATACTGTGTAAGCTAAGAATTTTAATTCCCTGTAAAATAGTATTGGTATTCGGCCGCAATGTTGAATGAACACACACGAAAATGAAGGAGTGAGACTGGAACATCCAGAGCAGGCCCGGACTGGCTGTCGGGAGCACCGGGTGAATTCCTGGTGGCCTGGCAACGGATTTGGCCAGCTGCATGCCCTCTTTCTTCTTCTTCTTTTTTATAAATTATTTTAATTATTGCCTTTTTAATTATATACAATTGCCCCAATGCACTAAAGTGATCATTTCCGAATATTATATATATATATATATATATATATATATATATATAATATTCGGAAATGATCACTTTAGTGCATATATATATAAAAGCATGCATTTTGTTTATTTTGCTGCAGAAATTCAATACAAAAAATTAATGACCCATCTCAGAGTAGCTTTATAGAATGCCCTTCAGTTTTATTTCATTATCTGCAATCACCATGTTGACAATAGCAAGTTCCTGTTCTTCATTTAGGAGCTTTCCTCTGCCCCCTGAGGGAGGTAGATGTTGAATCCTTAGATAGACAAAATACAGTTACATATGAGACCAACAGGCATACAGTCACTGTAATACATGGTAAAAGTATTTACACTTTGCAGTAGGAGAAGCCCTTATACACAGGGCCAAATTAACATAAGGGCTAGGTGGGGCAGAAGCCCCAGGGCCCGAGCACGGAGGGGGCCCGTGATTGGCAGAGGAAATAATTGACAATCGATCGGGAGCACCTAAAGTTTTCCTGTTGGGCCGCTCGGCAAACCACACCACGCTCCCACATAGTAAGCGCTGTTATTTACACTACTGGAGTGCTGCAAGTGCATGGGAAAATCAAAAGCCAGGTGAAGAAACGGCGCTATACTGATTAAACCGCGCGCGCATCCAGCAGTCGCAGTCCGAGAACAGCTGGATCGTCTCACGCACAGCGCTGATGAACTCGTTCGGCGCTTTCGCCGCTCTATTGAAGTCATAACAAGCGCCAGGCAGTCACTTTATCCATTTTAATTTGATACAAGCCCAACATCATGTGTACAGTAAAGGCTCTGTGGCGAAACTAGCTAAACCAGACTGAAAAGCTCCGACCATGTAAACTGAAGTGTTGAGGTAAACTATAGGCTGCCTACACGATGGCCGTAGCCAGCTATGAGGTCTCCGAGGTCCGGACCTCTGTATTTTTCCGAGGTGTACATAATAAATGTTGTGAAATAATTGGCCAATAGAGTGCTTAATGTACACAGAAGCTGTTGCGCGAGTCGCGCAGCGCTTCAGTAAACGTTGTGAGATGTAAATAGCTAAACTAAACATTTCATATTTGACAGCTGTTTTAGGATAGAAATGTTAAACAATGAAAAGACTATCAGCCAGAGCTCAGCTTTAGGAGGGGAAGAGACAGGGCAGGAGAAGGAGACTGAGAGAAAAATAAAGAGTGAAAGAGTGATGGAAATGAGAATGAGAGAGTGATAAAATGAGGAGAGAGCAGGTATGACAGATAATCTACTGCCCACTAACATGGTTTTGAAAGCTATTTATTATTATTTAATTTTTTTAGCCTTAAAACATCTTAACATACACATATATAGATCAGAGAAATCTAAATTTTCTTGGGGGACCATGCCCTCTAAACACCCACCAAAATACCTCAAATTTGGGACCTCACAAGGTTTTAAAACTCCTTAAGGCAGTTGCATGCTCAAAAGTTGTTGCTTTTTCTGGAAACCTGTTTTCTTTGACCTCATATCTAGAGTTAATGCATTTATGCTGTTAATGTGCAGCCTGGAATATTTATATATAGGCCTATTTAATATTAAAATGGAAAATTCAGACAGTATATACTCATTGTATATCTGTGCTTTGAAGATTTTTTTTTTTTTTTAAATACTAATTATTTCTGTGGTAGAAATAGTTGTGGTACCAAGGTCGGCTACGGGGCCCTTTTTGTCATAGCCCCAGGGCCCTACATGTTCTTAATCCGGGCCTGCATACAATATCCTACTTTTGGTTTCTCGAAAATTCTGGATAATGGATACCACTGTGTCCCGGCTGAGATCTGAGATCCCGGCTGTACTTGTTCACCAGCCTCTCTGTATGATAGCCTGTGGTTTATGAGATGGTCTATGATAGCATCTCTTATTTCATCAATTACCCTAATTCTGGCCCTTCTTTGAGCGCCACCTAACTCCTCAATCTCTACCTTGTCCTTGTCCAGGCATTCCTCTCCCTTGCTCTTGTCCCGCTCCTCTCACTTGTCCTGGTACTCATCTTCCTCTCCCCCATGCAGGCTTTTTTATTGTTTTTATATTGTTCCTTTTTCATACAAGAGCAGCCCAAATAGGCTCTCTTTTACTGTATACCATATGGCCATGTGATTGAAAGAACATCAACACCTGAACAATTCCTAGATGGGAATCAGCTGTGATTTATATATTTGCATAATGTCAATCAGCTGTTTCTCCGTAACAATGGAATAAAATACAGGGGATATATTTGTGTTTCAATTCACAATATAAACAGTTTTTTTTTATTGTAAAAAAAAAACTGTATTACTAAGTGGCAGTAGTTTGGCCCACAAACATGATCAATTCTCATATTTTCTTTCTTTCAACAAAACTGTAGTGAAGATCTAAGGCCCCGTTCACATCTCAAGTCTTAATGCTCAATTCTGATTTGTTGCTCAGATCCGATTTTTTTGTTTGACTGTTCACATTACCTTTTAAAATGTGGCCCATATCTGATTCCAGTGTGAACTGTTTGAGGATTCAAACTAACCAGCATGCGCAAAAGAACAATAACAATGACATCAGACGCAGCACGCTGTGGCACTAAAGTTCGGGAGGTTATGGAGGAAGCAAGCTTTTTCTCCTTTATTTCAAAATGTTTGTGTAATGGAAGCCGTAACATTAATGAGCAGGTGCTGAAGAGGACAAGAACGAAGAGAAAGAGACCAAAATTGGTTATTTTGGCCTTTTGCAGGTTTAACGGCTGACAGCTGGGTTTATCGCCCATAACACGGCTAATCTCGTTATAAAATGGGCAGGTGATGCGACCACGACCGCTTCGGTTGTTAGAATCATTTGCTTCTTTAAATTTACCTTTAAGACTCTTTACCTTCCTTTGGCATTGAAGCCACGTTCTTCTGTGTCCCCGTACTTCCATTTCGTGTGCTATTTTTTTTCAAAAATGGAGCGATTACGGTAGGATCCTTCTAGTTTAGCTTGAACTGAAGTATCTCCCCATATACTAATTAGGTCTAACACCTCACTCTCCCTCCATTGCCTCGCTCCATCGCTGTTCTCCATATCTAGTCAAGTTTTTAATGTTACTGTCTGTGTCTGTTGTGTCTAGGGCTAACTCGCCGGCGCATAATTGTGACAAATGTCGACGTAGATTGACGTAAAAGTCGCATCAAATCCGCCTTGGTTGTTCACACTGCGGCCGCATTGAAAAAAATCAGATCTGGGTCTGATTCAGGACCACATATGTATGTGGTCTAAATCTGATTTGAAAAAATCAGATCTGGGCAAGATTTGAGTGTTCACACTAACTCTGAAGAAGTCTGACCTGGTCACTTGACCCCAAAAAAATCTGATTTGGGCCACTTTTGCCTGCAGTGTGAACGGGGCCTAAAAGTTTGCTTGCTTATACAAACACTGGGGAAATAGAGAAATTTACATAAGATCTAAATAAGGTCTAAATGACCTAAAATCCCAAAAGAAGAGCATTATTTTTGTTTTACTTCTAACAGGAAATTAGCATTATATCATTTCATAAAAAGTGTAGTTTTAATGCTTTTCCAAATATAGCCGGTTAGACTGCATTGTGCCACGTACATATAACAAATCTGCTGTAAGTGAAGTTCTGTAGGGAACAGGATTGTGTTTTGTTTTTACAGACAGAAAGAAGCCCTGAAAGAAAAGCTGGAAAACTTCTCTCTGAGTCATCCAGATGTAAAGGAAATCAAGATCCTGGTAGCTGGACAAGTTGGAGCAGGAAAGTCCAGCTTTATGAACTCCATCGATAGTGCCTTTAAAGGAAGGATCTCCTCTAGAGCACTAGTTGATACAACTACTGGTGGCAGTCATAGTTTCACACAAAACGTAGGTATTTGTTACCTATACAGAAGTTGAATGTTTTCTAAAAGACCCAGAAATGTCATTTGACCCACTCTTGAGCATTTTAGATAATCATGTGAGGATTTCTTGGAAATTGTTCACAAATATTTATGCTTCTAAATGTTTGGTCTTCATTTGTAGTTCAAAGGATTCACCATCAACAGTGGGGGAAAATCTTTGCCCTTCGTCTTCAAGGACATAATGGGCTTAGAACCTGAGGTGTTGGTTGGGGCGCAAACAGATGACATCATCAATGCTGTGTTTGGCCACGTGAAGGATGGCTATAAAGTAATAAACCACAACATTAACATTTTAACATCAAGTTATGTTTGATGTTTAACATATTTTTGTTGAATTTCCAATCTTAGTTCAATGAGAAGGAGGCACTCACTCACAAGGATGAACTTTACACCAGTGACCCTACACTCTCCGATCAGGCTTTCTGTCTGGTTTACGTCATAGACGCAGATAAAGTCCAATTCACAGATGCTAAACTTATTGACAAGTTGAAGATCATCCGCCAGAGAATCAGTGATAAGGGTAAAACTGACCCCTGAATGTTTGATTATGATTTTCCTTCATGAGTGGAGAGAGAAGTGGGTATAAAGTTCAATATCTTGTTATTGAACCTTTACATTGCCTCTGCATTTGCTGTAGGGATTCCTCAAGTGATTGTCATGACCAAAGTGGATGAAGCATGTCCGCTGGTCAACGAGGATCTAAGGAAGATCTACACTAGCAAGATCATCAAAAAGAGGGTATGTCATATCATTCAATGACTTACACTTTTCCAGTATACACATATTGCAAGTATTTGCCCATGTTGATCTGATTATCTCTAACAGCCACATCTAATTTTCTGACCTAACATTCTGTTCCTGTCCAGATGGAGATGTGCAGTGCCAAAATTGGCTTACCATTGTCAAACATCTTCCCAGTGAAGAACTACCATGATGAGATTAACACAGAGGATGACGTTGATGTTCTGATACTTAAGGCGCTTGAACAGATTGTTCAGAGTGCCAATGATAGATTGGTGGACATTCAAAGTGACTGACAAAAATCACATATATTAAGCGTAGCGTTATTTCTGGCAGGTCACATTAGTCAAACTCACATCAACTGACTGTCAGCTGATCACATCTACACTGTAAAAAATGTAAGGCCTGTCCAATTCAAAATTTTCAAGTGAGCGATCACATCTAAATTTTTCAATTGGCCAAATTGAATTTCTGTTAATTGAATTGTATCCATTGTGGCAACAGTCTGTTAACATGGGCTCAATTAGAAATAATATGTTGAGCCAATGGAAAAATTTTATTTACCAACACTGTAAAAAATGTCAGGCATCTCCAATTTAAAATTTTCTAGTGACCGATCACATCTAAATTTTTCAGTTGGCCAAATTGAATTTCTGTTAATTGATCAAATTTAATTCACAGAAATTAAATTTGGCCAACTAAAAAATTTAGATGTGATCGGTCACTAGAAAATTTTGAATTGGAGAAATGTTTTACAGTGAAACTGTGAGATTGGTCCAATTAAATGTTTTAAATTGTAGTCACAATTGTTTATTTCTCACTGTCCCAAAAGACAAAAATGACTAAAAACATAGCCTAAATATATTTAGCAAAATACAGAACACAGGGTTGACATTTTATCACATTACTTTATTAATAAGTAAATTCCAACACAGGATTTTGGTGAAAATACCTTATTTTCAAAAAGGAAGATTCAAGAAGTCTTCTGCATAACGGGATGTCTTAATGTGGTGAAGAAAACGCGGCACTGCATAGGCTAAAAACCTGCAAAATAAAAATAAAAACTAACATTAATGACAAAGCTCCCCAGCATCACATCTGGCAAATGACAGAACAGAAGTTCCTTCATTATATAATAAGGATGAGACGAATGAATGGATGAATAAGATAATCACGAGCTTGACGTGTTTGATATTAAAAGGCATTAACTCAAGCCCTAAAAGGCCGACGCCAAATGCAATCTCCGGCACCGTGTTCAACGGTCGCATGCCGCACATATCACACAAATGACTTACATTTACATTTACATTTATGCATTTGGCAGACGCTTTTATCCAAAGCGACTTACATTGCATTCAAGGTACAAATTTTACATTTTTGTCAATTCTTGCTTTCCCTGGGAATCGAACCCATGACCTTGGCGTTGCTAGCGCCATGCTCTACTGTTTGAGCTATAGGAAAGCTCGGAATAGGAGAAAGCTCGAGCTATAGGAAAGACTTAATTTACTAATTACCTATTATTTTATACATATAAGACATGAGGAAAATAAAACTATTGGCTACCATTAGATAATTATGTGGTAAACGAGAACACACTCATGAAACCAATGAATGCATGAACTCGTGATTCTACAAAATGTCTTTTAAACTTCATACCGGGTCATAAAGCCAAACTCTGGATAATAATTTCAGTGCTAAATAGGAATATGACGTCTATCACAGCATGCATAAAGAAGCTCTTTCAGTATTATAAGCAGCTATCGCGTTTCTCCAGAGCTAATTACCCTCCTCCATCCCCTGCTCCTCATCTCTTCACAAATTATGTTGTACATTTAAATATTGACATTAATGATATTTGGTTCTGTTCTGTTCACCCTAAAAGGGGTTTATTGCTGCTCTCCCTGCTCTCATCCATGCTAGGATGCATGGATGTGCAGGGAGTTCTTGCCCAGAACAGAACCAGCATTCCAAACTATATGCTAATTGTAATTATAAGAAATACAGTCATTAATGCATTTGGAGTGGGTCATTTTTTGAATGTGAAATATTTTCTTTATCACAGGAACACCATTTTAGGAATATTGTGGATTAAAATGACTATAGAGAGGATTATGTTTTGTGTTTAGTTTGATAAATGTACAGTGGGGTTCAAAGTCAATGAGAATCTGAGACACAAAATCTAATGTAAACCTGAAAATGTATTAAAAGATTCACTGTAAATTCTAACAAGTTCAGTTTACTTAAAAAAAGTTTGGAAACCGGATTGACTTATTTTTGCAAAGCAAACTTAAAGGGAAACATTCAGTTAATTTAATAATCAGCTAAAAGTAAAGACAGCTGTAAATTAAGTAATAAATATCAAGTTAGCTTTATGCCAATTCTAGTTAACATACTATAGAATATACTAATCTTACTTAAGATTGAATAGTAACATTACTTGAGTAATTCCATTTAGCTAACAGTGTTATATTATGTTCTGCAAACATCTTAAATACTATTATTCTCAACATAGTTTTAATCTGTCATTTTCAGCTATGGCGACTTAAAAAAACGATGTGCAATCGGTTTCCACGTTTTCTTCAAGTAAAGTGAACGTATTTTTAGTAATTCAACTAGCATTGAATGCACTTAACATACAATTAAGTAAGCTTAATGCATTAAGTTGTTCTTGCTTAAATAATTTAAGTTTTGTCAACTTAATTCTATCTGTGATCTGAGAAGTGTACTCCCAGAATGCATTGCGGCATGAATAAATGAATTGCTTTGTTTTACTATTTTTGGATTTATTTTACCATTTTATTTGCTGTCATTGGTCAGTATAACCCCAATAAAGACAGGAAAGAAAAAAAATGTATAATGGTCTTATTAAGTAAAAAAAGAAACCATTGTTATGTTTTGTATGCTGAATGTTGAAGTCTGTGACTCAAGTATGGTCAATTGTAAGATATTGTCACTTATATAGAGGGATTATCAACCCAATAAAAAGTTTGTGTCATAAGTGTTAGCAATAAAATGTTAAAATATTATTTGACATGAAATAGTTATATCATATATATATATATATATATGTATAAATTATATATTCTTTGAAATCAAAGAACTGTGATTTATTGTTGCATTGCTGCATAGAAAGAGAATTACACTAATAAAAGAAGTAATCAATAAATTAAGTTCCAAGTGTCCAACCAAAGGGAACACTAATCACCATAAAGGTGAGAAATTTTAGGAAATCAACATTAATTTTTGAAGACAACTTATGTGACGTTCTCCCAAAATTTGTAGTTGTATTGTCAATAACATTCAAGATGACTGGAAAATGAGTGAATGCAACTAATAAGAACGATGACTTCAGAAGTGGAGGAAATTAGTGAAAGTCTAAGAATTGCCCCGCCTCAAAAACCTTTTGCCCCACATGTCTTTTATGTTTTTTTGTTTGTTTGTTTTTTGCTTTGGCAAAACGGTACCCAAACCAGTCAAGTAATGTTTACTTGGGTGTAAATCTCCATCCATTAGCCCAAAAACCGAAAACTAATGACGTGGTCAAAAGGAATTCTGCGTGTAAGCCTTTTCAGCCTTTCGGTGAAGTTCTTTTAATTTATTGACATCTCATTTTAAATCTGACTCCATTAATAAGTTTATCTGACTCCAATTCTAAGTGACTCCATAAAGTGTGCTACATTTAGAGTTTATCAGCTGATTTTATGATTAGTTGCGATTTAATTTAGATCGTTGATTTTCTTTATATCTTCCTAGTTTTTATATTCGTTCATCGAGAGACCCTAAATCGCATAGAGACAGACGCATCCGGACATTGCGCGCTCACGGACACAAAATGGTTACTTCTGTAATTAGTCAGAGGGTGCAGGGTGAATATTTTACCTTTAAGTGGTTGCACATGCTCACTCAACAAAAAGTGTAATTTTAGTAATATTCACGGACTACAACGTGCTAACCCAGCGATAGTCAGAAATCGGAATATCGTGTACGCTGCGCTCCATGCTTCAGTCGTACCGTCATCGGTGTGATCTATCATAACCCTAGATTTTGCGGTAATAAAGGAGTAAACATTGATCCATACTAGAATAACGATTTCGGAACCATACAAGAGAAATCAAGGTTAACATTTATTTTGGCCAGACAGGAAAAGTAAATACGTAAGCAAGAATCCATGGTACACAACTTATCAGCGTAAAAACATAAAACACAATTGCAAAGCAATATGAAAATAATTTAAAAGAGTCATCATGTCTGGCACATCTACATGCAGTTTGCACGGGGGGTCTGATTGCAGAATATTCCCCCAGAGAGTTAGATTATCCAGCCTTAAATACTCCAACTAGAACAAAAGGGCTGTAAATATTTGCAACACCCCCACCTGGTTTTGGGGAGTGGATCAGATATCTTTGAAGAGACTACTCAAAGGAGAACTGAATTCTCATTAGTTTTCCAATCTTTCTAATACTACCATTGACTGCAGTGAAACTGAGACCATTTTACCAGGGCCGGCTCTAGCTCTTTGGTTGCCCTAGGCGAGATTGAGTTTTGAGTCCCCCCCCCCTACCCCCCCTACCCCCCCCCCCCCCCCTAATTGTTCAGCCCACCGGCAACTATAGTTGCCAGTGTATAGTTGTCATTTTCCTTCTGTAAGTATTTTTCTAGATATTATCCATGTTTTATATCTTAATGACACACAAGCAGACAACCAAATAAAGGATTTCAAGAAAAAAAAAAGTATTAATTTCCTTCCTGTCACATGAGACTGCCCACTTCCTACCCCTACTTCCAGGGAGCACAACAAAGGCAAACCCTCCCAAAGAAAGGATATTTTCATGTTACTAATAAGTATTTTTTGTTGACATATATCAACATAATCATGAAGGTCTCTAGAATCATCCAAACATAACAAATCATACAACAGATCTATAGTTTTTAGTATACTTAGTCAAACATAATAAATTTGATTATGAATACAGATTGATCTGTTGAAAGCAGTTATTTTGATTTAGATGCTAAATGTTCTCCTCTTATACATATTTGACATTGAAGGGGTGCATACAACTACAGTTGCCACAGATTCAAATACGATTTTCAAGAAAAAATACAAAAACCTGGGGAAAATAAATGCAGGACATGCCATTCAGAAAAAAATTGGGCACAAATGGGTTAAGTATTTATAAAAACTATACAAACAAAAATGCTCCTATAGTTACTCCAAGATTTAAAAAGCTAATTATGACTTAAATGATACACTCTAATAAATTGCACATACAAAAATGTTACAAAGAACGTTGGAGGATATTTAACAAATTATGACTCAAACTATGGATGAACAAACAAAAAGGCTTTTATAGTCACTCCAACACTTAATCAAGAAAATTAAGACTTGAAGGATCAACTGCAATAAATTGTTCATACACAAATGCTAGAAAGAATGTTCAAGGATATTTACCAAATATTAACTCCATAAACTGTGCAAAAACTCTCTTAAGCACCTGTCAAGACACTTAAGCAAATTATGACCCATAAACTGGATTAACTATACCCTCTACAAACAAAAGTGCTATTATGGATACACTGTATTTACCACTAAAAAATTAAAATATATAAGTTCTTGTAGCTCTATCCCTATCTTAAATAATAAAAGATGAACAGTTGTTTCTGGCATTTCTATTCACCTTCAAAATTGACGCAGCATTAAAATTTGGCTCGTCTGGATTTCCTTATTGTCAGTGAAATGCGTAGTAATATGTAAATAACTAGCTAGCTAGTGATAGCTTAGTGACAGCAATAAAACGTCCAATGCCGTCCAATATTAGTTGATAATATCGATAATACGAAGTAAATTTATTTCGTTTGACACCTTTATGGCTGAGATGAGAAGACTTACCTCTATACTGGGCTTTCTTGTGATCGTCTGCCTTTCTCTTTTTCCGTCCCTGTGCACTCGAGGGTTTAGACGCTTCATTTTTGAAGAACGCGCCAGTGCTTGCCTGACCTAACGCCTGAACGCCTGTGCTCGACATTAATCACTATCAATTCAATCTAATAATCAGGTTAAGTAATTAAACGTGCGGCTGAGGGGGCGCCCAAGGATGATCATGTTTAATAAACAGTATGTTTTATTTCGCTTGTTTTAATTCTATGCTTAATGGGAAGTAAGTTTAAGGGCGCCACTAGAGGGCGCCTGGCTGCGCCCCCAACACATTTGTCGCCCTAGGCAACCGCCCAGCTCGCCTATAGCAAACGCCGGCCCTGCATTTTACCATTCGCACTGAGACCTTTAAAAAGACATCAAACATGAAAAGGATAAAACAATAAATTTACAAATAACATCATCACTGATATATCTGCGTTTGGTGACTTGAAACCAGGACAAGGAGAGGGCAAAATGGGGAGGGGGGAGGAATGTTTGTCAGGGTGTTGTCACAGTTTGTGTGAGATCTTTTCCTCAAGATTAGTGACTTTTATTGTTCAATTACTGAGGTGTGTATCTCAGCTTTTGTCTTAGCACCAAAACCGACTCTTACATGGGTTTTCTGAGTGGTTGGTAATGAAGGCATATAGCATGCAAATGGTTCAGATTACTAAATTATTTTAAGTAAATTCAACAAATGATTGGACATTAAGTTAAATAAAAAGTCTTAGTAAGTCTCAGTAACTGTTGGGTTTACAGTGATTCAGAATTAGATTTTTTTTTCAAAGAGAAGGAAAGTTATGATTTAAAACCTTTCTACATTTAACAACATTAAAACTTAAATTGCATGAACAAACTTTAGGAACAATTCAGTGACACATATTTTAGATTCTTCAAAACATTTATGAACAAAATAACTTTTGCTTATGAGTAAATCCAATTTTTTTAATCTTGAATTGTTCATTTTTCTTGATAATACATGTATTCAGCCTGTCCTAATGAATTGGGGTTTCTGGAGCAATGGGTACATTCAGATATTCAGCATAACTTTCTTGAAATTCATGTTTAAATGTATTCACTGAAAGACTTCCATTCCAGTGGTTGCGGTGATTTCTCAAGTATAGGCTATATATTTCATACAGACCATTGCAGTGATACTCGTACAGTCAAGTCAATGGCATTGATCACGCATAAACTGACATTTAACAAAAAGAGACTGGGTTGTGTTGTCATGTTTAATTTTATTACAGTGATTATCATATGCACACTTATTATCTGTACCACATATTAATGTTAATTTTTTTATTATTTTTTTAAACGAAAAGAGGCAGAGTTGTGTTTTATATTTCGTTATAAATTTGTTTTTAAAATACGTGCAGTGAAGATAATCAAGGTATGTGTTGCCTGAACCACAATTGTGTGGCTATAATATGTTAACGTTTTTTTATTTTATTTGTAATAAGGGCACTGTAAGTCGCTTTGGATTAAAGCGTGTGCCAAATGCATAAATATAAATATATTTTATTTTATGAAAATGAAAAGAGGCAGAGTGGTGTTTTTTTTACATATTTCGTATTTTATTTTATTCGCCTAAAATATTTAGCCCAAGTTTCGTCAGTCTGGTGTGACAGTCTTGCCTGGGCGGTCTTTCTGCTAAGTGGAGCTGCACAATGAGGAAACCAAATGTGGAAATGAAGGATCCAATAAAGAGAGAGTAAATCAGTTCCACAGCATATCTCGTTAGTACTCTGCAGCATATTTTGAATTTTTTAGAGGATTTGGCATATCTGAATTTAAAAGAGTGCCCTTCCCACATACATTGGAGTAAATAGATAAAAATGGTCTCATTTTACAGAAAACACTCTGAATTTTAACACAGTGGTGGAATATTGCATATATTATATTTTATAAATGCACAATTTTATGATAAACACATATAAAAAGTCATTTTTTGATACTGTTTTTAATTAATATTTTATATATATATATAAAAAAAAAATTGACCTTTTTTTTCTATGTCCCTTTAGAATTTTTCTTTTGATTCCACTAGGTGTCAGTAAACAGGGGAAAAAAGAATTTTCTTGATATCTCATTCCAAAAAAATTTTTTTGAGATTAATCTGTGCAAACGTACTCGGTTACTTAACGTAACCTCGGTTCCCTGAGATAAGGGAAGGAGTACTGCGTCTTTAAGACGCTATGGGTAGGTTCTCCTACTCTCGAATATACTGAAGTAATTGTAAAATCACGCAGTGCTACTGCCCAGTCAAAACAGTGTCGAGACATCTCGCACGCTATTGGCTGGCCAGTGGGAACTGCATGAACCAATGGCAGAACAGCGTAATCTGAGCGAACCAATGGGCACAAAGCCCGCGAAGCTGAGCGCAAGAGCCCGCGAAAGGGGCATATAAAATACGCTGTAACTGTCAAAAACGTCAGGTTAAATCGACTGAAGCGACGATCACCCGAGTCAGCGCCATAGCACGGCCGTCTACGCAGTACTCCTTCCCTTATCTCAGGGAACCGAGGTTACGTTAAGTAACCGAGTACGTTCCCTTTCGAACGGTCAGTTCGTACTGCGTCTTTAAGACGCTATGGGAGCCTATTTAATCCCGCCGTGCTATGATAAGCGCAGTGACATGTACTCCCTCAAGTTTGAACACTTATTAGAAAGGGCTCAAGACTAGAGTTACTGACACATCATTTATATTAATAATATATATGTACACACGTCTTATACAACTGGGCTCATAGAGGCCGGTAACTATAAGGAATGTGTAAGCATTGAAGCATATGAAGGCCCCAATGCCAACTTATGACGGGGACGGGCTTACAAGGCCGTCTGATATTCATTAGGCCGTCTTAGTATTTTTATACAGCGAAGACTTGTGCCTGCAGTGCAGGGACATCCAGACTGAAGAATCTGGTTAAAGTAGATGGTGAGGACCAACCTGCCGATCTACAAATGTCACCCATAGAAAAACTCCACTAGACCACGCCCAAGAGGAGGCCATGCCTCTGGTGGAGTGAGCTTTGACACCTATGGGGCATTGGAGGCCCATAGTGTCATATGCTAACGCTATCGCGTCCACTAGCCATCTGGCTAGGTTTTGTTTGGTGACCGGAAGTTCCCTAGTTCGGTCACCAAAACTTACAAAGAGCTGCTCCGACTGTCTAAAGTGGGAGGACCGCTCAATATATGCTCTAAGCGACCTAACAGGGCCGAGCAGGTGTAACTGTCTCTCATCCTCCGAAGTGGGGAGGGCAGAGAGAGTGATTACCTGTGCTTTGAACGGTGTTGAAAGCACTTTAGGTACATAACCATGCCCTGGTTTGAGGATGACTTTGGAATCGCCTGGGCCAATTCTAAACATGACGCGTTCACAGATAACGCTTGAATGTCACTGACACGCTTAACAGATGCCAGTGCTAGTAGCAGGGCAGTTTTCAGCGAAAGTGGCTTTAATTCAGCCGTCTGCAGCGGCTCGAAGGGAGGTCTTTTTAGTGCTCTTAGGACCAATGAAGGTCCCAGGATGGCACCGTAGGAGGGAGAAGGGGGTTAAGCCTCCTGGCTCCTTTTAAGAATTTTATGACCATGGCGTGTCTGCGTACTGATTGGCCAGCTATAGGCGTATGAGATGCGGCGATAGCTGCCGTGTAGACTTTGAGTGTGGATGGAGTGTGTCCTGCATCCAACATCTCTTATAGAAAAACAAGAATTTGTGATATCTCGCCTGACACTGGGTTATAGTTCCTGACTGAACACCAGTCAGAGAACACTGACCATTTAAGGGCATAGAGACGTCTAGTAGACTGAGCTCTAGCTTCACTGATGGTGCTCAAGACACTCACTGGGAGGTTCTTGAGCCCCCCTTGAGTTGCCAAACATGTAACGCCCACAATTTTGGGGTGGGGGTGCCGGATTGTCCCGTTCGCCTCAGAAAGGAGATCTTTCCTTAGGGGAACTGGCCATGGGGCTGCTGATAGTAACTGAATCAACTCGGGAAACCTGATGTGGGTTCGCCAGAGTGGAGCCACTAGCAGGACTGTGTGCTCGCATCCCCTGATCCTTTTTTAAAATCTGGGGAATGAGCGGTACTGGTGGAAAAGCATAAAGTATGCAGCTGGGCCATTTGTGGGCCAGCGCATCCTTGTTCTTTGAAAAATAGATTGGGCAATGACAGTTGTCTTCGGAGGCGAAGAGGTCGACCTCTGCCCTCCCAAAAACACTCCATCTCATTTGAACCATTTAGGAATGGATGGCCCATTCCCCCGGGGACACGAGGCCCCTGGAGAGCATGTCTGCTCCCTGGTTCAGTCTGCCTGGCACATGCACTGCTTTTAGTGAATGTAATTTGCCTTTTGCCCATAGGAGGAGATGTCTGACCTGTTGGTTGAGCCATCTCGACCTGAGCCCGCCTTGGCGGTTTATGTAGGAGATCACAGTCGTGTTGTCCGTGCGGACTAGAACATGGTGACCTGAGAGACGTGGTAAAAAAGTCTTGAGGGCTAGCACTACTGCCAGCATTTCTAGGCAGTTTATGTGCAACCGTGACTCCGTGCTCGACCATGAGCCGAAGGCCGGTTCGCCCTCGTACAGAGCGCCCCAAACTGAGTTGGAGGTGTCCGTGGTGACCACCATCCGTCTGGAAACTGTTTCCAAGTGACCACGGGGCCAGGGATTTGACACAGCCGCGGCCCACTTTGATCCAAAGCTGGCCTGAATGCCACGCTTGGGAAGGAACCCGTGATTTCAGCCAGTACTGCAGGGGGCGCATGTGCTTCATACCCAGCGGAAGTACTGGAGAAGCTTTTGCCATTAGGCCTAGCATTCTCTGAAATTTTTTAGGGGTGTGTAGGTTCCCATTTTGAATGAACATGCAAGCTGCTGTGTAGTCAGAGCGCGTTCGTCCAATAGCCACGGCCTCATTTGGGCTGAGTCTAAAATCGTTCCCAGGAAGGAGGTTCTCTGCCTGGGAAGCAATAAGCTCTTGCCTGTATTTATTCTGAGACCCAGGCATTCTAGATGGCTGAGTAGCATAGATTTGTGAGATTTTATTTCTTCCTCTGACTGGGCCAGTATGAGCCAGTCGTCGAGGTAGTTCAGAATGCGCATTCCCGCTTGTCTTAAGGGGGAGAGAGCTGCATCCATGCACTTCGTGAAAGGACAGGCCAAATGGCAGGACTGTGTACCGATAAGCCTTCCCGTCGAACGCGAATCTCAAAAACGGTCTGTGACGTGGGATAATTTGGATATTAGAGTAAGCATCTTTCTGATCCAATGAGAAAAACCAGTCCATCGGGCAGATTTGCGCGATGATCTGTTTTAATGTCGGCATTCTGAAAAGCCTTTTGATAGAGCCTTGTTCAGGTGTCTGAGATCTAAGATGGGCCTGAGGCCGCCATCTTTTTTTTTTTTTTTTTTTTTTTAACTCGCCTTTATGGCGGTAGAATGCAGGGGAGCACGCATTAAAGCGGACTCGTAGTTTACATTCATTGCATGAAAAACATTCAGAACAGTATTTTTCTCCCTGACCGGAACAAAAACGGGCAGAGGGGAGAGATGTGACACTGTGCGGACAGCACTTATGTGTAGCGGCACACACCTGTAGTGGGCGCGTGCTCTACATATAGAGCGCTCTCGGCGTGAGCAGTAATCTGTGAGAACAGTGCTATGTGCAAGGTGCATGTATTTTAGTAAAGTCATTGTTAAAACACAGCGTTGATGTGCAGGCGAGCGTGTTTGACAACAGGCTAGTTGACTGCAATATTTACATCTCCAGTCGCCTGAACCGAGGGGATTGAGAGAATGTAAAGTAAGTCTGTAGTGGTAATCCGGCCACAGCAGGACTTTTGAGTGGTTCTATAGCGCTGAATTAAGTGCTTATATGCAGGGGTACACCCTATGTAGGGGACACACTGCCTGCAGTCATAACAGAGGAAAGAACTCTTAATTGTTTATTAGGATCACCAATAAAACAGCGTTCTGTGTACAGGCGTGCATGTTTTATAACAGGCTCGTTTACTGAGAGAAGTGGTTGAAGGCTTGGCCGCCATTCACTAAATTGAGACTCACTGAGAAACCTGTGAGAGCGGGGCTCGAACCGGCAACCCTTTGTGCGAAGTACACCGTAACAGCAGAGGGCGTGGCTATGACGTAAGTCGCGCTCTTGACGGTGTTTTCAGTGTGTGTGGCGTGCGTGTTTCATAACAGGCTCGTTTACTACACTGTTGAACCTTTCCAGTCGCCTGAATAGGGGACTGAGAGAAGTGGTTGAAGGCTTGGCCGCCATTCACTAAATTGAGACTCACTGAGAAACCTGTGAGAGCTGGGCTCGAACCGGCAACCCTGTGTGAAGTACACCGTAACAGCGGAGGGCGTGGCTATGACGTAAGTCGCGCTCTTGACGGTGTTTTCAGTGTGTGTGGCGTGCGTGTTTCATAACAGGCTCGTTTACTACACTGTTGAACCTCTCCAGTCGCCTGAATAGGGGACTGAGAGAAGTGATAGAGTGAAAAAGACGCAGGGCTTGGCCGCCATTCAAGACGCCATTATGCGCTAGACAGCGAGGCAGCAATGACGTAAGTCGCGCTCTAGATAGTGAGCGCGCTGGGAGAGAGAGAGGGGCGCACGCGCTGCCGCTGAGGAAGCGCGAGCTGCAGTGACAACAGCCTGTAGCGTAAGGCGCACTCTCAATATCTCCAGCAGTCTGAGAGAAAGTAATGCGGGAAGCTCCGGCATTAGTTTGCTCGTCCACTCTGGCTTTCTCTGTCCGCGCGCTTCTTAGCGCGGCCCGAGTGAGAGAAGAGGAAGAGCGAGACATTGGTAATAGTGCGGATTCGTCTTCCTCATTGCCGCCGAATGAGACCAAGCCCTCTGCGTCGAGCGGAGGGAGCAGGTCCGATCGAGGGAACGTCACAGGAGAAACGTCTCTCTGAGGTGAAGACGAGTCACGCGGGCACTGGGCCGACGTGAACTCGCTAGCCTCGGTATACTCAGCCCTCTGGCTCCGCCGTTCTTTCCCGCCGAGGCTTCGGGCGGAAAGGGGAACGGGAGAGCGCGAGGGCCGGGGTCGCGCTCTGAAAAGAGCGCTATCCGCGAACGGAGGGAGGAAATGGGCATACCCTGCAGTGAGAGCAGCCGGACCCGGCGAGAGCAGCGTCCGCGTGGGCCTTGCCCAGACAGATCACGCACCCTTCGTGGTTATCCTCCTAGTGCAGGTAAGTACTGCACACAAGTGATATGTTTTCTCAGTATTGTACAAAAAGGATACACCGTAGTGTTTCACCAAAGAGCGCAGGGGAAAGGCGTGACAGCTCGCGGGATCGCTGGCGATTTGAGCGCGCTGAAATACAGCAGTCCGCTGACTCTCGCAGGACGTCCGGGCTGGTTAGTTCGCTATTCCGCTGCAGGCTCGTCAATTCACGGTGAAGGTGGTGTAGTTCGAGTTTATCAGCGAGGACCGTAGATCGTCGCTGAAGGAGATTAATCTGACGTTTTTGACAGTTACAGCGTATTTTATATGCCCCTTTCGCGGGCTCTTGCGCTCAGCTTCGCGGGCTTTGTGCCCATTGGTTCGCTCAGATTACGCTGTTCTGCCATTGGTTCATGCAGTTCCCACTGGCCAGCCAATAGCGTGCGAGATGTCTCGACACTGTTTTGACTGGGCAGTAGCACTGCGTGATTTTACAATTACTTCAGTATATTCGAGAGTAGGAGAACCTACCCATAGCGTCTTAAAGACGCAGTACGAACTGACCGTTCGAAAGGGAACTATATTATCACTCCTACTCCTCTCCATTGATTTTCCATAGCCGCTAGGAAATCGAAAAGAAGGCTCCGCCTCCTCAACTTTGTAAAGGGAGATCTCTGGCTCTGATTGGTCTAGAAGCATGATCGACATGTCTATAGAAAGCTGAGATACACAGCTTTTTTGACGTATCACGCAATACGTGATGACGTCATCATAAATCGCGGCTAACACAGCCGATCCAAACTAAGGATAATAAGAGTATTTGTCTGCATCGCATGTTTTGATCTGGACATCGGTGACATATTACAGTGTCATTTGGCCATGCATGCTCACAGACATGTGAAAATACTCTCATTTTGAAGAAAACAACCTAAGGAACGAGCTGATATAGCGTTTGTGGCTAGTAGCTCCACACGGAGTAAGTGATCCGAGCAGGAATATGACTCATGTGTTTGCTTGTTCAAAAGAATCGATTCAGTTTTCGTAAATCTTTTGATAATAATGTTACTGTAAATTGTTGGATCGGTGAAATAAAATGCACAGTGATATTCTGGAGAGTGAGAGCTTTTGGTGAGTTTATGTGATATAAATATTAAATTTAATATCGCTCATACCATTTTTTCAAGGGGGGGTCGTCGCGGGGGGGTCGAATTTAGACCTTATTATCTTCTTCTATGTAACATAAATGCTAAAGTGATTGGGTTTTCCTGAAAGCTGAGGTTCTAAGCTTTCAAACAATACCATATATATTTATGTTTGTGATGCACAACTTAGAGATTTTTTAAAATGATTATGATGATGCAAAATTGGACCCACCGGTGGGTCCGCAGAGTTTAAGTGGTTCTTTCTTTTTAATCCTTTTAAACTCATGAAATATTTCAGCTTTGTGATCGTATAGTGGATTATTTTTGGAAGCTGAGAAGTTATAATAAACATTTTCAATTAATTAATCACAATCAAGTCAATGAAAAACAGAACAATTAAATTAAATATAAAGGGAAACATCCCCACCTAGCGGTGAACATGCACAATACATGAATAAAACAATTAATCCATAAAACACATAATACCAACACATTTTACAAACATACCTGCACAATGAGGAAACCACACGCGGAAATTAAGGATCCAATAAAGATAGAATAAATCAGTTCTACATAAAACACAAGACAACACACAAATGAATTACGATTGTGCCATGTAATACAAAATCAAAATAAATCATTATAAAACAACACATTCGACACCAAACGCATATAACAAGTTCTCTAAGGAGTTCATTGAAGGAAAAATCATAAACAAAAGCAAGTATTTAATTCTCTGCCTGCTCAAAACGTGCAATTTACCCAAAGCATATCTCATTAGTTCTGCTGTGGGTGATCCCCATTAATCCACGAGCTAAATGCCATTAGAGATGTCCGGTTCGCGAACGAATCGTTCTTTTGAACCGGTTCTTTTTAGTGAACCAAATCGGACTGAATCGTTCTAAACAGTTCGCATCTCTAGTAAGCACTAATCCACAAATGTATAAAGTTAATCACTTTTTGATGTGTCTGACTGTCCCTCTGACTCAAAATAAACCAACATCCTGGAGTTATTCAGTTACTCCAACAATAAACTTAACCTACTGTAAGAGAAAACTGATGATGACAAGCACGTCACTCAGCGAGCAGAAGCTGATGATACTGAGCATGCGTTTGTAACCTCTCCTATTCGGACCGTCCTCTCCAAGCGGGTCTCGAACCCAGGTCTGCCGGCATGAGACTCGGACGCTCTAACAAGGAGGCTAAAGGCTGCAACCTCTAGCGTCAGTAAACTAGCTGGCCTCCGTTACACGTGCAGCGTACACAAACGAGCGTAACCTAACCTACACGGCCTGTCACAGTTCTCGTTCTCGAGTCAAGAATCGGTTGCAACCGGTTGCCACGGTTTTCGGACACCAGTACACTGAATCGAGAACGTATGCGGACTGGTCTGTCGCAGTTCTCGTTCTCGAGTCAAGAATCGGTTGCAGCGGTTTTCGGATCACACTAACCGAGAACTGTTTATTTCGGACATGTCCGATTTGAGAACCGATGAGCTTATACTGACTGAGCATGCGTGTGATTTTTCAAGAGAATGAAAAGCAAGTTTTGTTGAACATCGAGAAGTGTTATAATATAAAAATATAAAAATATAAAATTTATATATAATATGTTTTCATCATTTTCAAGTTCATTACTGTCTTATCACTGTATGAGCATGTGATTGACTATTTGTGATTGAAGTATTTATCTATTTAAAAGATTAATGTTTATGTGTGTGGCCGTGCGAATGTGTTCTCTATACAAAACTCAAACACAACCAAACATCTAAAAAAGAGGATTCTTTATTTCTGACCGCGTATGAGAAAGAAGAAGTTAATGTCTAGATTTCCCGTTTGTGGGCAGTTGTATAAACCAAATGTATACAGCGACAACAGGAAAATAACGAAAGGGAACACTTCCAAACACAGTTCACCACGCACGGTGTGAATCACAATGTTCCACAAATGTACAAAGAAACAAACCAAAATAAAAAATAATAATCACACTTTTGTATCTCCCCTTCAGTAAGTTTTCTTTCACAATACTCAATTTGTATCAATTTTCCCTTTTCAACTTTATGAAAATAATTGTAACGTTCTCAAAAATAAAACAAAGTACACCAAACTATTTATGTAGGCACTTATACCCCCAAATAAACAACGGTAGTGGCTTTTTATGCTTTTCTGTGATAAAGAACAAAACAGAAACATGACAAAAAACACACTCTCAAAAGCCACACACACTTGTAAGACAGAAGTAAACATTTTACACACTTCAATTACCATTACTATACTCATCTTCATCTCTTACAACATATTATCAATAAACTTGTATGACTGCTGACATTACAAACAGTACACAGCTAACAAAATACCTTATTCGAGTGAATATAAGCATTTACAATAAGAAAAAAATGAAATAAATGACACTCACTCTGTGAAGCGCTGCACCGCACTCGAAAGCTCACGCGCTTGACAGCTCACGTGGACACTCACGTCTCCTCGTTCTCCCCTCTGATATTATTTTATCACAGAAACAGAAGTATTGTTTACTTTGACCTCAATAATAACACGAGCTGTCGTAAAATAAAGTTCAAATACCATGTAACGATTACATTGAACAAACACTCACGCTCAATCTCCGTCACTATGGCCTGTACAATCGTTCCACACAGAAATCTCTGGCACTCGGGAGAAACACGGAATCCATGTGAACAACTACTGCTACAGTACAACACCAAAATGAGGGTTTCCTCTTTTCTTTCACAAAGATTGGTGTTATTTTCTAACGCAGTTCAGCTCACGCGTGCTGTGAACCTCTGTATTTTTCCTGGTATTTTTCTGCCAACGCAACTTCTCTTACTCTCTTTGTTACTGCACTACACATATGCACAAGGGTGCCATCTAGCGGCGGGCTGGCATGACTACAGGCTATTTTTGCCCTGGTTACACTCTCCCCTGCCATAAGTCAACGTCCACGTGGACTTCCGTCTTAGCTGTCCACAGCACCTTTCAGTTTTTCAGACGTGTATATTACCATACCTGCCAAAACTTGAGACAAAACGTCTGGACTGAATGACACAGAGTTACAAATGGACTGGGGCAAATTGTAGGGGTTACTGTGTTTACCCGCAGTCTGCCTTTGGGACCGACGTGGCATCGGTGTAGGTATGCTTGACTCCACTGGGACAGCCAAACTATGTCTCTGAGCCGGGACTGGACACTTCACTGCAGTATCAGGAACCGAATCTGTTGGGACAACTTCCACGCCAACAATTCCTTCATTTACATTTGTCTCCAACACAGTTAGTGATTCATCGACGCCCTCGTATTCTCTGAACTCAGGCTCTAGTGAAACCTCTACTTGCGGATTGGATTGTTCCAGACTTGCTTTCCCCAAAGGTGATGACTGCCCACACGCAGTTCGCCATGTCTCATCCACAACTATACACTCCATGTCCAAAGGCGATGGCGGTCTCTTGTCCAGTGGAATAACACCTTCCTTCACCGCCCGTAACTTGCTACGCGGTGCTGGCACTGGGGTCGGTAGTGGACAAGGTTGAACATGTGCCCGATGTACTCTTCTTTGCACACCTCCTCCGTCATGTTCCACCGTATACGTAGTTCCTTGAACATCCTTCACGACGTAAACCTTTGGTGCCCACGCATCCTGAATCTTATTTCTTCCTGCAGGACGGTGCCGTAAGTACACTTGCTGTCCAACAGCGACTTCAGGGCAGTACACCTCACTCTCATGCCTGGCAGTCCGTTCCACTGCTTTTTTCTCTGCATACTCTCTCGCTCTAGCATGGGCGTCCTGGAGTCTCTCCCTGTGAACAGACAACCAATTGGGTTCCGTGCCTTCCTCAGGCTCCCTTCCCAACAACGCATCAACTGGAAGGTGCGGTTGTGTCCCAAACAACATGTTAATATGGGGAATATCCTGTGGAGGAGTGAGGTGTCACGTTGTAAGCATACACTAATTCTGGCAGATGTTCAGGCCACCTCCTCTTCTCAGGTGGTAATGAGCGCAGCAGGTCATGCAGCGTGCGGTTGAATCGCTCACACTGGGGGTTTCCTTGCGGGTGATATGGAGTAGTTCTTGACCTCCGTACCCCATACAATCTGCAAAGCTCTGCTATGACCGCGCTCTCAAAGTTCCTACCCTGGTCGGAGTGCAGTCTCTGCGGTACTCCATACCTGAGAAACCACTCTTTCAAGAGGACCTTGGCGGTGGTATCCGCTTTCTGATCCCGGGTGGGGAATGCCTGGCTAAACTTGGTAAAAACGTCCGTCACCACCAAGACATTTTCTCGACCATCAGAGGCGGCCTCAAGGGTAGTAAAATCAACAGCTACCACTTCCAATGGACGGGAAGCCAGAAAAGGGGTCCAGGATGTCCGAATCTTAGGCTGTGGCATCTTAGCAAGCACACAACGTTGACAATTTTTCACCCATTTGTCTACAGCTTCATGCATCCCTGCCCAATAACACCTTTGCTTGAGCAAGCCCAACGTTCTCTCAATTCCTTGGTGTCCCATTTGGTCATGAACGCTTCGTAGCACTGGCTCAACCAGACACCTGGGAAGTAACAGCTGCTGACACTCACCTAGGAACACATCATCGACTACCCGATACAATAATCCTCCATCTTCCTTGAACTTGTCCCATTGCTTGAGCAATGACCGCACTTGCTGAGGCAAACTCCGTCTCTCGCGGGCAGAAGGCTTCCTACTCGCCCGCCAAAAACTTTTTAGGATACTCAGAAAAGGGTCAGCATCCTGAAAGTGACAGAGCTCTTCTTTTGTATACCCAGGTAACGTTGGAGTGTTTCCAAGGGCAGGATCCGGGCTAACTTCCCCTTCAATCAGCTCCACTGGACCCAATCTAGCTGTTGCAAGATCTGGTTCTACAGCAGTTCCCACCTGTAGCGCATTGCAAATGGCCACACAGCCATCAAACTCTGCATCTTCTGTCACTATCTCCACATCTTCCAGCTCTGGCCTCCGGGAGAGAGCATCAGCTGCTGTATTACAACGCCCTGGCCTATAGCGGACCTCAAAATTGAACACAGCCAGCTGTGCCACCCACCGCTGCTCCACCGCTCCCAACTTAGCCGTGTTTAGATGACAGAGCGGGTTGTTGTCAGTGAGGATAGTGAACCGAGATCCCAGCAGATAACCTCTGAACTTTTCTGCTACAGCCCACTTTAACGCCAGGAGCTCCAATTTCATGCTGCTGTAGTTCCGGTCGTTGCGTTCAGCACCTTTCAATCTTCAACTAGCGTAGGCTATGACCTTCTTTCTCCCACTCTGGTACTGATACAAGACAGCGCCCAAACCCGAGCCACTGGCATCTGTTTCCAGCACGAACGGAAGAGAGAAGTCAGCATATCCCAGCACCGGGGCGCAGGTCAACTCCCTCTTCAGATGCTCAAATGCCTGTTGGCACTCCGATGTCCAAGAGCCCTGGAACAACTTACTGCACTGGGCCCCACTACCCTTTTTGGTGCACACATTCACAACATTGTGCAAAGGTCCTGCCACCTTGGAAAAACCTGGTATAAACCGGCGATAATAACTGCAAAATCCCAAAAAGGATCGCAATTCCTTTGCGGTGCTAGGTACTGGCCACTGTTCTACTGAACTGATCTTGTCGGGGTCTGGGCCTACCCCTTGGGCCGATACTCGGTGCCCCAGAAACCTCACCTCCGCTTGGAGAAAGTGGCATTTCTCCACTTTAATTTTCAACCCGGACTCCCTCAGTCGGCGGAGCACTGTTTCCAGCCTGGACAGGTGAGTCTCGAAAGTACTCGAATAGACCAGAAGATCATCCAAGTAAACAAGGACCATTTGGAACACCAGATCGCCCATTACGGCCTGCATGAGCCTCTGAAAGGTCGCCGGTGCATTACAGAGACCAAACGGCATCCGTTGATACTCATACAGGCCAAATGGCGTGACGAAGGCGGTCTTATGTCGATCCTTCTCGTGGACAGCTACTTGGTGATAGCCACTTGCCAGGTCTATGGTTGAAAACACCTGGGCCTTACCCAGCGCATCTAGGCTCTCATCTATCCGCGGCAGGGGAAATGCGTCCCGTTGCGTCTTCGAGTTCAATTTCCGATAGTCTACGCATAGTCGCAAACTCCCATCAGCCTTTCTGACTAAGACCACCGGAGAGGCATATGGACTTGCACTTTCCTTGATAACTCCCTTCTTGAGTAGTCCAGAAATATGCTCCCTCACCTCCTCGAACTGATTTGGAGGTATCCGTCTGTATGCTTGGGTAATCGGCATGTCATCGGACACAGGAATCTCGTGTTTCACCCGATCAGTATACCCAAGATCCTCATCACACATTGCGAACACATCCGCATACTGCCTCAATAACGCTCGCAACCCTGCTTGTTGATCTGGAGTTCCCCCCATCTGTACCCTGTCTGAGGGACACTGCAAGTCACCATGGGTCTCCGTCATTGACCTCACACTGACAGTGACTTCCTCATGATCTCGGGAAATCCGTCGGAATGCTACATCGCAGGAACCACTCTCCACTTGGTGACCTTGGAACAGTACTCCAAGCCTCGCTTTCGGCAGTAGCCACACATCTTCTGCTGCCCAATTTAAAACTTGTACTGGAAACACCCGTTTATCAGCTGACACCACCGTAGGCACGATGACCAAACCCCCTGGCAGTGGAATTGCCCCCGGTTCAAGTATGACCACACCATTAGTCTTGGGTAGCTCTTTATGTACTCGAACTTGAACCGTGGCAACAGAGGCTGCAGGTACGCACATTTTGAATCTTCCAGCTAGTCGAACAGTAGAGCTTGCCCCAATTAGTGCCTCTTCATGTACCTTACTGAAAGCATCTCGCCAATCTGAGTCTAGCGTTCCCGCTAGGGCTGGGCGATATGGAGCAAAAAATATATCTCGATATATTTTGCTATATCTCGATATACGATATATATCTCGATATCTTTAAAGGAAAAATAACCCCCCAAAAACTACTGCAAAAACAAATATGCCAAATACCACAAAGTCTTTTTTTTTTATTGAAGTGCTAAGAGGTAGGCAGTTCATGCAGGAACAAAGTAGGGATGCAACAATACAGCAAGTCCACAGTTCAATACATACCTCTGTTTTTTTTAACCACGGTTTTCGGTTCGGTTCTGATGGCTAGTCGCATCAGATTTTTGCTATCCTATTCTTAGCCGAACAGCAAGAGCTTCAGGAGGAAAAAATACTATTTTTTTATTGCAATACTCTTTCTTTATTTTACTTAAAAAACTTGAAAAACCTTACTTAAACTTAAAACTTTACTTTTAAAAAACCTTGTACACATTCCTAGTGTACTGTATAATATAAAATAAATATATATTTATAAAGATTTACACTGGCAGCTCAGAGCTGTACAGCAGCATTTAAGTATGAAATTGAATGAATAAATGTAAAAATAAAACACTACATAGACTTCCCTATAAAATATACACTGATTCTTATTAAAGCTACTGTATTAGTTTTTCAGTCAAGAGCCGTGAGTGATTTTGTCTTTGTCTTTTGTTATTTTATTAACCACTAAAGGAATAGTTCACTCAAAAATGAAAATTCTGTCATTGATTACTCGTGCTCAAGTTGTTTTAAACCTGAATAAAGTTCTTTCTTCTGTTGGACATAACATATATTTTGAAGAATATTGGAAACCAAGCAGTTGCTGGTCCCCATTGTAGGAAATAATAATATGAATGTCAATCGCTACCATCAGCTGTCTGTGTTCAACAGAAGAAATTAATACAGGTTTGGAACAACATTAGAGTGAGTAAATAATGACATAATTTTAGAGTGAACTGTCCCTTTAAGGACAAGCGGCAGCGTGTTCACTATAGGCTGCCCTGCTGTCAATTTAAGACTTTCACGCATCTAATATACAGACACGATTTTACCTTCACTTTAGACATAACCGACTGTGTTTATGTTAACCTTGTGTGTATTTGACAGTATTAGCGCAGTAAGATTTAGTCCAGTAATCACTTGTTTGACAGGCTTTTAGTGCGCGCGCTCTGGAAAGCGCATGGTGCCATACGCGCAAGGCTTTAAAACGCATGCAAATAATGAATTTTCATTCAAAAATAAAACAACTCAAATCAAGGGCATAGTAAGTAACCTTCTCCAGCAAGCAAACCGCTCTCTCTCCGTGGTGTACAGTCGCGGGAGTTCTTGTCTCGCAAAGTAATGCTGCCTAGGTAAACTGTATCTTGGATCAAGTGTTTGAGAACCAACTGTCGGCATTCATGGCAGTAGACATCTGTCTGCTGTTCGTCTGACGCCTTAAAACCGAAGTATCTCCATATAATGGAGCCAGTTGTTTTTAAGACGAGTTCTGTAGCCTCCGAGCTGGTTGCGGACGCCGCCATGACAACACGCGAGGGGAGGGGCGAGCACAGCACAGAGAAGGCAAAACAAGCAAAGTGGCGGAATCAGAATTAAATATAAACAATATATCGATATATACGATATGTCAAAATCCATATCGTGTTTAAAAAATATCTCGATATATTTTAAATATCGAGATATCGCCCACCCCTACTTCCCGCCAGGCCATTATCAAACTCAGCAAAGATTAGCTGTTTGCAGCGTTGAGCAATATTCATGCCGAGAATTCCTGGAGGTGAATGATCAACTTCTCCATCCTTCTGGTCTCGGACTATCAAGAATCCACAGCCGGGTATTGTTACCCCCAACACCTGAATATCCAACTCCACATATCCCAAATACGGGAGGGGCAGTTTGTTAGCGGCTGTAATCCGCAACCACTTCATAGTGCTGTGCATATCCCTATCTTCCCCATGTAAGCGCTCTCTGAAAAAGCTTTCTGCCAACGTGCTCACATTGCTGCCCGTATCTAAAAGACACTTAACAGCTATTCCCCCTATGCTGATTTCAACCTCAGGGCATTTGCCCACGGCACGTTCCAAGAACCGCTCTTTAGTCAGAAGACTGCTGTTTGAGCCATGAGAAGCCCCTCTCATTGCTCGGCTCTGCGCAATGGAGGGACCACGTTTCCCGGCACTAGGGCTTCTGCAGGGGCCGCTATCTGCCCTTCCTGTTTGCGTGGTGTAGTGCAATGGCGGGCTATATGCCCCACACCGTCACACCTCAAGCAAATTGGCTGACCATCTTGGGTATATCGGGGCTTAAATGTAGGTCTTTGGGGCCTTTCCAAGCCCAAACTGGCTCTTTGAGTCGTAAGGTTACGGACCGCATCAGTTAGCTCGCCGATTGCTTTTCCTTGTTGTGCCACTACTTTCACTACGTCCTGCAAGACAGCGTTCAGTTCTTTTGAAGAAGATGCGGACACACCTGTGGATCTGGCACCCTCCTCCACACCCAGGCCCATCAGGTAACGATTTCTAGCAACGCTCGCCCCACGAGGACGCTCTTCCACACACCACAACAGAGCCTCTTCTCTGACTTCAAATAGAGTCACACGGGGCCGGTCCCGCACCATTTTGCGCAGTTCTCGTCGAAGTACAGTGTCCCTTACCCCCTCTACAAACTGATCCCTTAGCGCTAGCTGCACATCGGGCACTGCATTAGAAGACTGTTGGAGCGCCGCATTTAACATCGTCGACAAGGCATGCGAATACTCTCGTAGATCCTCCCCTTCTAGCTGCTTTCGTGCATAGAAGGCATGTAACAGTTGAGGGGTCGTTCGCTTCTCTCGGAAAGCGGCCCTCAAGAAATCAAACAGGTCCCGAGGCGTTGCATCCTCCCTCCCCACACACAATTTAACCTCATCAAGTGCTGATCCCCTTAAGTGTGACAAAATAAAGTCTACTTGATCCTCCTCACTCAATCCCCTTACCCGAATAACTCGTTCGAGTTCCTCAATAAACTCGTCAACGGTCTGACAGTCTTTACTAGAGTCACCACAGAAGGGAACAATTTCTCTTTCTCTGGGAATATAGACATACGACCTAGTATTTACAGTGCTCAGACTAGCAAGTGTCGACATCACCTGGTCGTGTCTCCTCCCAAGCTCCTGAATTTGTGACCGGAGCTGTAGGAAAGGGTTACCTCTATCATCGTCGTCAGCCCTGAAGGCAGCGCCAGCCCCTTGACTGTCGACCTCCTGGGGGCTCACCTCCTCAGGAGCGTCTTCCTCCATATTTCTATATCTCAGTTATCAAGAGTCTCAGTCTCTACAAAGTTCATCCACAAAGACAGTCCAAGGCAGCCTCCTCGTTCCAGCAGGTCCTGGCACACTGGCTCCTTAGTCCTCCCAGGCTCTGTGCACAGCTCTCTCTGCTGACTCTGGCACGCAATCCTCCTTCACCACTACCGTTGTTTATATGCCCACTTAGACTATTGTTGTATTCGACTCGAGGAAAGAAAAAAAAAAAAAAACTGCCCACAAAAGGAAACCGGCAGAAGAATTACCCCACTCCTGGTACCAAAAAGATGTGGCCGTGCGAATGTGTTCTCTATACAAAACTCAAACACAACCAAACATCTAAAAAAGAGGATTCTTTATTTCTGACCGCGTATGAGAAAGAAGCGGCGTTAATGTCTAGATTTCCCGTTTGTGGACAGTTGTATAAACCAAATGTATACAGCGACAACAGGAAAATAACGAAAGGGAACACTTCCAAACACAGTTCACCACGCACGGTGTGAATCACAATGTTCCACAAATGTACAAAGAAACAAACCAAAATAAAAAATAATAATCACACTTTTGTATCTCCCCTTCAGTAAGTTTTCTTTCACAATACTCAATTTGTATCAATTTTCCCTTTTCAACTTTATGAAAATAATTGTAACGTTCTCAAAAATAAAACAAAGTACACCAAACTATTTATGTAGGCACTTATACCCCCAAATAAACAACGGTAGTGGCTTTTTATGCTTTTCTGTGATAAAGAACAAAACAGAAACATGACAAAAAACACACTCTCAAAAGCCACACACACTTGTAAGACAGAAGTAAACATTTTACACACTTCAATTAACATTACTATACTCATCTTCATCTCTTACAACATATTATCAATAAACTTGTATGACTGCTGACATTACAAACAGTACACAGCTAACAAAATACCTTATTCGAGTGAATATACATGGATTTCTCGGCGACGTCATCACTGCTTGCGCACGCACCCGAGAGGCAGAAAGAAGAAACCTCTCGTGTTGTAGGTTAGTAGCGGCGTGTCTGTAAGTCAAAATGCCAAGGAGTTGCTGCGTGTTTAATTGTACCAACAGAGCCAGTGCTGGGTGCCTGATGTTTAACATACCTAGGGGGAAGCATGCGTTTGCCAAAAAATTATTACCTAACATGATCATTCATACATGTATCACAGCAACACTGCAAAATTAAAGACAGACAAACAGATCCAACTAAAATCACGTTTTATTGAGTCAGCAGTTATATACAAACAATAAGGAAAGCTTCAATGTTGTTGCAGTAGCGGACCAGCGATCTGTCTTTCTGCCTCCAGGATGCGCACGCACCCTGTAATGTTTGTAAACAGGAAACCCGTGTATAAGCATTTACAATAAGAAAAAAATGAAATAAATGACACTCACTCTGTGAAGCGCTGCACCGCACTCGAAAGCTCACGCGCTTGACAGCTCACGTGGACACTCACGTCTCCTCGTTCTCCCCTCTGATATTATTTTATCACAGAAACAGAAGTATTGTTTACTTTGACCTCAATAATAACACGAGCTGTCGTAAAATAAAGTTCAAATACCATGTAACGATTACATTGAACAAACACTCACGCTCGATCTCCGTCACTATGGCCTGTACAATCGTTCCACACAGAAATCTCTGGCACTCGGGAGAAACACGGAATCCATGTGAACAACTACTGCTACAGTACAACACCAAAATGAGGGTTTCCTCTTTTCTTTCACAAAGATTGGTGTTATTTTCTAACGCAGTTCATCTCACGCGTGCTGTGAACCTCTGTATTTTTCCTGGTATTTTTCTGCCAACGCAACTTCTCTTACTCTCTTTGTTACTGCACTACACATATGCACAAGGGTGCCATCTAGCGGCGGGCTGGCATGACTACAGGCTATTTTTGCCCTGGTTACATGTGTAATTATAGTTAATGAGGACACATTCACAAATTGGGTTAGTATTAAATAAACAATGTTTTAATAAAAATTTATTAAAGTGTTCAAATAATACACACATTTTAAAAAGAACAATTGCTGGAAAAGTGCACTTACACACTGTAATTGTCTTACACACTATATTTAACAGGTTGCCCGTTGTTTGTAAATGAAAAAAAGTTATTGTGCTTTATCAAAAAATAAAAATAATAATAATAATAATAGCAAAAACGAAGTGCAAAGGCAGTTTTAAACAGAGGTTAAGTTAAATAATGCAGCTTGACCGTCTCTTATAAGGGTATGTTTGAATTCAGAAAAACAATCTGCCTAACTTTGTTAGTACTCCATTGTATTTAATTTGTATACAAGGTGATATAAAGATAAACATGACGTAGCCTAATCAAACTGAGAAGGTGAAGGCGGTTCTCGAATCTCAATTTCGTTCTCGTTCTCGAGTCAAGAATCGGTTGCAACCGGTTGCAGCAGTTTTTTCGGATCAGCAGTACACTGAACCGAGAACTGTTTATTTCGGACATGTCTGAATTGAGAACCGATGAGCTGATGATCCTGAGCATGCGTCGAACGACTGACTGACTGCACGGCGAGTCTCTCTGAACCCAACGAACAACAGCTGATATAAGCGCGTGTCTGTGAAACGACTCCGAGGACGTGAATGAGGGGAAAATCTGGTGAACCGTATTTATTTAAAGCTACACTGTGTGATATTTTCCCCCATCTAGTGGTGAACTTGTATATGACCATCCAGTGAATTTTAGTTTCTGTTCTGTTCAATTCCGATTTCGTTTTAACTCCTACGGTGGCCGATTTAGTCCAAGATTAATATGGCTTCCAGTTCGACCTCGTCCACATTCGACACGGTGCCTGTGGGATATTCTGTGCGCAGTGGGATGGTTGGAACTCAACTGGCCTAATTATTCGGCTAGAAAGAACTGCAGCTAATCCAGAGTGAACTTTGATGATAGTAATGTTTATTCAGTCATCCAATTGCAAGGCATAAACAGGTTTGCATGGATATGTACATAAATGTGGTTTCTGTGAGAGAACAAATTAGGATGGTAAATATACATGATAATGACATGACAGAATATACAAAGTTAAGAACTGTATAACTATACTTATAAGTTACATTTGTATAATGTAACCGTAAACCAGAGCTTATTGTACCACATATAGGTGCTAAATGCAGCTGCATTAAAAGGAGCGGAGCTGCCGCTGCTAACAAGCGGTGTCCGGTTACAAAAGTGTGTGCGCAGGTTTAGCTCTGTATAACAAGTGTCAATATGCCGATCAGACCTGATACATATTTCCATCAACATACATTACAAGCAAATATTTTCTATAAACGAATAAACATTGTTAATAACTGAATGACTATTCAAATATAGGTGAGCATTACGCTATTGTATGTTGACACAAAAATACTTCTGAGGTAACATCAACTGAATTACATGATGACACACTCTGAAACACATCCACAATGACAATAACTATTATTACTTACGGAGTTATTAACGCACAGAAATACCACACAAGGAAAAACAGACTTTTGAGGAATAAACAAGCCAGGAAAACTCTGTATAACTCTGTTACTGGAGCTGCTGAGATGAAAACTCTCTGCGCATGCACCAGACAAGTCTGAACAAGTTGACGCGCACAGTGTTAAAACCGGTTAAAACGCCAAAGGCGAAGCTTGAATTTACGGGTATGTCCCTCTTTGGCTAATGTACTTTCAAGATGGAGGGGCAACATGGCGACCACCGTTAGATCCCATTACCTTATGTATTTTCAATGGCATATTATAAACTTACGAGAATACTTTATTACTTGAAAGAAGTAAATATACATTAATGAGCACATATATTTTTGAAAGAACTAAGTGTTTTTAGCTAAGAATAGACTAAAAAAGTTACACAGTGTAGCTTTAATTACAAAAAATAGTAAGTGGATCATGGTTTCTGCACTGATGAAGACTGATTTATTGATTTTATAACTGTAAAGATCGTTTGCATCACTGCATGTGTTTGGATGCTTTAGATGTAAAACTTAATTGTAATAAACTTATCAAATTATGATGATATTTTATCTGACTGATGTTATGATTACTGTCTTTATATATTTTAATGTGTAAAGTGTTTGTTTTTCCAGCCCGCAATAGACTTGACATAATTGCGTCATCGCGAAATGACGTCATTACGTTTGAGCGCAAAATAACTGGTGAACCGTTTTTTTGATCCAATTCATTGAAACGAACTGTCCGAAAGAACCGGTTTGCGGAAAAGAACCGAACTTTCCATCACTAAATGCCATCACGCATGCCTACAGATGGCGCTGTCCCCATTTATGCATCGTTTAACACTCCATTACACTGCCATGTGTGTTTTAAACCAAAGCCTACCTTCCGAGGGGCAGCCATTGCTAACCAAGCCATCACCTGCTGTTAGCATTCCATTGACTCCCATTCATTTTGGCGTCACTTTGACAGTGAATAACTTTACATCTGAGGCGTTAAAAGACTTAATTTGTCCATTGTTTATTTCTAAAGAAACACGACAATGTATAAAAGGCTCCATTACCTTGTATCGCCCCGTAGAAGCTGTTTTTTGTAAAAATAGGCTAACGTTTGCGTCATAACCACGTGACTCTCTGTCGCACAGTAGCGAAATTACTGTAGACCCGTATAGACAGGAGGAGAAGCTCGCAAGCAATCTTTTACTGTCTATGAGGCAGGGGCGCGGGAATATGTTTTAGGTTGGGGGTGCTGTGTTTTGTTTTTTATGAGAAAATTTAAATAAAACCACCACATTTAAATAAAATGTTTACTGAGCTGTTTACACAGCGATAGGAAATAAAAATTAACGCAAAAAACCTGCCTTACCAGAGCATGTCAACAAAGCAAAGCGGAGCTTCACTCATGAACTGCTCATCGTAAAAAGGACGTGCGTTCAAATGACCTCTTTCTCTGTAGCTACTGTAGCCTACTATACTTACTTGTAGCCATTAAAAGACGTATTTAGTTTCAGTTTAAATATTATAATGTAATTTTGTTATTTAATTTACGTTGAAAAGTGAACAGGACATATAAGATGTATCCACAAGTTTCCTACGCCCCATGAAGCCTTGCGTCAAAAGTGGGAGCTTCTTCTGGTTCAAAGTAAACAAGCGGGACTTTATGAATTTCCATCGTAGTTTATGAGCACGTTTTCGTATCGGATAGAAAATGTATCCGACTCTAACGACTGCATACATTTTTTATGTGCATTTATAGAATTCATTCGCATCTTGGCGTTCCCATTCAGCATTTTTTTGATGCAATAACGTGATCCCAAAATGCACATAAAAATAGGTGGATGGAAACAAAGCTTATTGACATTCAACAGTTGACAGTCATTCAAGCTCTCCAAATTTGCTAACGATGTGGGAACACAACCTCAACGAACTTTCAAAAGGGTGAAACAACCTTTACCCTCCGCGGGAGTTGGTTGGGAGGATGACGTGAAGAAGTGGCCTCGTATCGCGTACAGTAGCATTTTAAGCTATTTTCTAGATTCAGTAGCCTGTGATGGTAAGGCGATGAGCAATTTGAAAAGCTCAGAAGCGTATCAGTATCTGTCGGAAACGATCTAAAAGCAGACATTGAGCTGAGCCTGAGCTTACACGTATCCCATCACAAGGCATGGGTGCTAGCATCAGTGACCGGTGAATACAGAGAGCGCGTTGTTCATGAATTAGGGCCAGGACGCTGTTGTAGTCATGTACCAGCACTTAAATGGAAGGTCTGTAAAGTAAGAAAGGTGTAAGATAGCCAGGTAGTAAGGCACAAGGACACTAAGTTTCCAACAGAAAAATGGGTTTTATTGTACCCCAAAAAAATAAAGAAAACCCACCAATACCAAATACAAAGTAAATCAACTTAATCTAACAAATTCGCTAGCTAGACTTAAATAAACTGAGGTCAGCAAAATAAGCTCTAACTCAGCATAAAGGAACTGAACAGAACAAAGCTGACCCCCAACTAAGACAACAGACAGGTATTTAAGACAAACGGTGAGCTCACTTAAACAAGACGGGAAAACATAAACCAACATTTTATAAAGTAACAGGTTATTTACAATCCAACAAAATTAAGTAAATATAAACAACATACTAATAATGATAATAATAATAAATGTTGCAAAACAAAATGTTACCAAAAAAAATGAGTAAAAACTCAACAAATCAAATTCAACTTCCTTCACCACCCCAACCCCATGACGTCACTCCTAGTTGGTATCGCCGAGCGGAACGGTCTGGCCATAAATCTCTACCGCTGCCTGAGCGCCAGGCTTTTGCCTGTCGAGACTGCTGCAAGGAATGGACAGACACACTGCAACCAACGCCGTTCCTCTCAGCTCCAATCCACCTCACGGTAACTTAAACTCAATAGAAACACAGATCAGAAAACAAAAATAGCACAACGCAAGCTAGTAAGTGTGCACTCCAAACCAACAAACGAAGTACTAAATAAAGCATTGCAAATGTATTAAACAAAACTTGTGTAGTGTCTTTATTATATAAATAACTATATAACAAAACTTAAATGCCGTTATAACTTTATAAGATGGATAAAGAGAGAGAGAAAATGACTATCCATGTGAATGAATATATAGTGTGGTTTATATAGTGTGGTGTATCAAAGGGGCCCTGCCACTTGGCCAACAACTTACTCTCTTGGCTCGGCAACATCACAAGTACTTTTTAACCAACCTCAAAGCCTCTTTCACGTGCAGATTGATCATACCATGTTTTTTGGTACTTCTGGGCCTCCATTAGGTGAGTTTGGGCATAGGCCCACATTTTCTCCAAACGTTCCCTCATTTGCAAGACATAAGACACAATGTTAGTTGGCTCACTCTCACCTGGGTGTCCTTCCCAGACTTCTTTAAGCAACGTCAGAGGTCCCCGAACCTCATGACCATATAGCAACTCAAATGGGGAAAACCCAGTAGAAGCCTGGGGCACTTATCTGTAAGCAAAGAGGAGATATGGGAGCAGACAGGAGCATCGATTGCTCCTGTCTGCCTGCTGTGTCTGTTGCTCTGTAGCTCAAGTCTGTAGCTCTGTAGAGCCTTGCTTACGTTTGAATCTTTATTTTGATATTTCCTCTTTCTTCTACTGCTAAATATAACTTACTCATCACCATACATTGTTTAAAAATTGCCTATCACGTTAAATTTGACATCGCTAGCTTTCAATCTAAATCACCATCACACGTTAGCATTTTGCTAGCCTGTTAGCTTGTTATCTCTGCACCCGGGTCTCCCTTTTTCTTAGTTCATAACTTGGATTAGTAAATTGTGTCCAGCAAAGGATTGTGGTAAGTGGTAAATTGGATTAATCAACAAACACGGTAAGTCATGTCTTCTCCTGTCATTATCACTTGCACAGCATGTCGCATGTTTAGTGTAGGCTTCTCCGCTGGCGAACAGGGCTTCACATGTGATAAATGTAAGGAGATAGTTAGGCTGACGGAGAAGATTTCAGAATTAGAAACACGCATCCATACTTTATCTGAGAGTAGTGAGGATGTAACAGCTTTAGACACTGATTTGGATGCGAATAGCTTAGTGAACTCTGTACATTCTTCGGTTCCGGCTGCAGGGCCCCCGCAGCAGGGAAACTGGGTAACAGTGAGGCAGCATAGTCGCAGACCAAAGAACCGCTTTTCCGTTCCGGTTAGAACATCAAACAGGTTCTCCCCTCTCAGTGAAGCACCCACTGAGTATCCTGTTGAAAGTGCCCTAGTCATTGGCGATTCTATTACACGGAACGTGAAGATAGAGACACCAGCCACCATATTCACTTGTTTACCGGGAGCCAGAGCACCTGACATCAAAGCAAATTTAAAAGTGCTGGCTAAAGCTAATCGTAAATTCTCTAAGATTATTATTCACGTCGGCACTAATGATGTTCGACTTCGCCAGTAGGAGATCACCAAAATTAACATTAAAGAGGTGTGTGAACTCACTAGTACGATGTCTGAGGCTGTTTTTTGTTCTGGACCGCTCCCTGTAAAAAGGAGTGATGAGATAGTTAGCAGACTATCATCACTCAATGGGTGGTTGTCTAAGTGGTGTCTGCAAAATAACATAGGGTTCATAGACAATTGGAAAAGTTTTTGGGGCAGACCTGACCTGTTGAAGAAGGATGGCATCCATCCCTCTTGGGGTGGTGCCGCTCTTCTCTCTAGTAATTTGGCACATAGTCTTAGAGCTAAACCTTGACTCACTAGGGCCTAGGTCAGGAAGCAGACAAACTGGCTAAACCGACCGTCTGCTAGCTGTCTCACGTTACCGGAGTCAGATAAATCCCAGCACATAGAGACTCTTTCACCTAGATATTATCATATAGAGACTGTGTCTGTTCCCCGAATTAGTAAATACAAAAAAAACATCAAAACCATTCAACAGTAAAAATTTAATTGACGTCCAACAAATAAACAAAATATATAATACAGATGAACAATTGATAAAGCTTGGGTTGCTGAATATTAGATCCCTTTCCCCAAAAGCGCTAATTGTTAATGATATTATTACAGATAATAATCTAGATGTGCTCTGTTTGACAGAAACCTGGCTAAAACCTGACGACTACATTACCTTAAATGAGTCCACCCCCCAAGATTATTGTTATAAACATGAGCCGCGTCTGAAAGGTAAAGGGGGAGGGGTTGCTGTAATTTATAATAATATCTTCAGTATTACTCAGAAGTCTAGTTTCAAATATAATTCCTTCGAAGTTTTGGTGCTTTATGTAACGCTATGTAGTGTACATGATAAAACCCGTTCAACATTTGTGTTAGCTACTGTATACAGGCCACCAGGGCATAATACAGACTTTATCAAAGAATTTGCTGATTTTCTATCAGAGTTAGTACTGGCCGTAGATAAAGTACTAATTGTTGGTGATTTTAATATCCATGTAGACAACGGAAAAGACGTATTGGGATTAGCATTTAAAGACACACTGTTAGCAAATGATGTAATTTTTACAATAAATTTTACAACAACGTATTGTATTCACGGTTTTCCTGTAAATGCAAATGCATGACGGGAAATTTTTGGTAAGTCCTGTAATATTATTGTAACTACACTGTAGAAGCGTTCTTTTACAGCAACCGCATAGCATTGTGGGATCGCTGCTGTTTGAATTTCGAAATTTACGCGGCCAGCCGGCCAACGGTACCAGCAGTATTCAACCATTTTTGGAAGAAGGAACATCTCAGGTATGTAACATGACATTTATTTTATAAGTCTATGGATATATTAATACCGGTGATCTGAGTGAGTGCTGTTTGTTTAGTTTGGTCAATTTCCGCGACATTAGCGTTAGGTCCCTTTACTAAAATTAGCTCGCCTCGACTCGCTCGCTCCCGGTAGAAACCTCCTGAACTAACTTAACCGTTAGTTAAGTTGGATAGAGTAAGACGCGAACTTCACCGCTGCCCTGAACGGTCAACACCGAAGGAATCATAAACTAACGTAGACAAACTCAGCAGCAGCTGTAACACCGCCGCGGGAGTAAATTAGCTGCACATCGGCTCCTAGCTGGATTATTTCAGACACGGATTTGTTGTTAATTATATCAGAACCAGAGCCGTTGATCTGAACGTCATCTCATCGGCTCGCCTTGTTACCTCGACGGGTACAGTCACAGTTACCTTACAGCCACAAGGCACGAGATTTTCACAATGGAAAAGCAAACATGGGGAATACAGTTGAGGCAAGCTGAACTAGTAACTAATGGAAAACCACCACAATGACGATAGCTCAAAAATTTTTAGCATCATTAACATTGGCCCACTAGACTAACGTTAGACTGTAAAAATAAACATTAGTAGCCCGGTCAGCTTCCTTAGCTCGGGTTATTATTGCATTGATTACCAGTCAGGCTATTGTAACGTTATTATGACTTCTGTTTTGCTGTCTTGTAATTGACAACAGGTGTGGGTGAAGTCTTGGATGTCTATTAAGTAAATAATGGCAGCAAGACCATCTACATTATTAAGGCTCATGTGAGTATAACTTGCAAATACACACACACACACACACACACACACACGTTTGTTTTTGTGAAATGTGAGGACATTCCATAGGCGTAATGGTTTTTATACCGTACAAACCGTATTTTCTATCCCCTTACACTGCCCCTGTCCCTAAACCTAACCCTCACAGGAGACTGTGCAGTTCACTTTATGTGAAAAAAAACCTCATTCTGTGTGATTTATAAGCATTTTGAAAAGTGAGGACATGGGTAACGTCCTCATATTTCACCCTCTTTTTGTAATACCTATGTCATACCCATGTCATTATACACATTTGTGTCCTGATATTTCACGAAAACATGCCCACACACACACACACACACACACACACACACACACACACACACACACACACACACACACACACACACACACACTTACTTTGGCTCGTTCTCTCTTCCAACAGTTATTTTGTAAATTGTTTGTGCAATACCATTGTGTTGATAATATAGTCTTCACACAGACTATCTATTCAAAATTATTCTAATATTCCATAGACAGTCTGAACCGCTATAGGGAGTTGACTGGCTAACATCCTTTAACTGTTTTAGATGGTGTAGCATACATACAGTATATTACAAATATTTGCCTTTTTTTTTCTTCTGTGTTGAGTGGACCATTTTCTTTGTCTCAAATTATATATGGCTGCCTGGCATACTGTATGAAATATTAAAATAATAGTAATTGGAATTTGCTGTGTAATTTACCTTTTGTAATGTTTACATTTTTATTCCCTAGCCCAATGCCACAGCTGCTGATATCCAGAGAGAGACCCTGCCCAGTATACCTTGCTTAATTGTGCAAGGTATATTCTTCCCTTTTTTGTTTAATAGCACTGTGCTGGAATTCTGCATGCCAACATCGCCACTTGTGTGTGTTTATGTCGTGCAGTTTTCTAGTGCTCTTTTAGTTATCATATTGTAATGCTTTTCAGGAGAGACACTATGCGGACAAGTGGATGATGTCCATGGAACGACATCAACTTGCAGTATCCTAAAGAGGCCTCAAGAACTCTTGAATTTGTCCAAAGGTATGTTTAAACTGTTTACACACTAATAAAGAAAATAGATCTATCATTCTCATATGGAAAGTCCCATTAATCACTTCCTTTTTGTCCAGTATTATTAGGCTCTATGATATACTATATGCATTGATGTCAATAGACAGGTTTCCATCCAACTCATTTGCTCATTAAGTGCATTTGTACAAATTTGGCACACTCAAAAAAAAAACATTCTAATTAGAGAGCATTTCCATCAGCTCTGTTATCTCAACGAAATATCGAGTCAATCCACATAAAAGTTTTTATTCACATTAGAATATTTTATGTGAATTTTTTTCCAGTCAGGATTTCTTTTTCAAATGTACATTAAAAAGTTGGATGGAGACCCAGCTATTGCCATAGTCTGACGGACAGCAGTTTAACATTACGACTTTCATTAATTATTTAATGTCAAATTTGGTGAAGTATGGTTAAGGTATTTAGCAGACGCTTTTGTCCAAAGCGACATACAATATACAGTAGATACATACATACAATGACATATATTGAAGAAAAACAATGTAAAAGCCAATGTAATTCTAAATGTTAAGTTGTTAAAGGTGTAGCGTCCAGTCGAAAGAAGTCAGCCAACACTGATGATTTAGTGACCTTTTAATGAGTTTCTTTGCAGATCATAAACCAACGTAAGAGCTGAACACAAAATAAACAAAACAACGTGTCACTCTCACTCAAACATTAGCCATTTTCATTGACATTTTTTCAGTATGAACCAAAGCTTAACAAAACATCCTCTACACCATAAGACATAGCATACCTTGTTGCCACTTTCGACTGAGGCTATCTTCTTAATCTCTTTAACCTTTATTTTCAAGGATTCACCTTCTCTTTATTTCTAGAGATTCTTTCCTTGTCCCTTTTTCCTTTTTTTTCTTAGATCCCTCGCGCCTCTCGTAATTTCAAAATAAAAGCCAGTTTCCGCTAAACAGGAAGTGTCAAAATAAAAGCATTTAAATGTATACCGTGTACATTCGAGGTCCTTTACACTCCCACCAAATTATTTTCAGTTTTAACACACTTACATTTAAATGTAAATAATTTTAAATGAAACAATCTCTTCGATGAACAACTATTAACCTTATAAGTTTAACTGTATGTTATCTTACAGTTTTCTCTTAAGAAGATTCTAATAGTAGAACTAACTTATGAACTGGACGTTCAACCACAGACACTCTGCTCTGCCTTTCACCCTTTCTGTTCAGATTTCTGTCACCAAGAATTATTTTGACCCTCCTAACAAGTCCATCTTTGTCTGTTACTGTCTCCGAGACTCTTCCAAGCCTCCACACCGATCTTGGTTGTGTTTCGTCAGTGTCCATCACTACATCACCTACTTGAATGTTTCTCTTAGGACTGTGCCACCGTTGTCTGACCATTATGTTATGGAGATACTCCTTCCTCCAGCGGTTCCAAAATTGCTCTGCTAGGAACTGTACTTGACGCCATCTCTTCTTTCCATACAAATCCTCTCTAACGAACTTCCCAGGAGGAGGTAGAGCAGTAGTAGATTTCATGGTGATGAGGTGATTAGGAGTAAGTGGTTCCAAACTGTTTGGATCGTTCAGGTTCTCTGTTGTAAGAGGGCGACTATTCACAATCGCTGCTGCCTCATACAAAAAGGTCCGTAGGGAAGCATCATTGAGTCGAGCAGATGAGAGTGTGAGTGTAGCGTTGAGAACATTCCTCACAGTCCTTATTTGTCTTTCCCACACTCCGCCTGCATGACTTGCGTGAGGTGCATTTAAGACGAAATCACATTGCTTTTCTGCAAGAAAGGTTCTCAGTCTCTCCGCATCAACTTCCTGTAGAGCTGTAGCGAGTTCATTTTTGGCCCCTACGAAATTGGTTCCTTGGTCACACTTAATTTGCTTGACTGAGCCACGTAGTGCTATGAAGCATCGCAGTCCGTTGATAAAGGCATCGGTTGATAGGTCATCCAACATTTCTACATGAATTGCACGAGAACAAAAGCATGTAAAGAGCAGACCATATCTTTTGTTTTCTTTGCGTCCTTGTTTAATGATAAACGGCCCGAAGACATCCATGCCACAATAGGTGAAAGGTGGAGAGGGTTCTACTCTTTCTGTGGGGAGATCACTCATTTTCTGTTCTTCCACGGCTCGCCTTAGTCTCCGACAAAACACACATTGGCGAATATAGGATGCAACTGTTTGGCTCAGCCTGGGGATCCAATAGCCACTGGATCGAATCTGATTCATGGTAAAGCCTTTGCCCTGATGATGAACCCTTTCATGATGGTATGCAATTATCAGTTTTGTGACATGATGTTCTCTTGGAATGACTGTTGGATATTTGAATGAGTTAGGAAGAGATGAACTGTGTAGTCGTCCTCCCACCTTGAGAAGGCCATCACTGTCTAAAAAAGCATCAAGATGGTAAAGTTGGTTGTTCCTTGGTAATGGTCTACCTTTGCTCAGTGTTTTTATTTCCTCTTGATATACTTGTCTTTGCAGATCTTTGACAACCACGAGTTCGGCATTTTGTCGTTCATTGAAAGTAGAGTGAGCATTTGATTTGTCATTCAGTAGACGGCGTCTAAGACGTGCTACGGCACTAACTGCATGAGACCAGGATGAGAACTTTACCAGACGGTCAGTAAGGCTCATATATTCTGCAGTTTGCGTGTATAATGTTTGCACCTTTCTCACCTCAGGATCTCCGACTGGAAGCTCTGTGTTCCCATTTGCTGGAAGTTTTATTTCCTTTTCCCACAGGAATTTAGGGCCTGTGAACCAGTCGGATGAGAGCAGTCCATCTACCGTTGTTCCCCTAGATGCCTTGTCTGCGGGGTTTTCATAGGTTGAAACATAAAACCACTGTTGAGGGGTCGTGTTGTTTCGGATCTTTTGCACCCTGTTTGCAACAAATGTGTGGAAACGTCTTGCTTCATTACTTATGTATCCTATAGTGACTTTGGAGTCTGTCCAAAAGAACTCTTCCACATCGCTGTACAGTAGCTCCTCCCTGAGCATGTTACTCACTGTGACTGAGACGGTTGCAGCTGTGAGTTCTAATCTTGGGATTGTGGTGACCTTTGTGGGAGAGACGCGTGCTTTCCCCATGACAAAAACGCAGTGGACATCTCTGTCCTTATTTATCAATCTTAGATAAGAACACTGTCCGTATCCAGTGGTGCTTGCATCTGAGAAGTGATGCAGTTCTCTTTTTACCACTTCTCCAAAGTTGGTAGGCACATAACATCTAGCTATTTGCAATTTCTCCAAATTGATTAGATCCCTTTTCCAGCACTCCCACCGTGATTTCAGATGTGCAGGTAGTAGATCGTCCCACCCGGTTCCTTGTCGACACATTTCTTGTAGGATTCTTTTGCCATTGAGGAGATAAGGGGCGACGAATCCTAGAGGATCGTATATCGCTGCAACCGTGGATAATATTCCACGGCGTGTGGGAGGTTGGTCCTTCAGGGCGATGTTGAAAGTGAAACAGTCTTTTTCTATGTTCCAATGAATGCCTAGTGCTCTTTCAGTTTGTGTCTCACAGAACACAAGATCTTTAGTCTTGATGTTAGATGCATGCTCTGACTTCGGTATGCTGCTTAGAACGGCACTACTGTTGGACACAAACTTATGCAATCGCAGGCCACCTCTGGCACACAGTTCACGTGCCTCTTGAGCTAGCTGCATGCCGTCTTCCACTGTTTTCACACTCGTAACTCCATCATCCACATAAAAGTCTCTGGCTATGAACTGGGAGCCTAGTTGGAAAGTAATGTTGTTCTCTTTGGCCAGATGTTTTAACGCATAGTTAGCACAGCCTGGCGAAGAGACAGCACCAAAGAGATGCACCGTCATCCTGTACACTCGAGGTTGTGTGCTTGTGTCTCCATCTCTCCACCACAGGAAGCGAAGGTAGTTACGATCTCTCTCCTGGACTTGGAATTGATGGAACATTTTTTCTATGTCACACAGTAGAGCTATTTGATGTCGTCGAAAACGTAAAAGGACCCCTGTCAGATTGTTAATCATATCTGGACCAGCCAGGAGATGTTCGTTGAGACTGGTCCCTTTATGTTTGGCCGAGCAGTCAAAAACCACACGCAACTTTTCAGGTTTCTTAGTGTGATAGATGCCATGGTGTGGTATATACCATATCTCACCAGGGAGTCCATCATCTTCAACTTCTTCTGCTTCACCCTTTGCAATGATTTCGTTCATGTACTTAATATAATCCTCCTTGTATTTCTCGTCTCGGGTGAATTTCCTTTTGAGGTGATTAAGTCGGATTTCTGCGAGCTGTTTGTTATCAGGCATTTGTGGTCTTTCTTTAAATGGCAGTGGCATCTCATAATGCCCTTGTTTGGTTCTCTTTATGCCTTGTTGAAGTTTATCAAGGAAGACAAGATCTTCCTGAGACACTGTGATGTCATTTACACTGAGTTCTCTGAAGTCACCTTCCAGTGCACGGATTGCATCCATGGGAGTTACTGGGGGAATTTCTTTGACGATAACACGATGACAGAGGCTGCTCATCATACCTGTCTCAAGGTGGGGTTCTGAACTACCAACTATGCTCCACCCTAGGTCTGTCTGGATGGCGTATGGTTCATCATCTCCGCCTAATATTGTTTGCCTGGGTGCCAAAGCTCTGGGGCAGTTGTAGCCTATGAGGAGACTCACTTCACAGTTGAGGAGAGGAGGGATTTCATCTATGATTTGTGAAAAGTGACTCCAGCGCTTGGCTGTCTCACAGGTTGGTATGTTTTCACGATTGGCTGGTATGTAATCTTTTGTGTATGCATGAGACAGTTTGATGATCGTTTTTGAACTGTAGCCTCTTACGAGGAGATCAGTCACCCTTCCACTATTTACAACAGTGTTCTTTCCCATCATAGTGGTTAGTTTTAGTTTCACTGGAGACACCTCGGCTTGAAGTTCACGACTAACATCCTGGTCAATAAAAGCAGTATCACTCTGCGTGTCTAACAATGCATATACAAGTTTTTCTTGGCATGGGTTTGCAGCAGATGACACCCACACTGGAACTATCATTGAGGTACTGACAGACTGTCCTTCTCTGGCAACATGGAGTGACATGGCGGGTGTTGTCGCTAATGTGTGATTCTGTGTTGTATCTTCCATGTTCACGTGCCTTTGTCCTTTCAGATCTTTATAGTAGTTCTCATCATGAAGGTAAGTTGGGTGTCTTTTAGTGCAAATGTCACAGGTGAGGCGGTGTCTACAGTCCTTTGCACTATGACCTTGTCTCAAACATCCGTAACACAATTTATTGTCTTTAACACATGTCCTTCTATCTTCCAGGGACATTTTCATGAAGTTTGGACATTTGTGAAGCTGGTGTGTGCCTTCGCAGAATATGCATGGAGGTCTCATGTACGTTTTGGTTGCTGGTTGTTTGTCAGTTTGCACTGTAGTCTTCATGTTAAATGCACTTGCCTTATTCCTTTTAATGTCCTTTAGATTCCTTTTATCGTTGGTTGATTCAAGAGAGCGAATCGCATGGATGGAAGTTACTGGGTTGCAGGCAACTTCTAGCCTGGTTTTACCAGACTCTCGTACATTTCATTTGTACATAGAGTCTGGCCACTCTCCATTGACAAGCGTTTACTTCCTTGAAGGCGGGTTCTCTGTTGAAGTTTAAAACTATTGGATCTGCCAAGAGTCACTCTGGATCTGCCTAACCAATCACTAACGTTTGGTCGTGACGTATGTCAGGCGCCGTTCGCCTTTGATTCTCACATTAACGGAGCACACCACCTCAGTGTCAGTGATAAAACCTCGTGCATTCGGATTGTTATTTATTCACGGTGGAGAGGAGAGTTTTGTGATCGGAACGCGCTGCTCTCGTGGTGCATATCTCGTGCAATCAATAACATGATTGTATGCTGTCAATAAAATGTCATATATGATAAGAATAAATGCTGCCTTGAATAACAGCCCAATTCAAATGTTTACTTGCTTTTCTTCTTTTATTTTTTGAGCGGTGGTGAAATATTTTGCTCTTGTAAACACTTGCCAGAAATACAAGTCTAGAAATGCAAATTACAGCTCACGCAACCGCACAGAGGGTCTATAAAGGATATAAACAGTGAGTTTTGAAGTGATATATTCTTGAAAACTCAGATGTGAATTCGGACAGCAATTACATTACTACACGACCTTGGTGTTTGTCAAAAGTCGATAATTCAGCCTGGATAATTCAGCAACTCCTTCACCACTAACGGAGCGAGCTGGAAAAGACTTTTCCCGGACCACAACATCAGCAGTACAGCAGTGTTTGTTCTTGCTCCGTGTACGGGAGTTCGTTTGTTCAGGGAAGAAGGAGGCGGGAACCGGCGAACGTTTAACAACTTTTAATCAAATAATAAACACAAAATGAAAGTAAAAGCGGCAGCCCCTCACGGAGGACTGCCGCGCACAAACATAACAAAACCCAACTTAAAATCCAGGCCTAGTCCTCTCTCGTCCTTCACCGGTGTCGCTCGTCCTTATGCCTCCGTGCTCCCTCATGAGAGGACTCGAGACCGGTGTGTCTCAATCACGCACACCGGTCTCGCTCGCTCGTCCACCTCGCCACACTTTTAACTTCTGGACATTCGTCAGTGCTACCACACACTCGCATCTTTCACCGCCGCCACTGAAACTACAACTCAAACTAGCGCATGACATCAACGTCATCGCTCTCAGCCACTCCCTCTGTTCGCTGATTGGACCGGTAAAAAATTGTTCGGGGGAAAACCTAAGCATACACCGCAGTCCCAGACGTAGTACTGAAGGAAAATGAAAATTGAGCGGAAGTACGTAGGAGGGCGGAGCCAGGCTAGGCAACTTCTGCTTCTAGGGACAGGAATGTGGCGAAATCACTGAAGCTGGGAAAGTCTTTGCCCTCCATTAGTGTCTTTGTAACTTGACGATTCCACCTGGCGGCTGTCCATTCGGGTAGTTTTTGTAACAATTTTTGATTTTCGTCGCAGTCGTTTAGGATTTCCAATCCTTTTACATGAGGCATGGCACGCATGCATGCATTTACAAAATCTGCGAAGTTTCTCAATCCTTCAGCATCCTTTGAGTATATTTTTGGCCAGCAGGACAGTTTCTCTCTGTATGCTTTCTGGATAACAAATGTCTGACCATATCGTTGGTTGAGCCTTTCCCAAGCATCTTGGTAAGCTTCTTCGTCATTTCTATAAAAAGTTCCCTCAAGGCATTTACGCGCCGGACCGCTCACGTATCTTTTTAAATAGTACAGTTTATCTGCAGCAGAGATGCCCTTTTGGTCAATTAGTGACATGAAGGTGGATTTCCATTCAATAAAATCAATTGGTTCACCGTTGAATACTACTGGCTCTGGGGTAGGAAGTCTATTCATCATTATACTTTCCTGAACGGCCCTTGCAAGCTGAGTGACACTGGGAGGCTCTGACAGCATGGATGAGTTAGACAGGGGTGATGCAGAGGGTTGTGGTGTGTAATTTGGGTTCACCTGTTCTCTCTTGATTGGCTGAGCATCATCCATTTGTTTTATTTCTCTGTCATAGGCTTCCAGCTTGGCTCGGGCTGCCTTTACATCCCTTTCAGCGCGCAGACGTTCTAGCTCAGTTTTCTGTATTTCTATTTCTTTCTTATGTTGTTCCTCTAGATCCTTTATCCTTTCTTTTTGCCTCCTTTCTTCTTGGGCTATCTTATATTCAGCTTCTCTTGCCGCTAGTTCTGCAGCTGCATCAACCCGTTTTGATGCAAGGTATGATGATGATGAGCGGTGGGAGATACTTGAGTTTGCAGCAGTGGAACCGTATATGGAGAGTGCATATTCACGATCTAAAAGCTCACGTAGACGGCCTCTTTCACGTTCTGCGTCAAAATCTCCATCAATGCCAGTTAATCTTTCTAAGATTATTTTCACAATGTCACAAGTTACTGATTCGCATGCATCAATTTTTCTCCGTAAATCAGTTGATGGTGCTACATAGCTTCTCATCTCAGTGTAAAGTCTCATGACATCATCCCTTCCTTTCTCCAGATCATCTGCCAGTGATGACAGCTGTATTTCAGTTACGTCTGACTTTAATCTTTCTCTTGTCGCACGTGCTTGTGCTTTCCACTGTTCATACAAATTCACAAGTCTTCTTTCCTTTTTACTTGCTTCTTCTCTTTGATATTCAAGCATCCTTTCTGTTGGTGTTTTGATTCTTTCAGAGCGGCGAGCTACATCTGACATGCTCTGGGTTTTATTCTGTAGATCAGCCAACAGTTTTTCTTTACATTTTATTTTTTCCTTTATGTCTTGCCTTTTATTCTCACTTTCGTTTTGAAGTAGGTGTTTACATTCTTCAATTTCCTTTTGTATATCAAGAATGTGTTCATTGATGTCACTTGAAATTACAGATGGAATCTGTGAGTCTTCCATTTGCAGACTTTATGTACCTTTCAATTTCCCGACCAACTTCTGCCACCTGCTGGCTATTTGTCGCGTTGCATGGCGGCGAACGGGCAAGCTCTTACTGTAGCGTCCAGTCGAAAGAAGTCAGCCAACACTGATGATTTAGTGACCTTTTAATGAGTTTCTTTGCAGATCATAAACCAACGTAAGAGCTGAACACAAAATAAACAAAACAACGTGTCACTCTCACTCAAACATTAGCCATTTTCATTGACATTTTTTCAGTATGAACCAAAGCTTAACAAAACATCCTCTACACCATAAGACATAGCATACCTTGTTGCCACTTTCGACTGAGGCTATCTTCTTAATCTCTTTAACCTTTATTTTCAAGGATTCACCTTCTCTTTATTTCTAGAGATTCTTTCCTTGTCCCTTTTTCCTTTTTTTTTCTTAGATCCCTCGCGCCTCTCGTAATTTCAAAATAAAAGCCAGTTTCCGCTAAACAGGAAGTGTCAAAATAAAAGCATTTAAATGTATACCGTGTACATTCGAGGTCCTTTACAAAAGGGTTAGTTCACCCAAAAAAATTTAATCCTGTCATTAATTCCTCTTTAAAACCCGTAAGACCTTCGTTCATCTTCAGAACACAAATGAAGATCACCAGTTTGCATACCGAGCCAAACGATCCACAGAGGATGCAATCTGCTCTGCCCTTCATCCAGCCCTTACCCACCTGGACAAAAAAGACACATATGTGAGAATGCTATTCATAGACTTCAGTTCAGCATTCAACACAATAATTCCACAACAACTCATCTACAAACTTGACAAACTAGGACTAAGTACTTCACTCTGCAACTGGCTATTGGACTTCCTCAGTCAGAGGCCTCAAGTAGTGCGTGTGGGCAACAACACCTCAAACAGCACCACACTGAGCACAGGGGCCCCTCAGGGCTGCGTGCTCAGTCCGCTGCTCTTCACACTGCTGACACACGACTGCACAACAACTCATAACACAAATCACATTATCAAGTTTGCGGACGACACAACTCTGGTGGGTCTCATCACCAAGGGAGACGAGACTCACTACAGGAACGAGGTAGACCTTCTGACCACATGGTGCAGAAACAACAACCTCCTGCTGAACGTCAGCAAAACCAAAGAGATCATTGTTGACTTCCGGAGAGGTCACACCGAACACCTGCCACTGTCCATCGACGGTGCCGATGTGGAGAGAGTGAGCAGCACCAAATTCCTGGGGGTGCACATCAGTGAAGACCTCTCCTGGACCACCAACACTGTATCTCTGGTGAAGAAGGCTCAGCAGCGTCTCTACTTCCTGCGCAGACTCAGACGGGCAAGTGCTCCACCACCCATCATGAGCACTTTCTACAGAGGCACCATTGAGAGCATCCTTTCCAGCTGCATCACTGTGTGGGGCGGGAGCTGCACTGAATACAACAGGAAAGCTCTTCAGCGCATAGTTAACACAGCCGGAAAGATCATTGGTGCCCCACTCCCCTCCCTGAATGACATTTACTCCACCCGCCTCATCCGCAAAGCGACCACAATTGTGAGCGACACAAGTCATCCAGCTCACAATCTGTTCAGCCTCCTGCCATCTGGGAAGAGGTACAGGAGCCTCCACTCCCGCACCACCAGACTCAGCAACAGCTTCACCCACCATGCTGTTAGGATGCTGAAGTCTCTCCCCTCAGCCCCCCCCCCCCGGAACTGTCTTTTGCACTACCATGACATTTGCACATTTGCACAATTGCACATTTACACAAACTGTCTTTGCACTACATGCCACTTACAGACTTATTTTTATTTTATTCTAATTTAAATGTCTATTTATCTATTAACATTAAACTCTAGTTTTAGTTTCTTTTTATTAGTTTTTTTTTATTTTTTAACTTTAGTCTATTTTTAACCTATATGTCTTGTCTTCACTGTGGGATGGAGGGAAACGTAATTTCGATTGCTTTGTATGTCTGGAACATGTGAAGAATCGACAATAAAGCTGACTTTGACTTTTGACTTTGACTTTGAAGATATTTCTGATGAAAACCGAGAGCCCTCTGACCCCTGCATAGACAGCAATGTAACGAACACTTTCAAGGGCCAGAAAGGAAATAAAGACGTCGTTAAAATAGTCCATGTGACTCCAGTGGTTTAACCTTAATGTTATTAAGCCACGAAAATACTTTTTGTGCGCAATAAAACAAAAAAATTACTTAATTCAACAATTTCTTCTAGCCTGTGTCAGACTCTTACGCTGTTCACATATTGCAAACAGTGCAGCGTTTTCAGAACGCTGGCTTACCATTGGCCGACACTGTTCACGTGAGCACCACGACGCATGTGCACAAGTCGTTCTGCCGTAGAACTAGGAAGTCTAACACAGATGAGAAGAAATTGTTCAATAAAGTCATTTTGTTTGTTTTTTGCGCCTAAAAATAATTATCGTCGCTTCGTAAAATTAAGGTTGAACTACTGGAGTCACATGGAAGATTTTAACGACGTCTTTATTTCCTTTCTGGCCCTTGAAAGTGTTCGTTACATTGCTGTCTATGCAGGGGTGAGAGAGCTCTCGGTTTTCATCAGAAATATCTTCATTTGTGTTCTGAAGATGAACGAAGGTCTTATGGGTTTGGAACGACATGAGGAATTAATGACAGGATTTACATTTTTGGGTGAACTAACCCTTTAACAACTTAACATTTAGAATTACATTGGCTTTTACAATGTTTTTCTTCAATATATGTCATTGTATGTATGCATCTACTGTATATTGTGTCGCTTTGGACAAAAGCATCTGCTAAATACCATAACCATACTTTATGACTTTCATTAATTAATTAATGTCAAATTTTGTGATGTTAAACTGCTGTCTGTCAGACTCTTCTGTTTAAATAAATGTCCTGCAGGGGAATGAATACCAACTCTAGATAGAACAGACACTTAACGACAATAGCTGGGTCTCCATCCAACTTTTTAATGTACATTTTAACCATTTGAAAAAGAAATCCTGACTGGAAACTGTTCAAATTCACATAAAATATTCTAATGTGAAGTTGTTGTAATATATAAATTGTTAATGTTAAATACATCAAGGTAGTTTTCTTCTATGAGCAAGTAGGAATTAGGTAACTTTTTATTTTTTTACACTGTATTCATCAACAGATATGAAAACTTGAAACTTTTTTTTTTTTTCTCTCTCTCTCTCTCCCAGGCGGGCAGCAAAGCAGAGAAGAGACACAGGCTCAACACAACTGTCTGCACCCTCTTAAGAACTCCTGGACTTTTGAGTTGATGGGCTAGTAGTGGTGTGAGCCTTTACAGTAAACCCCCCACCTCCCCCCTGATGATGGGCTCTCTGGACATCTGGAAATGAGCTGGATTCTCCCGTGAGACTGTAACTTTTATAAGTGTGTAATGTGTTGTTGCATAGTGTGTTAATAAAACAAAGAAAAGAGGCCATTGTATTGTTGTTAATTGCGGAAGACAGAAAATTACAGTATTTTATTGTAATATTTACAAATAACAGGAATATTTCATTGTAATTCTGTCCTGTAAAATTACAGGAAATTCCTGGCAACTGAGTTGCAGTAAATTTACAGGAAATTATAATAAATTACAGCATTTTACTGTAATAATCACAGTAGTATTGCTGTATAAATACAGTACTTTATTGTATTAAAAAAACAGGAAAAATACTGTATCTTACTTGCTGTAAATTTACGGCAACTAGTTGCCAGGAATTTCCTGTAAAATTACAACAAATTTTTAACAGTGCACACTAAACTCTATTGGAGTTAGGCAACACGTGTCAGGAGCCACTCATCGCCATAATCATACTTTAGACCTAATATTGTCACATGGAATAAATGTTGATACCGTTGAAATTCTGCAGCAGAGCGATGACATCTCAGATCATTACTTAGTATCATGTATACTTAATTTAGCTAAGGTTGCAAAGCCGCCCCCTCGCTTTAAAAATGGCAGGACAATCACTGCCGCTACTAAAGATTGCTTTTTAAATAATCTTCCTCATCAGTATCATCTGCTCAGCATCCCAGATAGTATAGGGGAACTCGATGTTGCAACATAAACTATTGACTCTCTCTTTTCCAGTACTTTAGACACAGTTGCTCCTCTGCGCTTAAAGAAGATTAAATAAAATAGTCCAACGCCGTGGTACAACGACCACACCCGGGCCCTTAAAACAGCAGCCAGAAAAATGGAGCGCAGCTGGAAGAAAACAAAATTAGAGGTATTTCGTAATTCGTGGAAAGAGCACATGATCACATACAGAAAGGCCGTAAAAACTGCTAGATCTGCTTATTTCTCAACTCTCTTGGAAGAAAACAAACACAACCCAAGGTATTTATTCGATACAGTGGCTAAATTAACCAAAAATAAAGCTTCAACTTCTGATGATTGTAAACAGCACAGCAGTAATGACTTTATGAACTTCTTCACATGTAAGATTGATAATATTAGGAAAAAAATTTTAACCATGCAGCCGTCTACTACAGCATCACATCAGACAGAGCATTGTAGTGTCACTGAGGAAAAATTACACTCATTCACTGCTATAGGAGAAGAAGAATTGGCTAAACTCGTTAAATCATCTAAATCAACAACATGTATGCTCGACCCTATACCAACTAGGCTATTAAAAGAGATGCTACCAGAGGTCATAGATCCTCTTCTTAATATCATTAATTCATCTTTGTCATTAGGATATGTACCGAAAACTTTTAAGTTGGCTATTATTAAACCACTTATTAAAAAACCGCAACTTGATCCTACAGATTTAGTCAATTATAGACCAATCTCAAATCTACCCTTTCTGTCAAAAATACTTGAAAAGGCAGTGTCTTCACAATTATGTTCCTTTTTAGAAAGAAATGGTATCTGTGAGGATTTCCAGTCAGGATTTAGACCGTATCATAGTACTGAGACTGCTCTCATCAGAGTTACAAATGATTTACTCTTATCATCCGATCATGGCTGTATCTCTCTATTAGTGTTACTCGATCTTAGCGCTGCATTTGATACTATCGACCACAACATTCTTTTGAATAGACTCGAAAATTATGTAGCTATTAGTGGAATTGCATTATCATGGTTTAAATCATACCTATGCGACCGTTATCAGTTTGTAGTAGTAAATGAAGATATGTCACACCGATCGCAAGTTCAGTATGGAGTACCACAAGGCTCAGTGCTAGGACCGCTACTCTTCACCCTGTACATGCTACCACTGGGAGATATCATTAGGAAGCATGGCGTTAGTTTTCATTGTTATGCTGACGATACTCAGCTCTATATTTCTTCACGCCCTGAAGAAACTTACCAATTCACAAGATTAACGGAATGCATAGCTGATATAAAACTTTGGATGACCGGTAATTTCTTGCAACTCAATTCAGAAAAAACAGAATTTTTAATTATTGGACAAAAAAGCTCCACAAGTAGTAACCTAGAATACTGTCTAACACTTGATGGCTGTTCTGTCAAGTCCTCGTCGTCAGTGAGGAACCTGGGTGTGCTCTTTGATACCAATCTTTCGTTTGAAAGCCACGTTTCTAGCATCTGTAAAACTGCTTTCTACCATCTTAAAAATATATCTAAATTACGGCACATGCTCTCAATGCAAAATGCTGAACAGTTAGTTTATGCGTTCATGACCTCAAGGTTAGATTATTGTAATGCTCTACTGGGTGTTTGCCCTGCTCGCTTAATAAATAAACTCCAGCTGGTCCAAAACGCAGCAGCTCGAGTTCTTACTAGAACCAGGAAGTATGACCATATTAGCCCAGTTCTGTCAACACTGCACTGGCTGCCTATTAAACATCGCATACATTTTAAAATCTTACTTATTACTTACAAAGCACTAAATGGTTTAGCTCCCCAATACTTGAGCGAGCTCTTAACATATTATACTCCATCACGTCTACTGCGGTCTCAAAACTCTGGCCAGTTGATCATACCGAGAATATCCAAATCAACTGCAGGCGGTCGATCCTTTTCCTATTTAGCACCTAAACTCTGGAACAGTCTTCCTAACATTGTTCGGGAAGCAGACACACTCTGTCAGTTTAAATCTAGACTAAAAACACATCTCTTTACTGTGGCATACACATAAAATCACTTTTTCAATGAAATGATTGTTAGGCTGCATTAACTAGGTCAGCCGGAACCGGGAACACTTCCCATAACACCTGATGTACCCATTACATCATCAGAAGAATGGCATCTACGCTAATGATAGTCTCTCTGTTTTATCCCGAGGTTTACTGCAGTCAGCCGGATCCAGGCCGTATCCAGTTCAGATGGTGGACCTGCGCCCAGAGAAGACCAACACAGGCCCCCGAAGTGTCTGAGAGACCATGATTAGACGCCCCCTGAAACTGCCTCATCGACACGGCATCTCAATAAACCCGTCTCCAGCGTGTTGACTCAGATTGTTCGAATATTACAATTAAATAATACTTAAATCGATATGTCATCCTCAATAAACCCGTCTCCAGCGTGTTGCCTCCGATCATTCGAATATTGCACTTTAATAATTATTTATTCAACATCATCCTCAATAAACCCGTCTCCAGCATGTTGCCCCCGGTCCCTCGAATATTCTGATCTATTATGACCTCCGAGCTGTAAAGCTGCCAGAATAATAATAATAATACGCTGTTTGTTAATTGGCCAGAGGAGAACTGGCACCCCGACTGAGCCTGGTTTCTCCCAAGGTTTATTTTCTCCATTAGGTCACCTAATGGGGTTTTGGTTTCCTTGCCACTGTTGCCTCTGGCTTGGCGTGCTCAGTTGGGGACATTATTATTTAGATTTATTTCGATGTTTAGTTGAAAAATTTAAACAAAATTAACCATTTAAACTAAATTACTGATCGAATTATTGATCTAACGCCCACACTGTCACTGTATGATACTTGAAATGTTTCCAGAATGGCTATACAGCTGATTAAAATTATGCTGCATTATTTTCCTGTTTAACACTGTAAAGCTGCTTTGAAACAATCTACATTGTTAAAAGCGCTATATAAATAAAGTTGACTTGACTGACTTGACTTGACTTGACTAGTCCCAGTCCCGACCAGTAGAATCAATACATTTACGAAGCATTTTTTTTTATGTCTGATTAAATCTTCTGTGAGCCCATCAGTTTGAGGATGGTAGGGTGTCGTACGCAGACTCAGCAACTGGTAGACCTGCTTCAGGAGATTGGACATAAAATTGGTCCCTTGGTCAGAAAGAATTTCGGCAGGTAACCCGACTCTGGAAAAGAACTGGACTAAACAGGTTGCAATGTATTTGGCTTTGATAGACTTTAAAGGAAATACCTCTGGGTACCTCGTAGCATAATTGGTGATGACCAATAGAAATCGGTTACCTGCACGGCTCTTTTCCACCGGGCCAACGACGTCTTTTAATTCATGCTGTGGTTTTCTTCCTCCCCAGGTGGCCAGCCCAATTGAATTGAATGACTCAAGTGAAGAACAACCTCCCGCGCATCCTGCGGGACCATCAGCTGCTTCACAGATCCAACCTGGCGGTAAAGTATGCCCTGTTCAACTACATAACGCACATAAAAACAAGCTTTGCTTGTTTCCTTTGGCGTCTGGATTTTTTTGACTTTGGGGCACCCATCTCCAAGTCGGTATCATAAAAGGGCAGTGCCGACAGAGTCTGCATGGTTTCCTCTGGCTGCTTTGCCATGGCTCTGGTTAGCACCACATTGCACTGCTGCAAAGGCCGGACTAGATCGAGGAGTACTGGTAAGTCACGACCCAGAACTACGGGATAAGGAAGATTATCTGCTACCCCGACCTCTAACAGGTAGGTTTGACCTTCTACCCCAATGTATAGGTCTGCAGTGGGCACCATGCGTTCCTCCCCATGAACGCAGCAGATGGGTAATTTGTTAAAGGGCCTGACTAGAGATGGAGCCACAAACTTCCTGTTCACCAAGGTCTGGTTACTCCCAGTATCAATTAGGGCTTTCAATTCCTTACCATTGACGGTCATGGTTCTTGTCTCTAGCAGTACATTTGGCTTGTTTACCTCCGCTGACCCACCTCTAGGAACATAGCAAACATTGGTAAGTTTAGCTGCATTTTGTGGGCAGGCTGGCCTTGTGTGGCCTTCTTGTCCACACTGGAAGCAAACAACTGGTCCTTTTAAAATTTTATGTGATTTACTTTCTGGATGATCTCCCTTGGGAGACTTACCCGACCCAGCCACAGGTTTCTGATGGGACTGAGGATGGAACAATAAAAGTCCCATCAATAAAACATGAGGATCCAGGATTTTTATCTATATAATGGACTTCAATGGGCTCCAAATGGTTCACGGTCCAAATGACAGTTTCAGTACAGCTTCAAAGGGCTTTAAACGATACCAGACGATACCAGACGACAAATGTGATCATCTCTGAGCTCCGCCATAACTTCCGCTAAGTGAGGTAAAAATACGAGCGTGATCATAGATATATTGATTGTAGGTGCCTCATTCTGCTGATCTGTGCTTGCACTAATGAGGCATCTACGATCAATATATCTATGACCACGCTCGTATTTTTACCTCACTTAGCGGAAGTTATGGCGGAGCTCAGAGATGATCACGTTCGTCTGATAAGAGGTAAGATAATAGCATAAATACTGCTCGGTTTCTCGCAGAAACTGATCGTTTCGCTAGATAAGACCCTTATTCATCGTCTGGTATCGTTTGGTATCGTTTAAAGTCCTTTGCAGCTGTACTCAAACATTTGGACCTTGAACCGTTTGGAGCCCATTGAAGTTTGGAGCCCATTATATGGAGAAAAATCCTGGAATGTTTTCATCCAAAACCTTAATTTCTTTTTGACTGAAGAAAGAAAGACACAGACATCTTGGAGGACATGGGGTGAGTAAATTATCAGCAAAAGTTTATTTAAAAGTGAACCAATCCTTTAACTGTGATGATGATTGACAGGGCAGTTTAAACAGTGACGGGATGCATGTAACTAGTCCGTTATAGATGACGAAGTATGTCCCAAAGCTTGCATATTCTTCTGCTACACACTCAAAAGTATGTACTTTTTCTTCACAAAAAGAGTACATACTTTTATGTCGTAGTATAAGAAGGCGAAATGGGATGCAGCACCAGTCTGAGGCTGCACAGTACGCTCAGCCATCAGGAAGTGAGTGCTTCTAATTGACTTCACTTTTCTCCGATGAAGTCCAAAGTCTGCTTTGAGTACAGAGAAGCAGGTCTGATTGTGCTCTCAGAAACATGGCTGCATCCTGGTATAGCCAGCTCGCAGTTTGAACTGGATGGCTTCTCCCTGGTTCAGGCTGATCGCTCGGCAGCATCGGGCAAGAACCAAGGTGAGGTTGTATGTGTGTTTGTGAATGATAACTGGTGCACCCAGTTCACTGTAAGATCCATAACATGTAGCCCCGATATTGAACTGATTTGTTGAAGCTTAAAGGTCCCATGGCATGGCTTTTTTCTATTATTTTATAATGTTTCCTGAGGTTTACCTATATTGTTAGTATGATTTTTACATCATAAAATGTCATAATTTAGAAATAAAAGGCATTTTTTTCTATACTGATGTTTGCCCTGTGGCTGAATGCCCTGTTTCAAGAGGCGTGTCTGATGTGAGACTTCAGTAAAAACGCCCACTGTTGTGATTGGCTGACATCTTTGCATTTTAAATGAGTATCAGATCTTGTAGCGGAGGGGGCGTGGTTTAAGGAGGTCTACCAGGCACGAGCAGGCACGAGCCTGCTGCCAGAGAGACGGATGGACCGGAGTTCACTTCTCATCAGTTCTCAGCATGTCTCAGTTCAGTGAACTGTTGTAGTTACTAGCATATACTTCAGGTTATTAGTTTATTTCTAGTCGGAGGGACTGTTACTCATGTCAGAAAGTTAGTAACTTTAGTAAATTATGGATCAGCGCTGACTGGAGACGCGAACCGTTTAGAACGATTCAGTCCGATTTGGTGAACTGATTCGGTTCACTAAAAAGAACCAGTTCAAAAGAATGATTAGTTCACGAACCGGACATCACTAATGTACCAGAGACGGAGCGATTGCTAACAAAGTTATTTATAGTAACTACTGAGTTGTGAGAGCGCTGTCAGCGTGAGTTTATTTTGTGTGTATCTGAGAGTTCAGAATAAACACGAGTCCCAGTCACACCGAGTCCGTCTTCATCATTATTCTACCAACTTTGTAACACATGCAATGTACCATTACAGCTGTCGAGATGAACGAGTTACGAGTAAGTTTTGATTATAGCATTATTTTTAGATATTTTCCTATCATATGAAAAGTGTCAGTGACAGGCATTGAGTACACAGCGCAAACAAAGACACACAACAGGGCAGTAATCGAATGTAATCCAGTTTATTGTGGGGCTAGGCACAGTATGCACATTTTAGAACAGATAGACGCGACGAGGACATACAAAAACATGGACTCACAAGATAGAAAACACGAAAACACTGTTCTGTCAGGAGAGAGTGAAGCCGCAGCGTGTGCACGAATAATAAATAATTAGCTACACATAAGAAATCACTGATCACAGATCAGAAGGAACTGAAAAAAGACTTCTGTTTTCATTTGTACATCCAAACACTGAGAAACTGCCAGCATTCACTCGTTCACAAGCCATGATCTCTTGAGGACAAATATGGCGCTTGCATGGGCGTGCCAAATTCTCTGGGCGGAGGAAAGGGAGGTAAGCGTTCCTGTTATGACTTCATAACAGGAAAATTCCAGATCAGCTCGTCTGGGCTGTCATTTTCTCAAAGGCAGAGAGAGACAGCCAGAACTCTGTTTACACCGATCAAAATTTCTAGCCACTTGGGGACAATATTCAGGCTAGGGGAACTCATATTAATGTTGAAAAACCTCATAAAATGAAAATTTCATGCCATGGGACCTTTAAGGCCGTTCTATCTACCCAGAGAGTTCGGTAATATCATCCTATGTGGGGTTTATGTTCCATCCTCTGGCAATGCAGTAAGAGCAGCGGAGCATGTTAATGATTGTGTTCAACAACAACTTTTACACTCACCTAATGCACCTGTGTTCATATTAGGTGACTTCAACCATTGTAAATTGGAACTGTCACCACCTGGATTTGAACAATATGTTAAGTGTGGCACAAGAGATAACAAAATCCTCGATAAATGTTATGGGAATGTCAAAAGGGCTTATACTGCTAAACCAAGGCACCCATTAGCGACCTCTGACCACAATACAGTGTATTTAATTCCTACATATAGGACAGTTTTAAAAAGTTCGAAACCAGTCACCAAAGAGGTTCTTGTGTGGTCTAAAAATAATATTGAATCCCTGAAGGGTTGTTTTCTATGCACTGATTGGGATGTTTTTAATAGCGCTGACCTTGATGAAACAACTGAAGTAATAACCAATTATGTAAACTTTTGTACGGACAATGTAGTTACTAAAAAGCAAGTTGTCATCTATCCAAATAACAAAGTTTATATTACTAAAGAGATAAAGCATTGTATTAATAGGAAAAAAAGTGGCGTTTAGAAATGGTGATCGTGCTGAATTAAAATCCGTGCAGAAAGAACTGAATCAGTTACTAAGAGCCGCTAGGAAAAAACAAAAAAATATTCTAGAAGAGAATTTCAATCAACCTATTACTAAAAGGATGTGGAATTCGATAAAAAAACATAACCAATATGCAGCCGGCGCGGAAAATGTTCCTCTCGAGTGATGACACACAAAAAGCAGATGATTTGAAAGGTTTCTTCTTAAGATTTGATACTCAAAATTATGATCAAGAATGTAGTAAGGAACTGAGTTCTATATCGACCACTGATTTAGAGGATAACAGGTTGTTGATTGATGGTGGTTATGTTAAATCGCTATTTAAACAAATGTGCCCAAAGAAATCCGTTGGACCTGATGGCATTTCGTCCTTTTTATTAAAAGTTTGTGCAGAGGAATTATCTCCGGTATGGTGCCCGATATTTCAAAGATCGATTGATTCCGGGGTAGTCCCGGTAATCTGGAAAATGTCCATTATAATTCCTGTGCCAAAAATAGCCCGTCCTGTCGAGAATAATGAGTTTAGACCAATTGCCCTTACGTCAGTGGTGATGAAATGTCCTGAGAAATGTATGGTGTCAATGTTAAGAGAAAATGTTCACAGTCACCTAGATTCACTTCAATTTGCTTATAAGAAAGGAAAAGGAACAGGTGATGCTATCAATAGTTTGATGCATTTGGTTTTAAATCACCTATAGGATTCAGATGCTTATGCACGAGCACTTTTCATTGATTTTAGTTCAGCTTTTAACACTATACAACCACATGTCTTAATTAAAAAGTTAAAGCAATTAGATGTAAATCCCACGATTATACAGTGGTACCACTCCTTTTTAACAAATAGAACTCAGAGAGTAAAAGTAAATACAAGTTTATCACAAGTAAAATACAGTAGCACTGGTGTTCCTCAGGGCTGTGTTAGTTCACCAGTTCTTTTTACATTATACACTAATGAGTGCTCAAGTAAGCACCCACAGAACTATATTCTAAAGTACTCGGATGACACAGTAATTTTAAGCCTGTTGAAAAAACAAGACTCTTGTTCTACCTATTATTCTGAGATTAATCATTTTGTTGATTGGTGTGACGCAAACTTTTTAAAAATTAACACTAAGAAAACAGAGGAAATTATTTTTGATCCTAAGGGAATTGGGGAATATATGCCTGTATCTGTTCATAATCATGAAATCACTCAAGTGCAATCTTAGAATTTAGGTGTGTACATAGACAAATCTCTTATGTGGGACACGCATGTTGACTGGGTGTGTAAAAGACTTCACCAAAGATTGTATTTTTTATGAAGACTGCGTTTTTATGGTGTCGATAAGAAAATCATGTTTCTCTTTTACCAGTCTGTATTAGAAAGTGTTATCAGATATGGCTTGTCTTCTTGGTTTGGTAATCTCTCAGTAAAATCTAAATCAAAGATAATGTATATTGTTCGAACTGCGATGAAAGTGATAGGACTGAAAGTCTATCCCAGTATTCAGTCTCTGTACCAGCAATGCACTCTAAATGAGGCAAAAGAGATTTTAAGTGATCCATCACATATACTTCATCCCTGTTATGATCTCTTACCCTCTGGAAGAAGGTACAGAGTTCTCCACTATAAACGGAACAGGTTTAAAAATTATTTTGTGCCCGTATCAATTAGATTGTTGAATATGGATAAGTGATGCTCTGGCTATTTTTCATGTGTATATGTATTGTGTGAATGAATTATGGTGTACAATTTTTTATAATGTATCATGAATGATTTTTATAATGAATGACTATGGTGTAAAATTGTATCATGTATCAGGTTCTGTTCAATGCTGGCTATGAAGTCCATCTCAAATTTCCCTTTATGGGACAATAAAGTATATTTCATTTCATTCATTCTCCGATGAAGTATTGGATCGCTGTGTCCATGGCTGCGTCCGAAACCTGGAAAATGCTGCCTTCGGAGGACACATTTCAAGGCAGGAAGGCACCAAGGCACGTCCGAATCTAATGTTAGCTTCACTTCCTGTCTCCACAGAGACCTTCATCTGATCAATTTTTGAAGGCAGCATATTTGTATCCTTCGCTGCCTTTGATATCCCACAATCCTGTGCTTCCCATTCTGTGACAGTTGAGCTGGAAAAAAAAGATGGCGTCCGAGAGTTGCGTTTGCTGGTCAGTTTGTGTGTAAATGTACGTTTTATTTTACCAACATTTTCTACTTCTGATGTCATTTCTAGCGAGAAATTACTAATGTAGTAATTAAATATTTGTTTAGTTCTCACCTAAGCTCTCTCTATTTAGCTGTAGATCATTAAACTATTACACTGCCTAAGTGTACACTGCCTAAGTTTGTCCGAAATTAGTTTTGTGAGGTGCCTTCATGCACAAACGCTGCCTTACAAGCCATTGTCTGATAAGGCAGCGAGGCAACGAGTCAGCTGCATAGGTTTTCGGACGCAGCCTATTTATTTTACTTGTCTATGGTTGTGCCCCACTCTCCCCTACCTCAGCCAACCAGCAGAGGGCATGACTGAGCTTTGAACAGATCTTTGATGCGCTGGTGGGGTTCGCAAAGAAGAGCGCTTATAAAAACCATGGCACGCCACTAGTTTTTTCTCTTTGCTCAGCAAACTACAGCGTGATGAAGATGTTGTGGTGCTGCAGCATGTGCGGCTCTTCAGAAATTTTCATGGTATTTGTAAGCGTGTAAGCGTTTTTTTTTCTTGTTTTCATTGTTACGTTAGTTCTTCAGAACCCCAGTACTAGCGTTAGCTAAGTTAAGCTAACGATTAACGCAAGACCTTGTCTGAGTTGAGGGTTAGGGTGACAAGATAAACGTTTCTTTGTCGCGTGTGAATTTTTATTTTCGTTATACATTTAACCCCCAAGTCTCCCGCCAGATTTTCATTTGAGGGCTTGAGTCGAATACACGAGATTCACATATGAACCTTTCTTTGTATTTTGTTTGTAGAGTCTGCAGTCTAAATCATGTTGGGAGTAGAGAAACACGTGGCCTTGGATGATGTTCGCTAATGGCGTTTGAACGGGTAGAACATTTGCGTTTGACGCATTGATTCTAAATCGTGATGAATCGAGAGATGGCGGTAAGTGAACATTAAACGATGGACACCGATTGATTTGCACTGTTTTTGAATAAATTGAGCCGCTGATGACTTCTATTACTTTTCTGACACCTCGTATGAACGCTGTTTTCAGCAGCTGATTATGAAATCTAGTCTGAGGCTCTTTTGGTTTATATATGTGCCTGCATGGGTTCCCATGTTCATGATCAAGTGGTTTTTGTAGTGAATATGTAAAGTTAGTGGGCAAGATACTGCTCTTCTGCGTGTAAATTTCTTTATTTATGGGCTTTTTGGCTGAACAAAGCCTAGTTGGTTTAGATCCATTGGTAAAATATTTAAAGTATACGTACTAATGTAGTTCTACAATGTGAAACGGTGATTTTAAGTTATCCACAATTCCATAACTTAAATCCCAATCTGTGTGGCTACAAAAGTCATGGAGATTCATTGGTCAAAGTGTGGGAACTCTTATTTTTGTAAATTGTATTGGTTTGCATTTATGGTATGACATTTCAGCTACTGAGGGTTGTTTTTGTTTTCCTCAGCTTTCACTGAATAGCATGTTGAAGCTTCAGACTGCAAAATTGTGGTGAGTTGAGACCCTTCATTTCTCATTTACTCTAAACGCGTGTGTGTGTGTGTGTGTGTGTGTGTGTGTGTGTGTGTATATATATATATATATATATATATATATATATATATATTTTAATTCAATGATTAATGCAATGGGAATATTTGGTGCCTAATAATGCCAAATGTCTTGTTACCTGTCAAAAGTGGCCTACATTATTGTAAGTGTTTAACGTAAGCATATTTGTCAAGCAATTCAGTATTTTCAACTTCAGAATCATTTATTCTTGTCACCATTGTCTTGTCCGAGTCCAAGCCTGTTCATTTCCACCTCCAATGTAACATCAAATTAAGCTTTTACTTTTGAGTATTGCAATATCATATATATTTGTGTAGTTGTTTGCCTGATCCATGGTTTTACAAGCTGAAAAAAAAGCACAGCACTATTACCTGCCTGCTTTACTAAAGCTACAGTAATGATGCTGTTTGCTTGCGCATTATATGGTTAGCTATGCGCATTTTTAAAGTAATATAATTTGTATATAGATGGCATAGTCATTAACTGACAGTTTGGGGAGACCCGATTTGAGTGAGGACCCAAGCAATACCCTTCTTGCTAACCAGTAGCGGGCATGGATGATCTTTGTGCTGGTGGGGTTCGCAAAGACAAGCCACTTGTTCTCTCTTTGCTCAAACTTTAGCGTGATCAAGATGTTGTGGTGCAGCAGCAAGTGCGAGTTTTCAGAAAGTTGCTTGGTTTTTGCAAGCGTCTTGTTACTACTTTTCAGTGTAAAGGCCTGTACACACCGGGACGAATACCGCACGCTTATCGCCAGTGTTTTTCGTGACGGTATTTGGCGCGTCTTGAGTGTTCAGGTTTTTTTTTTGCCTTCACTGGCGATGTGCACGTTCACTCTGCGCATTAAGTAGATGCGCTCCCAGTACACAAGGTGGCGCTGCGGCACTTTACGCTTCTGACACTCGCTTGTCACACAAGAACAGACTATATTTACGTGCTTGGCAAAACCATATACCTATTATATCTATGGCCAAAACCATTCACACTTTTTACTAACTGGCAAGCAGCATTAGCAGCTCATCTTCTGTCTACTTACTATTTTGTCGTATCAATGTGTGCTCGGCAAGAGTGTTTTGTGCTTAAGCGGCCCCAAGTCGTGTTTTACTGTCACTTCAGCAGCTCCAGGCACGTGAACCAAAGCGCTGATCTCATTGGACGGCCAGTTAACGTGCCGCGTCAAAATAAAAACGAACCTGAGGCTTTTTTTTTTTTAAATGACGCTCTTACGCCTGCCATTTTCCGCGTTGCTGTGCACTCACATTGGTTCACTTTTAGTCATGAGGCGGTAAACGTCAGCGATTTTAACGTGCGTGAAAATCGTCCCATGTGAACAGGCTTTAACATTAGTTCTTCAGAACCCCAGTACTAGCGTTAGATAACACTTGACGTAAGACCACCTTCCTTGTGTTGATTTTAAGTGACACGATCAAGGTTTCAAATTTTCTTTAATTTGCATTTTAATCAATGTCTTTAGCGTGTGGTGTGTGTATATATATATATATTATATAAATAATTTTTTTTTTTTTTTTTTTTTTTTTTTACCTCCAAGTCTTCCGCCAGATTTTCTTGAGCACGAGTTGAATTTACACAAGATTCACATATGAACCTTTCTTTGTATTTTGTAGAGTCTCCAGTCTAAATCATGTTGGGAGTAGAGAAACGCGTGGCCTTGGATGATGTTCGCCAATGGTGTTTGAACGGGTAGAACATTTGCATTTGACGCATTGATTCTTAATTGCGATCAAGAGATGGTGGTAAGTGAACATTAAACAATGGGCTCATTGATATGCACTGTTTTTGAATAAATTGAGCCGCTGATGACTTCTATTACTTTTCTGACACCTCGTATGAATGCTGTTTTCAGCAGCTGATTATGAAATCTAGTCTGAGGCTCTTTTGCTTAATGTGACTGTATTTAGTATTCCCAAGGTTTATATATATTTTTTTTATACCTTTTTATAGTGAATGTGAAGTTAGTGGGAAAGATGCTGCTTTTTCTGCGAGTAACTTTCTATAGGGGTTTTTTTATTTTATAAAGGAACACCATAGTGATATTAGGCTCTTTTTCCAACTCCCCTAGAGTTAAACAGTTGAGTTTTTACAATTTTCAAATCCGATCTAATTGGCTAACTTCCATTCACATAACCACCATGACAACCTGCCTGCACAGGGAGCGTGCTGGGGACTATTTTCAGGCGCTGCGTGATATTGCGCCGCTGCACCCATAGTACAGCAGCAAAGTTAATTGATTATTACACAGGAATGAGTATAGTTCATAGCCATATTTGCCTAGAAAAATCGCAACTTTTTATTTTCCGTCGTCTTGGTACACTACTACAGAAGACCAAAACTCGTTTTTTTATTTTTTTGCTAATGGTCTAATCAGATTCAATGAACTATGCTAAGCTCTGCTAAAAGTGCTACTGCCAGTCCCGGAGATCGGCTGAATGGATTTGAAAACGGTAACTCAGCTGTTTAACTCTAGAGGAGTTCGAAAATGAGCCTATTTTCAAAAAGTGGTGTTCCTTTATTTCCTTTAACTTCCTAAAATGTATCTAGTTGAGGTTGCAATGCAACTCAATGTACACTTCAATATGCTGCACCTTAACATCCTAATTTTTGTTATTTGCAGATGTGAGACCAAGAAGTACATCTGGTGGCAAAGTTTGGTATATCTTGTTTCTACATGGGTGTCACTGTGCAAATGAAAGCATTTTTGAACCCCTGAATATACTCATGCACTTCAAATGACATGTTTGGATTAATTTCTTGTTTCAATAAAAATTTGAACAAAACTTTGACTTTTTTTTTTTGAAGCAGTTCATATTTCTATAAACCAGTTGAGGACCCATCAAATGTTTCAATTGAATTCTAATACTCATGAAACCTTTTTTAAAACTGAGAAATGCTGGAACCTAATGGGGCAAATGTCCAATGTCTGAGTGTGGGTAGATCTAATGGGGAATGCATTGTATAAACCCGCCATCCTAGACAGATGATCCACACTAGGCGTTTCTGACTACAGGAAGACCGGGGTCCTGAGACCGTTACATGCGCTCTACTTCCGGATTATTGCTCATAATGATCGCTTCGTTGTGTCGTTCAACATCCGAATGATGTTTCAGAGCGCGTGTTAAATTTGACTGTCGCTTAGAGACGAGCTCTTCGTATAAACTGCACAACGTTTTCATCTAGACTCGCGCAACTGTTGGATTTCACGCGTTTAAATGAAACTTGTAAGGTGAGTAAATGTGGCGACGCTGGAGATGAAAGAATATCGTGAAATGATTAAATTAGCTGCTGTTCTGAATGGCGTGAGGAAGCGTGTTGTCAATGCTGTCGTTTTTCTAACGGTCTGGAGCTGTCTTTTGTGATGTGACACCCACGCGCCACAAAGAAAAGCTAAATGTTGCGTGTGTGCGTGGGTAATTTTAAATGTTTGACTTCAAACCTATTCATGTCGATTGTTGAGTTACGTTGTACTGTTAATGTGATAGTAATTTCCTATAAACGGGTTTAAAAAAAGAAAAAAAAACCCGTGATGTTCCCTGAACAGATTTGCGTGCTGACTGACTGTTTATGGGATTGGTGGAAAATGTGTAACGTTTTAACGCGTATTTACTATGGACATTTGTTCAAATTTGATTGTAAACGTTAAGGGGGGCATGTAAGATTGGTCTCGGGGTTCATTACTGGGTACGAGCAGTTGACATCTGGATATGTTCGGTTTATTATCCGTGGCTTCCTGAGGAATCGGATGTGCTAATGGGAAGAGACCACACATTTTGAGTGATGCTGCAGCACTGGCACTTACGGTTTCAAGTGGTTTAGGCTTTATTAATATTGTTTATGGCTTCAAATGACGTAACTTTACCACCCCCCCTATCTATTAAAATATTAAAATTACATTAATAATTCAACTAGTACAGACAGCCACTTGGATTCCCCCTTCTATCATGAACACGTTTGAAAATTATTTTATTTTTGTTAAATAGTTTTATTTTTTTGGTAGTATAAATGTCTAGGCTGTGTTACTATCCAAAAACTATAAACAAGGAAAGGCTAAAATGTATGTTTTTAAAAAATATTTATTTCAGATTATAAAAAAGAAATATAAGAAAATATATATTTAATCTATTGACTAAATGAAATTAGATTAAAATTAAATAAACAAAAAATAAATACATATAACAATACATTTAAGTAGAACAAAATATACAATCATGTAACAAACTCATTTTAGATTTATACTATTTTGTTTAAATTGAGTGTTTATAAAAGACAGAGTTGATGCCTTACACAGTTAGAATGGGGATCCTTCACACAGGGATGATCAAACTTAGGGTTCCGTGGCATCTAAAAGATTTAAAACCCCTGATATAGATAACTTTGCCTTTTATGAAAATGGCATGTTTTGTTTATATTCATTACGTTTATTTTATTTTACAATAGTTTCTTCAACTCTGTGTTTTCAACAAAATGAGCTAACACCACTAAAAGATTATCAACAGGATTCCCCCCTTTTTGTGGGGTCCATGAGTTTTAGTGTTGACCATTATAATGAATACTAGAACAAATTTAGGCCAAACTATTTGGGTTACTAACAATAGAAATTAGGACAGATGTGGGTTATATGCCTTGAACTAGATGTGGTCATTAAGAAACAACCATAGCAAGACAAAATCAGTTTTGTTTGACCTAATTGCATATTTCAGTTTTTATTAACCGTCGCAATGCTGCTTACTCCTCTGAACCTAAACATTTAGGAAAATGATGTAATACTCTATATCATCCTTCTAAGTAACGTGCAGTTATTTAGACCACATTACTAATTAATTGGTACTTAATGTCCATCTCTGCATCACATTTCTAAGTTTCTATCTGGCAGCAAAACTATAACGTAAACTAGTGGTCTTGAATTCAAAGTGTCACTTTTGTGGTACAAAAGGAGAAGAAAAAGAAACCACGCACAGCCTCATTCCTTTTCCGTCACAGTCTCATATGTTTCCATGCCAACAGTGACATCAGCACTGTGCAGGGATGTGTGTAAGGATGAAAGACTCCTCTGCTGTGGTTCTCCATGGTTACCAGCCACTGCCAGCCAACTGCAAAAGTTATTATCAATCACATGATCATTTGACCTATATGGTGATAAACTCATCAGCAATTATAATAAAACAATGCAATAATTCATATATTTGATGAAAAAAGGGTAACACTTTAGTAGGGTCCAATTCTCACTATTAACTAGTTGCTTAGTAGCCTGCATGTAACTGGGATATTAACTGTTTATTAGTACTTATAAAGCACATATTAATGCCTTATTCTGCATGACCATATTCTACATTAGTTCTACCCAGTAACTAATAAGTAGCAGTAATTAGGAGTTAATTGAGGTGTAGTTAATAGTTTGATAATAGTTAGAATTGGATCCTTTACTATTCATATTTAAATCATATTTTTATTTTCATGCAGTATATCATGTCTGTATAGAAGGGGAAATGTATGGTGACTTTTGTGGTGTATTTTAGTGACTATAACAGTAACAGTAGCCTATATTTTGAGATACAGAATTGTTCATTTATTTGAAACATTTTAGAGAAACCACCAGTTTAAAAGAATTAACTTTGCTAAACAACAGTCAAACTCAAAAGTCAAGAGCATCATTACTGTAGCTTTAAGTAAGCAGGTAGGTAATAGTATGTTATGCATTTCTTTATCAGTTTGTAAGTAATTAGCTTTACCTGATTGTTCTAACTGTTTCTGTCTTTCTGTCTCTTCCATTCATTTCCTATTATCACTGTAAAGCTGCTTTGAAGCAATATGTATTGTAAATAGCGCTATATAAATGAAGGTGACTTGACTTGACTTTCTTTTTACTTTTAGATTTATGAACAATCGTGCACCATCTAACAAGAGATATCAGCCAACAGAATATGAGCACGCTGCTAACTGTGCCACACATGCGGTGAGTTGTGTGTTTACTGTCTTAATCATCTGTCTTATCAGCAGTTAAAATGGATTGTTATTCAGATGGATTATTATTCAGCAGGCTGCAATTAAAGGTGCAGTAAGTGATTTCTGAGAAACACTGTTGAAAGTGGACCGGACCGAGCACCAAAACACACTTGTAGCCAATTAGCAGTAAGGGGCGTACACACTCTTGATGGGGGAGGTGCCGTCACACAGAGAAAAAAAAGGGTACAACAGCTTGTCGCTGGGGCAGTACCCTTAAAAGGACATCTTTGTACCTTTTTCACTCCTAAAGAGTGTATACCTTAGAGTAGCATACAAATATATACCATAAGGTACTACTATGAACCTTTTTGTGGCATAAAAAAGGTACAAATATGTAGAGATGCTCCGATCAGCATTTTTGGGGACGATCACCAATTACCGATCACCAATTTCATGATCTGCCGATTGCCGATCACTGCCGATCACAGAATGGCAGGGGAATGGGAATCTTTTATCTATAATCTTGCAGAGTTTGCACCATTTGTAGAAATGAAACTAATACTGTAGGCCATCTTTCCCAAATAAATGTATTTAATTATCTCACCTAAATATTTGATCATGCAGTGCATTTTTGTTTTTAAAAATATTTTTTCAGGTAGGTCTAACATTAGTATTGAAGTAAGAAATACTAAAGACATTTAATAAGAAATCAAATGTAAATTAATATTAGTCTTCCCTGAATAAATTAAATTAGATTAATCCTTACACTTAAGGTTGCAAAAGTTAGTCATTCAAGAGCAGTGAGTGTCATAAAGGTTCATCAAACAACACAAGACAAAGAGAAACAGCAGCAGTTTATTCGACAGCTGTCACTTTAAGAGCGAATACGGTTACATGCAGCTGCACAAACGTTCACTCGCGAGTCACGACGGGGTTTACGTGCATACTCGTCAAGACGGTAATTTAGTACATACATTTGTGTGTATCTGACCATTTCAGGGCAATTTGTACTCGCAAGCTTTTTGTGAGATGGCCTGTGTGTTTGTGTGTGTGTGTGTGTGTGTGTGTGTGTGTGTGTCTCTCCAGACCGTGCGTGCGAGTGCTGAGCAGTTTGAACACTGGCAAGACTTAAAAATAAATGCAAATGATAAACTTTAGTGACGATGCGACACTGCCTCGATTGTGCAAAGTGGCAAATCCTGTGTCAACTGTGCACTGCAGCTCGATTTTAGTGCACATGCGATGAGCTGATGTGAAGCCATTTTATTTGAGCATTTTGAAAGGGAGCGAGAGAGCGCGCGCACGCGGTGATTCACGCGCGCTGTTTGTGAACTTGCTTCCCACAGAAAGTTTTCAAATGACTGCGTAAGTTATTTAATATAGAAATATGAATTGTACCTTACCTTCAGCATTATAATTATTTTACCCGCGCTGGAAAGAGAACGAGACGGTGTCGCTGCATATCATGCCCTAGCTCTCACGGCAGGTGCGGGTTTTATGTGTCGTCAGCATGCGATCGTTTCATGAGATCGGCCTTTTTGGAGACCGCTGATCAATCATCCCAAAGCGATTATCGACCGATCGAGATCGGTTGCCGATCAATCGGAGCACCCCTACAAATATGTCCTTTTAAGGGTACTGCCCCAGTGACAAGCTGTTGTACCCCTAAAGGTAAAATTTTGACACCCTTTTTCTCTGTGTGTGTGTTGCATAGCGTGTTTGTGAATTTGAGGGTGGAGCTATCAAGACAGCGTGTGATCCTGTTGGGTAGGGGTGTGTTTGTTTTGGTGATTTCAAATATCAACAGCATTTCTCAAAAATCGCTTACTGCACCTTAAAATTATGTTTTATTAACAAAGTTCATGAGGAGCACGTTCAGATAATCAATCTAATTACCACGAGAGGAGGTATATATATAGTAAGGCTGGACAATTAATCGAAAAGTAATCAAAACTGAAATTCAGAACCTCTAACCAACCTAATTTTCCCATGTCGTTATTTCGGGTTTAGTCACGTGACTCCGCCCTATCAGTCACATCAAGTGCAGTTTGCAGGCACACGGAAAGATTCAGGAGCAGTTATCTTTGTTTATACAATCTGGATGCTCAGAATTACTATGGTAATTGCATGTTTTACACAGTTTATACAGGTAAGTTAATCGCGCGCGCCCCAAAGCCAGATCACTTTCGTCCCCATGAAGTTTGTCAATTAAATGCGTTTAAAGGCTTGCCAGTTTGAAAATTTTTTTATTCACAGAGAGCCGAGTTGTGTGGTGTCTCCGTGAGTGAGTGTCCTGAAGCCAGATCACTTTCACTTGCGTCCTCACAAAACTGTCAATTGTATGTGCTTTAAGGCCTGCCCGTTTGAACATTGAAGCGATTTTAGACCATCTGATGTGTATTATGTTGAACTAATGCCTGATATATTGTGACACACGAACACTCATACAGACAATAGCTCGCACATCACGTGAAGATCGCGCACAGAGAGGTGCACAGAAACTTATTGTCAACGCTGTCCTGTGATTTATCAAGTAGCTTAGAAACTCAACCGTTATAGCATAGATTTGTCTGCCTTTGAAGTAATTACAAACCACAGCTTCATAATTAATAGAGACTAAGGCCCCGTCCACACGAAGCCAGAACTTTCCCTATCCAATCTTTTTTTTCCCCTCGTTTCAAGAAATATCTGCGTACACACGAGAGCATGAAAACGGCTCAAAACGATGTAGTATACATGCCAGGCCAGTATGTGGCACTGTAATTCTGCCACAGAAATACACTAAAAACAGAGAAGAAGAGTTGTGGCTAGAAGGGGTACGGCAACAGTCGGAGGTGAGGTAAAATCTCACAATAAAATAACAATAAATAAATTTGCTACTTACCAGATGTGTTTTATTAATGCATACACCTACCCCAACCCTAAACATACCCTTACAATAATGCAAATACAGTAATTAAACAACGCAGTATTGATGTGCGCATGCCCAGTGCCCGTAGTTGTATCCCTTAGTCTTCCCCGCGCAGGACGTGGTGTGATGACATCACCGTTTCACAAAATATACGGATTGGCTGTATACACAAAACCACAAGGGTGTCGTTTTCAGATTTATCCACTTTAGGACCCGGTTTCAAAAAATAGCGGTTTCAGTCTCCCAAAACGCCGGATCCGTGTGGACGAAACGCCAATACGATAAAAAATGTATACGTATACAGTGAAACGCTTCTCCGTGTGGACGGGCCCTAATTCACACACACACAATCACTCTCTCATTAATGCATTCAAATTAATGTAATGTAGGCCTACTGTGCTAATGTATCTGTATCTGATGTACAACAAACAGAAATCTGTAAGAAATGTTACAACCCATAGACAATAACTGCTGAAAGTGAGCAGTTTCCTTCAAGTATTTTAAAATCCCAAAGAAATGCATTATCCCACCTTTAAAGGTCCCGTTCTTCGTGTTTTTTTGAAGCTTTGATTGTGTTTACAGTGTGCAATATAACATGTGTTCATGTTTCGCGTGTAAAAAAACAGTATTTTTCACACAATGTACTTATCTGTGTACCGCTGTTTCCACTGTCCTAAAAACGGCTGGTGATTTCCCTGTTCTATAAAGTCCCTCCTTCAGAAATACGTAACGAGTTCTGATTGTGTCAGCGCTTACCGTGTTGTAATTCGACCACAGCTTAGCGCACGTGCCAGCAGTTCCTGTGTTGTGATTCGACAGCAGCTTAGCGCATGTTGGAAAGGTCACGCCTCTTAACGTAGAGATGTATGCGTTCAATAATCTCTACAGCGTCCCTGGGAAAGCCAAACAAAGGTGATTTGACTCCTGGATGAAAATAAAAGCGTCTCGACGACATGGCGATAAACACACTCAACGCAACAGTTCCTTTTCTCCACGCGACCGTCCGCTTCTCCACGTGGGACAGCAACAAGACCGCGCCCCCTTTTTCGCGTTTCTTTGTGGGCGGAGGTTAGTCTGTTCTACTGCTCTACTGACGTAATTATAGCAGGAAGTACCAGGATGTAGTCCAAGCCAGCCGTTCGCTGTAGGCTTTGAAAGGGAACTTCTGTTAAATAAAATATCTCGCTTGGCATTGAACTTTGAGCTTTATAATTTTACAGGTATTATTTATGCTCTAACAGCAACATTACACACTAACTAAAGTTTGAACAATGGGATCATGCGGAATGGGACCTTTAAAGCTGCACTATGTAACTTTTCCGTCCACTAGAGGTCGCCTGTTCAAAACAAAGGCGTAGTTTGATGACGCAACATTTGAGCGCAGAATCTTGGGACATGTGGTTTTCACCTCACAGCTGGTGGGAAAGAATCGGGATAGGACTCGGGCGGAAATCATGTTCATGGATGCGATTATTAAAGTTACTGTAGTATGAAGCAGAGCAGGGCCGAGTGTTGTGGAGCTGAGGAACCGCTGGAGCGATTGTTAATGAGAAGAGCGGCGGGACTTTTATTATGCGACAGTCGCCAGCGCCACTTCCGGTTTTCCGGTCATGAGTATGAGGTAACGCAGCTCTGTTTATCATATTAGACACATCTGAGTGTGTTTAAAATTATGTTATGGCGTTACTCTGTGCGTTCTCTCAGCAGCTGCTATGGCACTTGTTCACACTGCAGTGAGAGTAAAGTGTTTCTGCAGAATAAAACCGTAAACCGAGGGGAACGCAGATATGACACAATCGACAGGCGACTCCCTCACACGTCCCGGTTCCTTGGTTAAAATAGCAATATTTCACGATTTACAAATAGTTGGAAACATTTGGGATATTGTAAGTACTCAACTGAACAAAATACATAACACTGACCTAGTGGTTTTTGGATATTTTACTCAAAATGTTTTACATAGTGCACCTTTAATAGTTGAACATATTTACAGTACAAACCTTATGAACTATGAGGGCAAAAAAAGAAAAGCAAAATAATCGTTTATTATTCGTAATTGAGGTAAAATGTTCAATTAATCGAGATTTTGATTTTAGGTCAAATCATTCCAGCCCTAATATATAGCCGACCTACCTCTATCCCCCAACAGTTTTCCAGCATCCTTCCACCACCTCAACTCCTCACACTTAAATATTTCCTATCCCAACAGGGTATGGGGGAGTACTCTAGGTTCGGGCCAAATTCCGAGCTTGGAGCCCTCCCTTCGAACAGCACGCCAAATATGCATACTTTTACTATATCTGATTAAATGTAAGGGTGAACTTGTGAACCTGTTTCTTGAAAATTGTCAGGAATTTGGCTGTCAAGTCACCTTTATTTATATAGCGCTTTATACAATAGAGATTTCAAAGCAGCTTTACAGTGATTATGCATTTCAAATGTTGATTCAGCTGTGTTGTAAAGATCATCAATTATTAAAGGGATCCCATGTGTCAAGACTTGTATGGCTTAATATAACATAAATTATGTCTCTTACTGAAATATGTAGTAGAAAACCCATGAAAGATCCACGTTATTTAAAAAATCCATTATATATTTGGACAATGGGCGGCGCCATTTTGTTTGCGTTCTAGGTTGATGACGTAGAATGGTTGCACTCGGCAATCAACTGGCGCTACCCGTAGCTATTTTTACCACAACACAGCTTGAAAAATGTTTCAGAGTTAAACAAAACCAATCAATTGCTTTGTAATTGCATTTAAAAGACAAGGGCACACAAACTCTCTCTCTCTCTCTTTCTCACACACACACAGACACACCAATAGATCGGTGCGCCCGCGCGCTCACACACACAGACACACACATTCATCCACGCACTGTGCGCGCACACACACGCTCAATCAGCTGTAATGTCAATCAGCAGTCTCCCTGGCTGAATCCGAAATCGCCCCCTATACTCTCAAATAGGGCATTATTTGAGGGGACAGCCATTTGACGTTATTGAGTGCACTCATTCAATCCCACATTGCACCGCAATAATCAGCTAAGTACAGCTGATGTACACACAACAGCTGTCTGAAATTCACTCTCTCGTTTTCATTCACTCATCAAGTGAACTGTTTTAGTGGATAACGTAGGTAATAGTGAATGAGGTTTTAGGGGGCAATTTCAGATTCAGCCCCTGTCCTGGAGACTGACGAGGGCAGCCCATAACACATCCCGATTGAGAACAGAGCAGTCTGTCAGATGTGTGTGTGTGTGTGTGTTTGTGGGTGTGCACGCAATCTCGATTGAGACCCTGTCAGATGTGTGTGTGAGCGTGCACGGGCGCACCGATTTGAATGTGTGTGTGAGAGAGTGTTTGTGTGCACATGTGTGTTTGAGTGTGTTTTAAATGCAATTACAAAGCAATTGATTGGTTTTGTTTAACTCTGAAACATTTTTCGAGTTGTGTTGTGGTAAAAAATAGCTACGGGTAGCGCCAGTTGATTGCCGAGTGCAACCATTCTACGTCATCAACCTAGAACGCAAACAAAATAGCGCCACCCATTGTCCAAATATATAATGGATTTTTTAAATAACGTGGATCTTTCATGGGTTTTCTACTACATATTACAGTAAGAGACATCATTAATGTTATATTAAGCCATACAAGTCTTAACACCATATGGGATCCCTTTAAATGAGTTCATTTCATCTATAAATAAGTTCAGTTCTCATACAACAGCGTTAGTACAGTCAGATCAATAATATTGGTGACTATTAAGTGTGCACAACCAAGCAAGTCAGAGGCGACAGTGGCAAGGAACCCAAACTCCATTAGGTGACAGAATGGACAAAAAAAAGGCTGGGAGAAACCAGGCTCAGTCGGGGGACCAGTTCTCCTCTGGCCAACGAATGAACGCGGTGTGATTATGATTCAGGCTGCATCACAAGTCAGAATTCAGATCGGGATCAGTAGCATTCAAATATTCATCCAGTTCCTTTTGCTTGAAGATCAGATTCATCACGCCGATGTGGAGCCGAAGCTGGCCATAGAGTCTGTGCGGAGGACCTGTCTGGTTCTTGTGGTCTTTGCTGAGGATCTGTGCCGATGGCTGGCACGTCGACGATGCCTTTACAGGGGATTGTCTAGTAGACATGGTCCTCGCTGACATTCAGGGCTGCGTTTTGGTCGTGTCTAGGTGCAGGTCCACCATCTGATCTGGATATGGACCGGATCCGGCTGACTACGGTAACCTAGGGATAAACAGAGAGACTTATATTAGCGTAGATGCCGTTCTTCTTACGCTGTAACAAGAACATCGGGTGTTATAGGAAGTGTTCCTGGTTCCGGTTGACCTAATTTATGCAACCTAACAATCATTTAACTGATTTGAAAAATAGAAATTGATAATGTGTTATGTGTATGCAAGGTTAAAAAGAGTGTGTCTGCTTCCCAAACAAGGCTAGGAAGACTATTTCAGAGTTTGGGTGCTAAATAGGAAAATGATCCACCTCTTGCAGTTGATTTTTCTATTCTAGGTATATTACTATCTGGCCAACATTTTGAGATTGCTACAGACGTGAATAACTATAATCTGTTAAGAGCTCAAATCAAGTACTGAGGAACTAAACCATTTAGTGCTTTGTAAGTAATTAGAAAGATTTGAAAATGTATGCAATGTTTAATTGGGAGCCAATGCAGTGTTGACAGAACCGGGCGAATATGGTCATACTTCCTGGTTTTAGTAAGAACTCGAGCTGCTGCCTTTTGCGATCAGCTGGAGTTTGTTTATTAAGCATGCAGGGCAACCACCCAGTAGAGCATTACAATAATGTAGCGTTGAGGTCATGAACACATTAAATAACTTTTATGCATTTGTCATTGTAAGCATATGTCGTATTTAGATATATTTTTAAGATGGACAATGTTTTACAGATGCTAGAAATGTGGAGATTAAGATCATTCCACCAGCAAGGAACATTGAACGAAAACTTTCTTGAGATTAATTGTGGGCTTCTCTATGATAGTACTATGCAATGCTCACTTACAGACTGGAAGCTCCTTGAGGGGACGTAGACTGGAGGTATGAGGGTGCAGAGCCAGTGGCCGTCCTGTAGGCAAGCACTAATGTTGTGAACTTCATGAGAGACGCAACCGGAAGCCAGTGCAGAGAGATAAACAGTCGTGTGATGTGGGCTTGTTAAAGACCAGTCGAGCTGCTGCATTCTGAAAGATTTGTAGGAGTTGGATTGCTTGTGTTGGAAGTCCAGCCAGAAGCAGTAGTTTAGAAATGACAAGGGCCTGGGTGAGATGTGTTGCATGCTCAGTTAGGAAGGGCCTGGTCTTCCTGATGTTGTACAGTGCAAACTTTAGTTTTAGGAATGTGGTCTTTGAAGGTCAGCTGGCCAAGTTTTCTGGCCGGACTTGATGGGATTATTGTCGATTAACCTAGCTGGATAATAAAGTTGGGCTGTACTGACGGGCTGGCCGGGAAGACAAGAAGCGCCGACTTTGCTAAGTTAAATTGTAGGTGATGTTCTTTCATCCCTGCTGAGATGTCCGCCAGGCAGTCTGAGATCTGTGCAGCTACCATGGGATCGTCTGGTCAAAATGAAAGGAAGAACTGTGTGTCATCAGCATAGCAATGATAGGAGAAACCGTGTGCCTGTATAATGGTTCCCAGTGATGTAGTACATATGGAGAGGTCCAAGAGGTCCATACTTAATCATAAGTATATACATATACAATAAATAAATGGCATACATTTGTTTTGAAATGATTGCCTATAGTCTACAGTTTGCACATATTGTTCTATTTAAATAATCTGTGAACTATATTTTATTCTCAGCTCTGGATCATTCCCAGTATTGTGGGTGGGATCTTGTTGTACTTCTTATCTGATGACCATTGGGAGGAGATTTCAGCATGGCTTTATGGGGCGGGACTATCAAGCCTTTTCATCATATCCACAGTTTTCCATACTGTCTCCTGGAAAAAGAGTCATCTCCGGTAAGGCTTTCATATTAGGTCAGCTTTTTGATCAGTACATTGTTCAGTTTGTGTACTGGGAAGTCAGACACTTGAACATGAATGTTTGTCTAACAAGTTGCAAATGTGTGTTTGGTTTCATTTCGTGAAATCGAGCTATTGTAGCTGGAAGAATCTTTTAGGCCTAACTGATAATCCACCTTAATATTTATGTACACATGTGCTTGAGAAGTGATGTCTTGCTTTACTTTTTAGATCGGTTGAACACTGTTTCCACATGTGCGACAGGATGGTGATCTATTTCTTCATTGCTGCATCCTACACACCTTGGTGAGCTCATGTACAGAGTGAATGTTGTTTATGCATCAATTTAAGAAATGCGTTAGGGATTAATGGCTTGTGTTTGGCTGTCATAAATTGAGGATGGTAGTTAGGGCTACGTTCCAAATTTTTGGGATTGACAACCTCATTTACTTAAAGACGCGAGTCTCGTTCACACAGCAATTTATAACAGCGTCTTATATACAGTCTGTATGAATGCGCAATGGGAGTCAAGCCCTATTCTCTAACCAGTAACTGTTCGAACACATTCGACCACATGAGCGTTTACACTACTAAAGCAATCCAGACAAATGCGTTATGACTACCTCTGGAAGGGGTCAAAAGTGGACAAGCTCAAAACGTTTTAGGGTGTACTTACACTAGGCACTCTCAGAGGTCGACAAAGTACACAACTCCATTACTTGAGTAAAAGTAAAAATACTATTGGTTAAATATTACTCCATTACAAGTGAAAGTTGTAAAGATAGATTTTTACTTAAGTAAAAGTACAGAAGTACTTGATTTTAAAAGTACTGAAGTATCAAAAGAAAAAGTAAACGCATTATTTTATTATTGTTGCATTGTTGTATGAATGCACACTGTTCCATCATGGTGGTTTAAGCCAGTCATGCTCCATCTGACATGCTAGCATATCTTGAACTCATTTAAATACTTGCTTAAAAGTTACAAAGCTCTTGTCAAAGTCAAAATCATACTAGAAAAGAAAGGTTTCTACATTGTGTTTATTTGACAGGATTATGTAAAAACATCTTTCTGAAATGACTTCAGTTAACATTATTAGCCCAACTATGCTTTTGCATGCTAACTAACATCATTGTCGAACGTAACCTATGCGTTAGCGCTGTATCCACAAGGCTATGGCAACTTGGCGGGTAAATCTATAAAAATCATTTGACCAATCATACTTCATACCAGTGTTAATTTTGACAGCAAACTTGGATTTAGTTTTTGCAACATTTTAGGCATCTGAATTGTTTTAGTTTTAGTCTAGTTTTAATTGACTATAATAAGATTTTAGTTTTCAATAGACTAAAATTCAGTACTTGTGGTCTGGCGTTTGAGAGGCAGCTTACTGTGTGCACTTTCGTGTCGTCGCACTTTTTCAGACTTTCCATGTCTGCTCTTCTGAATTTTAACTTTTAAGTATGACCATGGTTGCGCGCACTGCATCTGGGAACTGCCGCCTTCTATTTTGCCATCAATTGATTGGTGTTCAAAAATTACTTGGAAATCATTGGACTTCATGTGATCCTACAAGAGTTATTACTGATAGGCTGTCTGCAAAAAAAAACAAAAACGAATCCTCCACTGACTTTCAAAGCGGCTACGACTTTCTACTTCGAGGGCCTTGATAGAAATGTAGTGGAGTAAAAAGTATGATATTTGTCTTTCAAATGTAGTGAAGTAAAAGTCATAAGTTTCCAGAAAAAATACTACTCAAGGAAAGTACAGATACTCAAAAAGTGTACTTAAGTACAGTACTCAAGTAAATGTACTTAGTTACTGTCCACCTCTGGGCACTCTGAACCGTGCCCGAGCACGTTTCATCCCCAAAGCCCGATTCGTTTGACTAGTGTGAAAACTCAGTTTCGTGCCTGGGTGCGGTTCGTTTGGCCGGCCCTGGCCCGCTTGGAAGAGGTGGGCCAGAGCGCGGTTTGGTTGGGCTCGAGCGCAGTTCACAAGGGCGTAAATTTACAAATAAACAAAACATTTCTCAAGAGCAATTTTTGAAGGGGACACAAATAAATCACAAATCTGTCCCCCCCCGACCCCCCACGATTTATGCCCCTGGGTTCGCATGCAGTGTGAGCGCTAACCATGCCAGAGCACGGAACAGCTGTGCGCTCCTGTCATCATTATGACGGCAAACACCAAACTATTACTACTTGGATACACTTTTCGATTAAATCAAGTATATTTAGGTTTATAACAGTCCTGGTTCTCACCTTATTGATGAACATGAATTGTAGTTTGCGATTAAAGGCCTGTTCACACCGGGACGATTTTCGCGCACGTTTATCGCCGACGTTTAACGCCTCGTGACTAAACAAAGGGCGCCAATGTGAGTGTGCACACCGACGCGCAAAACGCCAGGCGTAAAGGCGCCATTTAAAAAAAAAACGCCTCGGGTTCGTTTTTTTTATTTTGACACGGCGCGTTAAAAGCTGGCCGACCAATGAGATCAGCGCTTTAGTTCACGTGCCTGGAGCTGCTGAAGTGACAGTAAAACATGACTTGGTGGCGCTCAAGCACAAAACGGTCTTGCCGAGCCCACATTGATACGACGAAGAAGTAGTAAGTAGACATAGAAGAAGATGAGCTGCTAATGCTGCCTGCCAGTTAGCAAAAAGTGTGTGAATGGTTTTGGCCATAGACATAATATGTCTATGGTTTTGGCAAGCACGTAAATACTGTCTCTCTTCTTATTCTGTGTGACAAGCGAGTGTCAGAAGCGTAAAGTGGCGCAGCACCACCTTGTGTACCGGGAGCGCCATCTACTGAATGTGCACGTTCACTCGGCGCATCGCCAGTGAAAATCGCTTGGGTGTGAATACTCAGGACGCGCCGAAAAACGTCACGAAAAACGCTGGCGATAAGCGCGTGCGATATTCGTCCCGGTGTGTACAGGCCTTAAAGCTGCAAATTCCTCCATCAAAGTCAGCTGCCTCTGTAATAATCTTCTGATACGTACTATTAGGCAGTCTATTAGCAAAAACGTATTTCTTCCTGTCTTCTTCAAAACAAAAAGTTGCATCGTGAATGACGTAAGCGAAAGCGGGGGAGGGGGGACAATTGCGCTCGGGCACGGTACAAGGCAAACGTGCCTAGTGTGAGTACACCCTTAGACCCTGTTAAAACCAATGTTTAGCATTGACCACTTGTGATCCGATCAACCAAATCACATGCAAGATTAATACAAGGTGTAAACAGGGCCTGACATTCTGCTGCTGTGTGAACTTGGCCATAAAGAGTTCAAATTTGCCAATCCTTTTTACTCTGTTTCCACTAAGATATTTGAATAGTTTTTTTTTGCAGAAATACTGATGTGCCGTAGAAAGAATTTTAACAGAAAAAAAATTCTATAACAGAATATTCTGTTAACAGAAAAATTATATAAAAATGATAAATTCTTATTTTTTATGGAATATTGTAGTATTTATTATAAATTATTTATCTGTGCACATATTTTTTTTGTTAAAATTTGTGTGCCTTTGTAATCTTATATCAAAATAACTTTCCCTCCCTCTTGCAAAGTCATCTCTTCTCTGATGACGTGTTTTCTGGCGCAAATTTACTGGACCTACATTTTTTCTTGTTCAAGAAGCTGTTTCCCTCTGATATACAGGGATGAGCCAAAACATTATGACCAGTCACAGGTGAAGAGAATATTGTTGATCATCTTCTAACAAGGCCAAAAATATCTGGGTAGATTAGGGCCCCGTCCACATGGAGACGCGTTTAGCTGTATACGTAACAATTTTGTACCGTATCAGCGTTTCGTCCACACGGATCCGGCGTTTTGGGAGCATAAAACTGCTATTTTTTTAAACTGGGTCCCAGAGTGGATAAATCTGAAAACGACACCCTTGCGTTTTCGTGTGTACAGCCAATCCATATATTTTGTGAAACACACATCAATATTGCGTCATTTAATTACTGTATTTGCATTAGTGTAAGGGTAGGGTTGGGGTAGGTGTAGGAGTTAATAAAACACATCTGGTAAGTAGCAAATTTATTTATTGTTATTTTATTGTGAGATTTTGCCTCACTTCCTACCATTGCTGTCCCTTCCATAGATATCCATAATAAAGGCTAGATGTCTTACGGCAGAGTCTCTACAGTCATCACCGGCGGCCATCTTGTCACAGGCAGGGCTCTGGTACCTGATGATCTGCATGAACACAAATACTCTTATCTCACTGAAATCTTGACGGATTTACAAATGGTTTGGTTTCTTATAAAAGTTATTAACGTGGCTATAATTATGGATGCTTGAACAAGTTATGAATAATTTTTCATAAGTATGCAGTGTCATAACTACATCTCTGATGTTTATAACAAACCAAACAGTTTGAAAATCGGTAGAAAATTGAGCAAGTTATGGTTATTTAAAAAGTGCAAGCACCCATGAAAACAATCTTACGAGTGAGCGAGCTGCCTGTGACAAGATGGCCGCCAGGTGCGGACGTCGACCTCCATTGGCCAGCAGCACAGACGAGACATCTAGCCTTTATTATGGATATCTATGGTCCCTTCTAGCCACAACTCTTCTTCTCCGTTTTTAGTGTATTTCTGTGGCAGAATTACAGTGCCACATCCTGGCCTGGCACGTATACTACATCGTTTTGAGTCGGTTTCAGTGCTCTCGTGTGTAAGCAGATATTTCTTGAAACAAGGAAAAAAAAAAAGATTGGATAGGGAAAGCTCTGGCTTTGTGTGGATGGGGCCTAGATGCGTGTTTCTCAACTCCAGTCCTTGGGACCCACTGCTCTGCACATTTTGTATGTCTCCCATATTTAATTCACCTGATTCAGATAATAAGTTCATTAGGAGAGAGCTCTGTAAACTGAACTGAGTGTGTCAGATAATAGAGACATACAAAAATGTGCAGAGCAGTGGGTACCAAGGACTGGAGTTGAGAAACACTGGATTAGATAGTAAGCAAACAGTCAGGTCCTGTAATTAACGTGTTGAATGCAGGAGAAATGAGCAGGAATGACTTTGACAAGGGCCAAATTGTTATGGCAAGGCCACTGGGTCAGAATATGTCTGAAATGGCAAGGCTTGTGGGTTGCTCCTGGTCAGCAGTGCTGAGAATTTACCAACCCCATCCACCATCAAAAACACAATGTATCGAAACTGGAACTTGGAGCAGTGGAAGAAGGTTGCATGGTCCGATGAGTCCCGTTTTCTTCACGTGGATATCTGTGTGTGTGTGCGCACTACCTGGGGAACGATGACAAGCCGGTGGAGGGATTGTGATGCTCTGGGCAATGTTCTACTGCGAAACCCTGGGTCCGGCCAGTGCCAATTACCTAAACATTGTTGCAGAGTGCAGACAAGGTACACCTCTTCATGACAATGCTGTTCCCTAGTGGAAGTGACCTCTTTCAGCAGGATAATGCACCCTGCCACACTGCACATATTGTTCAGCAATGGTTTGAGGAACATGATAAAGAGTTCAAGGTGTTGCCCTGGCCTCCAGATTCCCCAGATCTCAATCCAATTTAGCATCTGTTGGATGTGCTGAACAAACAAGTTCGATCCACGGCAGCTCCACCTTTTTAACCTTGAAGGATCCGCTGCTAACGCCTTGGTGCCAGATATCACAGCACACCTTCAGGGGTCTTGTTGAGTGAATGCCTGGTAAGTTGGCACTGTGGATGAGCAACAGCATATTAGGCAGGTGGTCATAATGTTTTATCTCACCGGTATATTTCACAATAGTATGGCAACTTCCGTTTCATACAGACTTATATTTTGTTACTCAATTGTTTTGACTTGATTTAAAATTTAGTTGTTTTCCTACTTGAGATCCAGCTGCATTGCCTTGAATTATGAATCTCAATTGTACTTTTACATTTAGCAAAAAAACTTTATCCAAATGGATTTACAGTGCATTCAGAATGAACATTTGTGAGACTTTCACAGATAGTTGATGTTCGAAGCACCATTAATTAAGGATCTAATGGATTTATGGCAGGCTGACGCTGCGGGAGCTGGGTCCATGGGCTGCCCAAATGCGTTGGGTTGTCTGGGTGATGGCCTCTGTAGGAACTGCCTATGTATTCTTTTTCCATGAAAGGTGAGCACATATTTGACAAATGACAAATTGTGTTTATTTGTACATTTTCTGTGCTACAGGTGTTTCTCGTGTCCTTTGTGTTACAGGTTTAAAGTTGTAGAGCTGATCTGTTACATAGCAATGGGTGTTTTCCCCGCCCTTGTCATCCTCTCTATGGTAAGAAAATGAATGCTTTCAGTTGAAAATGTTGTGACAGACTACTTGGAATCAAATGAAATGTCTGTCTGTTTTCCTTATAGGCAGACAGGTCAGGTCTGTGTGAGCTGCTGGTTGGTGGCGGGTGTTATGTGTTGGGCATTTTGTTCTTTAAAAGTGATGGAATAGTGCCCTTTGCTCACGCTATATGGCATCTCTTGGTTGCAATGGGAGCAGGCGTCCATTACTATGCCATCTGGAAGTACCTGTACATACCTCTCAATCAACCAACCAGTACGGCCCGGTGACACACATATGCACACACCTAACAACAAAATCATTTGAATATATATTTGCCACTAAAGTGCTAAAATTCTACTAAAGCATAAACAATTATAGTTTTTTTCTGTTGTGTTTTTGCTAGTGAACCGTTTGACTGATGTAACTCTTGTCACTTATTAATAGGTCTTTAACTAGCACATACAACAGAAATTACAACTAGCCTTTGTGAGACTACAGGCAGCAGGGGTCATTTTGGACCTGAAGCCGTGTGCAATCCTGAGACTGATAAAGGATCCAGAACATGAACATTTCTGGAAAAGTCTATGGACGTATTACATGTCATGAAGGTTTACAATTTTTTAAAAAGGTATATACTGAGCAAATGTAAAATCACTGCCAGATATTTGTAAAACACTCATCCTGGATAGTAATTACTTGACTACAGTTTAAAGGTATTTCTGTAGTGTTTTTTAAATTGATGTGGGATTATTCTGCCAATTCCGCCACTGCCAGTGGGGAGGTATTCTTATTTCTGTCAGAAATATGAATACATTTGGTATTACTGTACACAGTACCGATTCTCCATGCTTCTTGTCTAGTGCAAGTCTGTTGCATTTTTGGATGTGTAATGTCTTTGGAAACCACAAGTGCTTGATGACAATGTCCAGGGAAAGATTTGCCTGGACAGGCCATATGGCTTAAAGGATAAGTTTAGGGTTTTTCGACTCGTACCACATTATGATTGTGTTAATTTTTTCTTTCACTTTAAAATATGCTTAATTTTATGAACTAAAATATAAATAAAAATTTATATTGAGACTTGCATGGGGTTTTTAAGTGCCCCTATTATGCTTTTTCAAATTATACCTTTCATGCAGCAGTATGTAATATAGCTGTTTGCGAATCTAAAAGGTCTGCAAAGGTTTAAAGATAAAATTGCACGACAAATAAAATTATTGTCTCCTTTAAGAAAGGATCAATTCTGAACTGCCAAAACGAGCCGTCAGCAATTCCAGTCTCACTTCCTGTTACATACCTTCATGACAATGTTATTAATTTGCTTAATGCCAGCCTATGGTCTTCATTGGCTGCCCGTGAACAAACTCTACTTTGACCTGCCCTCAAACACTGTAGTTGTAGCTGAGACTGGAAGAGTTGTTTTCAGAGCTGCGAATCCACTTTGTATGCACTTCAAAAGGATAAGGACTTGCGCTGGGATTGATACGAAAAACTGACGCCATTGTTACATCGTTTGTATCACTGTTTATACAAGCGCTGAAAAAGACAGTGTGTCCACCAAAAAGTTTTTTTCCCGTTGCTAGCATATTTTTCCACACCAGTTTTTTAAAACACCAGTAGTGTAACGAAGCGTTGAGCATCTATTTCTCGCTGAGCGCTCGTATTTTTTAAAAGTCGCCAAGAGTTGAAGAATGTTCAACTTTGGGTCGAATGCAGCGCTCATCATTGTCAGTTTTTTCCCAGCCATCCAATCACAGCGGAGGAGGGGCGGGACAAATACGACACCGACCAATCACCTTATTCTGCTTGCACAACGTTGACAACAAGCATAATAACGGAATTAAATCATTTAAAACAAGAGCCAGAGCAAATACTTTGCGTTGTATCGACATTTTTAATTAGTAACAATACAGAAACAAATCTGTGAAATTAGATACTTGTAACACTTCTGTGGATATTCCTTATCATAGCAAGCAAAGCGTCTCAACGAGAAAAAAAAAATGCTGGGTGGCCAAAACGCTCTCAAGTGCTCACAGCTAGGCCTTTTCAGCTGGCTAAAAACGCTTTCGTGGACACGCGGCCACCAAATAGGCGTTTTGTTTCCGACACATGCTGTAAGCGGTAGACCAATCAGAACAGATGGGCCGTCTGAAAATTAAAGGTTTTTTTTTTTTTTTACTTTGATCGCATGTAAATATATTGTAGGAGACCCCAAAACTAATTTAGCAACCTTTAAAACAGCATAATAGGGGTACTTTTGCCTATTTTACTGCATTCGATTCCAGTGAAAGTGTTTTATTTTATTTATTTTATTAATTATTTCAAGTTCCAGCTGCTGTTGATGTTATATTATGGATCATTCTGTATAAGTGCTTAACTGGATATGAAAAACACAGATACACTGAAAATCGCCAGCTATTTGCCTTTAAAGGTTTCATGAACAGGAGTAAAAAATTACATTTAAAGAAAACTGGAATGAATTTAGTCAGGTTTATCTCAGATTATTTTGAAACTTAAAGGAACAGTTCCCCAAAAACGGAAAATTCTGTCATATTTACATTTAGTTACATACCCGTATGTTTTTGTCTTTCTACTGTAGATTTTCCAGTTTACACTTGGGCCGTTCTGTCTTTAGAAATAATAAAACTGCAACAATTAAATACCATAAAAAGGTACCTCCTTTTTTGTTTGGTTTGGAACAACGCGAGGGTGTAAAGAATGGCAGAATTTTCACTTTTGGATGAATTATAATACACATTTAGCACACTTTTGTGTGCTCAGCTTTTAATGGTCAAGGTTTGTAAATTAGCCATCGGTTCATAGGACTGATCAGCCAAAGCTTTTGCTCTCAGGGTTGCTAAATCACTGGCTGGTACCATCGCAATTTCTTAAGCATTCCATTTATGTTGCGTTCCCTTAGGCCATACATATTTTAATAACTGTTTGACATTGAAAAATAAATTGAACATTGTAGAAAACGTGTATTTTTGTCATGTTGATCAGGGCTAACAGGTGATCAGGTGCACACTTTGTTTTCTCAACCTCAGATTGTCAAGGAAAATCAACCACGGGGATGCTCACAAAGTCTGCAGTTTTTATTTCTCTATAACAAATACACTAATGTCTATTAAACAAGTATTTAAAATTTGTATGGCCTTTTCAATAATGTAAAGCTCTTAATGGACTCTTAAAACTTAACAGAATTTGTCCAAAATGTGCATTTATTATTGCATTACATCTTAAAAGAACTAATATTTAATGTATTATGAATATAGAAAGTGTTTGGTCAATAGTTGTAATCCATGTGTACATAATCAAATTTAGCTATACATGCATTATAATGTTGATATTTATGTTTGCTGTGCTAAGATTATACATTTCACAAGGATTTCATTTGTGATTTTTGAAAAAAAGTATTTTATTCTATTATGTATCCATATGTTTTATTCCATGACGAGTGATTTTCAGCTGAAATGTGTATGCTATATTGAAACACCTCGCCTTAGTCAGTGAACATGTATTTACGCTTTTAGTGGACCAACAAGGTGAACGTGATTTGGCCAAGTGCAACATGTTCCTGGATCAACGTCATTGTTGGTCCTGGAACAACATTCAAATCAACCAATCAGATTTGAGGGACAAGTTTACAGTTTATGTAGGTGCTTCTACATCAGTGTTATTTACCGATCATTTCCCTCTGAACTTAGGGATAGGGCTAGGTTTTGTTGCAGGGACAGGAATGTTGGACATATTCTGTTGATCCTGGAACATGTCTTACTTGGCAAAGTCACGATGACCTTGCAGACACTCTGTCAGATATGTTTTTGCAGGGTTTTAGTTGATAGTAAGGGCTGTTTGTGGCTAAAGGTTTGAGTTTGAACTTTAAATTACTTCTGCCCTCATTTTGTTTTGCTTTACTGTTGCACTGACAATATAATTATCTGTAAATACATGAGATCCCTAATGTTAATGTTACGGAAGTTGTTGTGTTTAATATCTAAATCTATACTTTTTTTTTAATCCAATGGTAGTATGAGTTTGACTGTTTCTAAATTATTTTGAATTGTGTGTATGACTTTTGTTCATTAAGTGTTCTCTGTTTTTGCCATTGTTGACTGTTTTTTTTTTATATATATTTGTTTGGTGTATTCTGCTTTATGACAAATATGTTTACTTGAGACTATTTTTGGTGATTCACTGAAGGAACAGTTCCTACAGACAGTTTACATCCATCGTACAGCTTTCACTGCCACTCAGCCTGAGATGATATATTCAGATTTCCTTTGACCTTGAATGAAAACAACACAATTTACTATAACTTATTAGCGAGTGCATACTGAATGTACAAAAGTCTTCTTCCTCTTACTTTTGAGTCGCTAGAATATGCTGGATGGCTGATGTTTGATAAATGCTGTGATTAATTATGTGCGTTTTAACATGTTGAAATGATAGAAAGCTTATAGTTTACCTTTGACTCAAAGCCAAATGAAAATGCACTACAACCAAGTTATAAAAGACCAATCTATCACACAATTTAATGCTATTTTGCCCTGACAAATCATTCTTAAAGGGACAGTTCAGCCAAAAGTGAAAATTCTGTCATTTACTCACCCAAACCTGCATGAATTTCTTTCTTTGCTAAGCATGGAAGAACATTTTGAAGAATGTGGGTATACGGGGTAAACCAAACAGTTGACGGTAGCCATCGACTTCCATAGTATGAAAAAAATACAATGGAAGTCAATGGCTACCATGAACTGTTTGGTTACCCACAGAAGAAAGATACACAGAGAAAAAGGGTGTCAAAATTGTACCTTTAGGGGTACAACAGCTTGTCGCTGGGGCAGTACCCTTAAAATGACATCTTTGTACCTTTTTTACTGCTAAAAGGAGCATATTAGTACCTTAGAGTATAAATACGTATACCTTGAGGTACTACTATGAACCTTTTTGTGGTAAAAAAGTACACATATGTCCTTTTAAGGGTACTGTCCCAGCGACAAGCTGTTGTACCCCTGAATTAATTTTGACACCCTTTTTCTAGGTGTGCATTCATACAGGTTTGGGTGAGTAAATTATGACAGAATTGTCATTTTTTGGTGAACTATCCCTTTAAATTGTAGAATTTGATGTAGTTTGTTCATGGTTCTTGACACCAAAATCCACAAACATCAGGCTGCCTACCTGTCCTTAATTCTGGGGAGAATTATGAAAAATATGAATTCACTTGAAACCTATCCCTGACCTCACTGTAAATATCATTTGTGCCTTTTCTAGTTTGGGTGTGTTTCGGAACAGTTCAAGGCTTTGTGTTGTCGGCCATTCTGCTGGTTTATTCCGCTTTTGAACCTTTCACATGAAGGTATTTGTGATTGTGATTTCGCTGCAATGTTTGTATTGCCCCAGTTTTTGTATTTGTATTAAGACCATGTTATTTCATAACAATGCTTTTTATCAAGGAAACTTCCTTCTCTCTGAAGCATTATTTGAGTCCTGCATTCTATGCATTTTGTATGTCTGTGGGTTGATCAATAAATACAAAGAATAAACACCATTTTGAACCCATTTATTCATTAATTTATGTAATACATTGACTATTACAGGTAATGTTGAATACAGTCATGTTACAGAACAAATTTCACATTTTAAATGAAAATTTCCATATATAATTCATGCTCTTTAATGTCTATCCGAATAGATCGGATTTAATTTCATCATGGCGTTAATTATTGGTCATGTACAACATTACCAAACAGCTGTATTAGATCATTGTTATATTTCAGCCAGCAGTCCCAACACCACGCCACCGGATGTCGCAATTCTAGTTTGGTTTTTCTCCATTGTGATCTTTTTCTGTTTCTCATGGTTTCTCAGTACAGGCTTGAGTACAAAATGAGGTGTCTACTTTCAATGATTTTTTTATTTTTATGACAGGAATCAATGTATTCTATACAGATTTAAACACTGACATTTCTAAAATGTGAGCCAAAAACATCCTGGGATTTGAATGAGTGTGTGCTTCTTTCTGAGCTGCTGGATGTCCCAGTAGATGGCCCCACTTTACACCCTCAGAAGACAACAGATCTATTAGTCATTCAACTGGAATTAATTATTCATAGAGTTCTGCCATGTTCTTAACAGACATTTTCAGTAAAGTGACCAAATTACATTCAATTGCTATTCCCAGTCATCCTTATGAACATTTGCATAACATATGCCTATTCTTTAACCATTGTACATTATTGTAACTGCAGTTTCTCATAAACCAAACATTTTAGCCAAAGTACATTTAGAAACTGTCATATTGTAATAAAAATAAATAGGCCTACATTAGCCTACCACGTAACTAAATTAAGGTATGGATCTAACATTCAACATGATATTAAAATACTTTGTATTGCTATAGTTAGTAGGCCTAGGCTATAGTTAATTCATGGTCTTATATGAATGTTCTGAATGAGTGTTCACGGGTGTTCTCTCCTTATTTTTTCAGAATCAGTGTGTAGATAAATATGGATCATAGCCATCTGAATATAGCTCACTGGAGCTGAACTAGGCTATGCATATGCACACACAGGCCTAAAACTATAACCACACCATGAAACAGTTTTTGCAAAAACAGGCAGTAATGACACAAAATGTTAGATACCAGTGAAAATTCACAATTCTCCTTTCCAGTTTCGATACCATAGCTACAACAACTAGCCTAACTAATATAAATTTAAAACATTATAAAAGAGAAGTAAACAGTCAGTAAAACATCCTTGAAGTTACTCAGTCCTTTGTTTAACACACAGCATCCAATATACTGATACTACATGTACACAACATGCATTTACTTTCTCAAATGTTAGCATTCACTTCAGACATAACCAATTATGTTATACTCACTATTTTTTGACAATTTTGTGTGAATTTATCCGCTCAAGTGCAAGAAGACATGAAAGAGAGCTGTTTAGTATTCGTGCGCTGTCTGAGACGTGGCTTTTTGGGCGCATGCTTCGGATGTGTGCGCACACAAAACTTTCCACACAGCGCGCAAGTAACGAAATGAGCTCCTTTTGTGTAAAGCTTGGAAGCGTCAGGTTATTTATTAATATAACTCTGATTGTGTTCATCAGAAAGAAGAGAGTCATATACACCTAGGATGGCTTGAGGGTGAGTAAATCATGGGGTAATTTTCATTTTTGGGTGAACTATCCCTTTTTTGTTGTTGTTTTAAAATAACAACCTCGTGAACATGTGCTTAATGTAGTCAGCACAACAGAAGTGTACTTTAAAGCATGACAAGATTATTCAAACAAAATGACTTAACAGGTACTTTAAAGGTGTAATGTGTAATATTTATGAGGATCTATTGACAGAAATGCAATATAATATACATAACTATGTTTTCAGTGGTGTATAAAGATCTTACATAATGAACCGTTACGTTTTTATTACCTTAGAATGAGCCATTTCTATCCGCGGGTCCCCTTACAGTGAAGTTGCCATTTTGTGCCGCCATGTTTCTACAGTAGCCCTAAACGGACAAACTTCTCTACAGAGCGCTAGTCACTCTCTGCTGTCTCAGACGACGACATCTTTGTCCTGTGTCGGCCACCGTAGTTTCTCTTTGCGCTTCGAAAGGGAGGGGTGAGCGGTGGGTGGTTGCAATTCCCAACTTCACAGCTAGATGGCACTAAAATTTTCACAGTGCACCTTTAAGTTAAAACTTTTAATTTGACATTATTAGTGAACTTTTAAAAAGTCTATCTACTTAAGAATCTGAATGAAAGTGCACTCTCTTTAAGTTGTAGACCTTTTATTGCAGTATTATTATATTAGCTATTTGCATGCAGATTTGACGTGCACTACAAGTGTACATTCAATCCAATTAAAGGGATCAAATTGGGTCAAATTCTGTGAGTAAATGATGACAGAATTTAATTTTTGGGTGAACTATCCCTTTAAGTGCACTTCTTTTCTCAAGGACCCCAAGTTCAGAAAGGTGCTGTAACCAGGTAGTTAATCACGTCGACTTTGACATTAATTTTAGTCCGTAGCATAGGCTATATTTGTTTTACAAATGAAAACATGTTTAGAAAAAAAATGCGCTTGGAAGGGGCTCTATATCGATCGTATTCAATCATATTAAATTTGCGCGAATGAAAACGAGGCTGACGGATTGATGCACTGTCCGTTTAGTGGCTGTCGTGTCTAAATTTCAGCTCGACAGTAAAGTTGAATTACGATCATTCAACAGACTGTATGTCCTATACAGCCTCGGGTTAATTCGCGAAAAAAATACATATGGCATGGCATGCACTGCCTAGACATCCAAGCGGGCTTCAATTTCTCGGTTCGGCTCTTTCCGGCTGCAGTCGGCTGAGGGAATGCAGACGCCGAAGCATGCAGACTGGAGTGTAGTCAGTGGAGACGGGCAAATAAAAGAAGGGGAAAGGGATAAACAGCTCCAACGACTACCCAGGAGCAGCGCCGAGAAATAAAATAAGCAGGTAAGGCATTCCGAGCATACCAACAATAGATTTCTCTACATTGATATTTAGCCCATGTTTGACACCTCAATATTACTGTACAGGTAGACGTTGTCGCATTCCATGACAGTGACTGGGCGGACCTAAACTGTATCCCACCGGCCCGTAGAGCTAATTTAACCTATGAACAAGAAATACTGGCAAATGTCAATAACAGGAGTCAAGCGAGCGGCTTGTGAGGGATCAGAGCTCTGAGACTGGCTGGCGGAGCCACGTTAAGACGCACAAGCGGATTAGGACTCGCGAGCAGGTGCCTTTGTTGGCTCGCGCCGTTGCTAGTGGAGACCCGCAGTAGCCCGACGCGCTTCTTTAAAATGAATGCCTCCAAATGAGCGTCTCTTCAGCACACGGGGAATAAAACGCGATTGACAGGTAAGAACTATTTTGCAACCTTGTGTTTCAAGTCTTTTCAATAACAAAAACGAAACTTTCTTTATTGTAGCTACGAAAAAGTGCTGATCTTATGCGCGCGCAGTTACATTACATTATAGTGTAAAATGTTTATGAAGGTTAAATTATTCATTCTCATTTAATGTCCTGTACCTTTAAGAATCATATAACGTTTTGTTTAAATAACTGTGCGCATAACAGGATGCAAGAACAAGGGAACAAATGGAGACTTTAGATGTACGCAGTACCTGTAGACCGAGAGATTATTATAGCTGTGAATAGGCTTCACGAGCCCACGGTGAAGTATTTTCACGCACGAGCAGATGGTCTCCGTTTAGACTGCCGAGTAGTGGGGATTTTAGCTGATGCAGTCTCTCTCTCTCTCTCTCTCTCTCTCTCTCTCTCTCTCTCTCTCTCTCTCTCTCTCTCTCTCTCTCTCTCTCTCTCTCTCTCTCTCTCTCTCTCTCTCTCTCTCTCTCTCTCTCTCTCTCTTACACACACACACACACACACACACTGTTAGAAGGTGTTTCTCATGTCTGCAGCATTGGAGACACTCATCTCTGCAGTCTATGTATCTATGTATCTATCTATCTATCTATCTATCTATCTATCTATCTATCTATCTATCTATCTATCTATCTATCTATCTATCTATCTATCTATCTATCTATCTATCTATCTATCCATCCATCCATCCATCCATCCATCCATCCATCCATCCATCCTTCCTTCCTTCCTTCCTTCCTTCCATCCTTTCTTCCATCCATCCATCTATTCTTCCTTCTGTCCGTCCATCTATCATTCCTTTCGTCCTTGCTTCTTCCTTCCATCCATCCGTCCTTACGTCCTTCCTTCCTTCCTTCCTTCCATCCTTTCTTCCATCCATCCATCTATTCTTCCTTCTGTCCGTCCATCTATCATTCCTTTCTTCCTTGCTTCTTCCTTCCATCCATCCGTCCTTACGTCCATCTATCATTTCTTCCTTCCTTCCTCCTTCCTTCCATCCATCCATCCACCCATACACCCATCCATCTATCTATCTATCTATCTATCTATCTATCTATCTATCTATCTATCTATCTATCTATCTATCTATCTATCTATCTATCTATCATCTATCTATCTATCTATCTATCTATCTATCTATCTATCTATCTATCTATCTATCTATCTATCTATCTATCTATCTATCTATGCTTTCTTCCGTCCATCCATCCATTTATTCTTCCTTCCTTCTTCCTTCCATCCATCCATCCGTCCTTACGTCCATCTATCATTCTTTCCTTCCTTTCTCCTTCCATCCATCCATCCATCTATCTATCTATCTATCTATCTATCTATCTATCTATCTATCTATCTATCTATCTATCTATCTATCTATCTATCTATCTATCTATCTATCTATCTATCTATCTATCTATCTATCTATCTATCTATCTATCCTTTCTTCCGTCCATCCATCCATCCATCCATCTATTCTTCCTTCCATCCATCCATCCATCCATCCTTTCTTCCGTCCATCCATCCATCTATTCTTCCTTCCATCCATCCATCCATCCATCCTTTCTTCCGTCCTTCTTCCTTCCATCCATCCATCCGTCCTTACGTCCATCTCTTCAACCACCCATAATCTCTAATCACTGCAATTAGCTATTTTAGTTTTTCTAATGTAATGTAAATGATATTGTTCTTTAGTGGGTTATTGGCTATTGTAAATTATTTGAACATGGCTGTCCACAACTATTCTCATAGTTTCCATCAAGCTGTATTTTCCATCATATGCTTGGCAACATCCCTGTTTGTTTTACACAAAAATTCAGCCTTGCCCATCCTGTCTATTTCTGTCTGTCTCTCTGACAGTAGCTGTGTATTAAACTCATCTGTATCTACGGTTGTACAGTATTGCCAAGTGCCTCTAATTGCAACCAATATTATATTATTGAGATGAGAAGCTTACCATAATTATCACTTATCTATCTGCAATATATTTAAAAAATAAAAATTATTTATAATATACAAATGTATATATTTAATTTATATTTAAAATGTAATAATTTAAATATTGTTATATTTGATATAATATTATATAATTTGTATCGTTTGTATACAATTATATATACTGTAGCTAGACAGACTGCAGAGATGAGTGTCTCCAGTGTGTGTGTGTGTGTGTGTGTGTGTGTGTGTGTGTGTGTGTGTGTGTGTGTGTGTGTGTGTGTGTGTGTGTGTGTGTGTGTGTGTGTGTGTGTGTGTGTGTGTGTGTGTGTGTGTGTGTGTGTGTGTGTGTGTGTGTGTGAATGTGTGTTATATACATATGTGACCCTGGACCACAAAACCAGTCATAAGGGGCAATTTTTTTTTTTAATTGAGATTTATACATCTTCTGAAAGCTGCATTTACAAAATATATTCATGGAACAGGATATTTATGTAATATCCTAATGATTTTTGGCATAAAAGAAAAATCAATAATTTTGACCCATACAATGTATTGTTGGCTTTTGCCACAAATATACCCGTGCGACTTACAGTATGACTGGTTTTGTGGTCCAGGGTCACATATAAGGTTATGAACAGTAACACTGTTGCATTTGTATTAATTTGTTGTTGTCTCAGTTCTAGGGGTTTTTTAACCAATGCACTTTCCGGCACCATGTTCTACGGTTCCTCATCTGCCAGCATGTCTCTGCCATCCAAGAACCGCCTGAAGCGGCAGAGTCGCACTTTTACGCAGGTTCTGTACCGGACACTGAGTTATCGGGATCGTCGCTCTGTAACCGACCTACCTGAGCAGGTACGGGACGATCCAGCTGAGCTTTCCACCCAATCATCTGCTCCAGGTGTGCTGAAGATATTTGGTGATGAAATCAGCGCTGGCGCCAACTACAAAAGCGTCCTCGCCACACCTCGTTCCAGCGCCCAAGAGTTGATCAAAGAGGCGCTTGATCGCTATTCTCTAAACAAGGCCTCGGCCTGTAGCTATGTGTTATGTGACGTGATTGGACGGTTTGAGGGCCCAGACCGACGGTGGCGGACTGAGTGCCTTCGGGCGCTAGGGAACAACGAAAAGCCCCTCCTCTTGCAGGAACTCTGGAAGCCAAAGGAGGGTTACTCTCGCCGCTTTGAGCTCAGGCGAAGAGCCGAGGTTGAGGAACTGGCAGCAAAAGAGAAGGACACAGTCACTGCAGGTAATGCACAAATGCACTCATTGGGAAACATATTCTCAGGAGAGGATGTTCTTGTTACGTGATTTTATTTCCTAATGAACTCAAACAGGAAAATCCTGTACAACGGGGCAAAAAAGGAGTGAAAGCACATGGCTCTTTCTGTTAAGTCATCTTTTATTTGTAGGCTATTTACCTTATTTCAGTATTTACCTTTTCCAGACATCTGAATGAAAAATGTTATATTATAATTACTGAACCAATACATTTTCACTATTTGATAATTTGATGTTATATGGAATATGTTCATAGATGTTTTACAATAAAAAATAAATGATAAAAGTTAAATAATTTTAGTAACAGTAATCATTTAATTAAAAAAAATGAACAACAACGATAATTTTAATAAAATACATAAAATAAAATATAATTATATAATTTAAAATTCTCATTATTTTTCTAAGTACAAGATTGGAAAATTGTTGAAAAATTAAATGTTGATTTTCTTGTTTTTCTTATTATACATTTGGCAAATTTATTCCCGAAAATGTTTACCCTACAAGTTTGACTGTTTAGTTTTGTTAAATATTTTTTGGCGCATTCCACAAAATGTCGGAAATGGGAAATTCGACCTACACCACAAGATGGCACCATCCTATTTTGTGTTATTACTTTAATTATGGCAAAGACTAAAGTAATGAAAACTAAATGCATGCATTAGTTTTAAAAACAGCCTATAAAGCAAAAAATAAGGTATTGTTATATATTATGTTACGAATTTAATGTTGTAAGATGCCCTTCCTTTGCCACCACTTTTGAAATGATGTCAATTGACACTTCTTTCTAAAGGTTGAATTGATTTCCGACTTTGAGCATCGTGCCAGTCATTAATTTCAAGTATGAGGCTCAAAAGTTGTTTGAAACGCAGTGTTACCTTAAAGGGATACTTCATCGCTGGAAAGATGATTGTTTATTTAAATTGGGTCATTTATGTTGTAGAAATGTCAAATTATTTTAGAAGTTGGTGCCTTCTAGACTGAGAAAAGCCAGGAAATGTATTTTTGGCTCATGTGGATGAAAGACAACAACTCCCAGAATGCACTTGTTTTGCTGCCTTACGAGGCCACTCCCAAAGCCACGGCCACTGGTTATCACTTGCCCTCCGCGGGACCACCCCACCATCGGGTTCATTTTTATAGTAATAAAATAATAATTTAGTTCAGTTAGAGAACAGACAAATAAAACCGAACGTGTCTGTTCAATGCAGTGTGAGCCGAACGAGAGTCGCAGCACAAACGCAACAGCAGTAAGATTTCATTCCTCACGAGAGCGAAGAGCTGAGCTGAGCTAAGCACGGCATTCATTCATGGCTACACGGTGCGTGTCCAGTCTGGCGCATTTTAAGTTCATGCTTATGGAAGCTTAAAGGGTTAGTTCACCCAAAAATGAAAATTCTGTCATTAATTACTTACCCTCATGTCGTTCGACACCCGTAAGTCCTCCGTTCATCTTCAGAACACAAATGAAGATATTTTTATTGAAATCCGATGGCTCAGAAAGGCCTCCTTTGGCAGCAATGTAACTTACACTCACAAGACCCATAAAAGGTACTAAAGACGTCGTTAAAAAGTCCATCTCACTACAGTGGTTCTACAATAATTTTATGAAGCAACGAAAATATTTTTTGTGCGCAAAAAAAATCAAAATTACTTTATTCAACAAGTTCTTTTTTCTGCCTGGGCCTTTGACGTGAACTTCATGACGCATGCATGAGAATATGACTTTCATTTCGCGGCTTTGACAAGGCACTTTTACGTGCACTTGTTCGTTTCTCACGGTTCGGGCATCCAGGAAATGCACACTTTAGCCCCAATTTGACCACTACGCCAAGACCTAAAGCACCTAAAGCATTTTTTTGCAAAAATATCTAAATTTGTGTTCCGAAGATGAACAAAAGTCTTACGGGTTTCGAACGACATGAGGGTAAGTAATTAATGACAGGATTTTCATTTTTGGGCGAACTAACCCTTTAACTTTCATAGGAATTCATTGAAAACACTCGCTTTGCTCCGCACCGCTCCGTTATGAATGCCCGAGCGACCGTGCGCATATACATTCTGTGAGTGAGATCCCACCCCTATGGGTGGGTTGAAAACATGCAGAACTAGCTCCTACTACTGGCTGTAGTCTCTAGCCTCTGACCAAAAAAGCTAGCCTGGCTCCGCACTCCTACGTACTTCCGCTCAATTTTCATTTTCCTTCAGCACTCTGTCTGTGATTGCGGTATATTCTCTGGTTTTCTCCGGTCAAATTTTAAACCGGTCCAATCAGCGAACAGAGGGAGTGGCTGAGATCGATGATGTTGATGTCGTGCGCTAGTTTGAGATGACATACGTCATGACCAAACGTTAGCGATTAGTATGGCAGATCCAGAGTGGTTCTGAGCAGATCCAGTAGTTTTAAACTTCAACTGAGTACCCGCCTTCAAGGAAGTTAACGCTTGTCAATGGAGAGTGGCCAGATTCTCTGTACAAATGAAATGTACGAGAGTCTGGTAGGACAAGGCTACAGAAAAGCCTCAGATGACGCAAAATGATGATAATCTGAGGCTTTTTTCCAGACATAAAATACATAAATCTCTTGTCTCAGGGGGATATGAGGGGGGAAGCACGAGCATTCGAATATACTACCGGGTTTCTACTTATACAAAACTTAATGTTAATCGCTGAAGTAACCTGTTGTGATGAGTATTAAGCTAATTATTATCTTATAGCCCAATCACATTCCCTCTGTCTAAATATGCCTAATTCCATACCATATAGTGGGTGCAAAACGTATGCAAAAAACGTATTCATGAAATAGTAGGTCAAAAGTACCCTGATGACTTTTATTATCCAGCAAGATTTGGTAGTGTGAATCCAATGGACACGTTACTATCTCATAAGGCCATAAGAGAGGATTTGTGAATGGCAGTGAAGCGACGCTGAGGCCGTAGGTCACATGACAGTGACAACATGGCGAATGGAGTACGTTCGAATTTCAAACATTGACACATTCACATTATATAGTGTATTTTTTTAACGGTTTCAAACCAAGTGAAGTGCCTACTATACAGAATGCGATTTTAGATACAGCAATTGTTAAGGTTATAATACAATTTTTGAATTCTAATCATGTTTTTAAACATTTGTTTGCCCACATCTGCGAAACAGAAGCGAATCAGCTATCACATCACTTTTTAAGTGCTAGCTAAAGATAAAAGTTGTGCTGAACATATCACTGCTATCAACACGGTGGTATAGATGTTGTGATAACTGCCACTAGATCTTAAGTGTTCTCTGCCGTTCAGGGCCGCTCAGGTTCGCTCATGCCGACACGCAGATGTCAGAGCAGGTGCCAGAGATAAATGCACGACTGGGTCTGCCCTGCCGTAGTATGGCCGGCCTCCAGTTGTTGAATTGAGGTCTCAGTTTCACTATTATATTTGTGCTATTTTATTGCAGACTAGTCATAACATCTCTCCCTCACTGTCTCTCTCTCTTTCTGTTTGTGCCTGGATGCTGTTGTACTAAATTACAAATTCAACAAGGTGGCCCATTGAGCCAAAACACAGGGTGGAAGTTAAATCAATATCAGCCGGCACATTACTCTGGATAATTTATCCTCAGGTTGAACTTCTTTTCTTCCTGGTGGGATAGAGAGAATGTATGTGTGTATTGGATTCTATAAGTGTAGCTATACTTTGGGAGAAAAATTATTTTACATTTTAAATTTTACAAGACCTTCCTTTGGGCATGTAGCCTGACGTTGTCATACTCAATTCTAGTCAGAATGTGAGTCTGATACTGCTCCGTTGGGCTGTGATTATGGGGCGTTTCAACCAAACCAGGAAATACCTCAATTGGATAGACCTACAACCAATCAGAGCAACGGAGCGACGCATAACGTTAGTTGTCAAATGTCAACAGAACTCAACTGCACACACTGTCGCCAAGTCCGCGGTTTTCCCGCAGGCTGTTTTTCCATGTCCGCGGGTTGAAGCGACATCAATTATATGATATTCAGACCCAGGAATGCGAATTTTAGCAGACAATCCTGCCAAAAAACCCAACACATTTTACCCCCCAAACGCCATTTTTTTCCATAGAACCCCACCGGGAAGCTATTGGGCTTGTTTTGGGCTAGTTTTGAGTAGCAATTGGGTGGGGTTTTGTTGTGAAAACCTGGCAACCCTGTCTGCCTGCACGCTGGAAGAAGTAGAATCTTTACAATCTTTGCCGGTGTTGTAAAAAAGATTTTAAGGATACACAGAGTACTTACCAACACAATCATCATTTTTGAGGGAAATAGTGAAGGTGAATGAATATACGAATTCACCCCAAGCGCTCTTTGGTGACGTGGATGATTACGTTACTGTTTATCGTCTGTCCATCATCGTCTAAAACCCGCCCTGAAAATTTGATTGGTCCGAACAGCTTCTGTTCGGGCATAGTTGCTCCTCAACGGATCAAGTCCAGACCGAACTTCCCAACGTCAAATGTTGTGGGCGGGGCTAAGTTCGGCTGGCATCCAGGCTATTGGGCATGTTCTCAATTGAAAAAAAAAGCTTTTTTATTCTAAAATGCTGAATATATTATTTATTACTATTTATAATAGGGCTGCACGAAATATTGTTTAAGCATCGATATCGCGATGTGCGCATCCGCGATAGTCACATTGCAGGATGTGCAATGTCAAGTATAGAGCTCCGTAGGTTGATGTCTAAACTCTGCCATTTTGGCAGGCAATCAGGGGAGCGCTAGAGCGGCTGTTGCATTGGTATCTATAAAATAATTTAAAACCGGACTTTTTAAACCTTACTATTTCAACATGATGGACAGCTGATGTGCGCCAGGAAGCCAAAAAAGGCGGGGGAAAGCAAATGGGAAATCATTTTATCACAGTTGTTAAAAGGCTGTGAATTTCAGTTTATTCTTCATTCTTAACTACTTTTGCCTCACTACCTAATGATAAAAATAAGTTCCCATTAAATACGATACTTAATCGTGAATAACATAAGTGCTTTTATATATAAATAACATCAATAAAGGCTATTTGAAACTAAATTAAGGATCAATAAATAAATAAATAAATACTGAAACAAAAATAAGAAATTACATTTATTGATTGTGACTGATTTTATTTGACATGCACACCATGGACCTATGGAACAGATGCACACAGCGGCACGCTGTTTTGCACGGTTTCGTCATATAACGTTAATCCATTCACATGTTTTCTCTCTTAAAATGTAAGTGCATGTAGGCCTGTATGTCAGCATTATCACATATACGTGTAAAGAATTGAAGGGTGCGTCTCAATCAGCTGCCTGGTTCAGTAGTCAGGGCACTGATCAGGACATTAGTCAATGGGCTGAGTCCCTGATCAGTGCCCTGACTACTGAACTAGGGAGCTGATTGAGACGCACCCGAAGTCTGTTATGTAAAACAAGAGCTTATTGATGCAGTTCAGTCTGCCTGCTATTCTATCAGTTAATGTTACTCCTGATCGGAGGCTTCCGTAAATATTTAGTTAATACATAGATTTAGGCTTCAACTAAGTTTAATGGTGCAACGCAAAAATATTTCAGAGTGCATAAGTTGTAACTTAGTGCCCATTTACATCAAAATTATGTAACTTACGCACAGCTGGTGAAACGGGTGTCCTGACAGGAAAGCTATCCGTTCCTTTATCCATACACGTGAAAAGCACCCCGGGGACATTATAGGGATCTGTTATGTTTAATCTATTAAGTTTTATGTAAAAGTCTATGTCTTTTGAATTAAAGTGCGCAGTGAACTCCGTTGCCTTGAAACTCATGCTGGCGCCGGCTGTTTTTGCCTGCCAAAATATAGAGCTCTATAGGGATCGTATTTGATCCGTACGGGCTAGCTGCAAAGTTTAGCCATCATAGAGTGAAAGTTTATCATTTGCATGTGTTTTTAAGTCAAGTCAGGTATCAAGTGCACAAGGATTCGCGTGTTGTTTTCTGTGCACACACACACTGAGCCATGCAGACAACACGTGAACGCCGAATTCAGTTCTCTTTCTTTTGATCTTAAACAGACACGTGCACTTAAAAAATTAAGTCAAAATGCGGCAAGTATCCTTGTAAACACAGTCGGTTATGTTTGAGAAGGAAAAAGATTAGTGTCAATGTGTCATTTATATTAGGTTTGTGTATTCGTCTTAAAGGGACAGCAGCCTAATATACCCGCAGCTGTTTGTGTCACCAATGGTGATCAAACAACAAAAGAGAAAGAGAAAAATACTTTTGTAGCTTTAACAAAGATAAATTGTATTAATTACATTAGTTATATTTCATTTATACAGTGAAGACTGTTATTTTACATTTGATTATTCATTTGTTATTTTACATTTGATTATTCAACTGTTAGATTTACCTGGAAAACATAAAGCACTGCCTATTTAAATTATATCTTTCTTCTATTGTATTTATCTATGCTTGTAATTTGTTTATTATTCTCTATTCAGATTCACTTCCCTACAAAATCTTATACTATTCTAGAATGATTCATTATTTTCAAATAGAGTTATTCAAATCATCAGGTGAAATTGTTTTTATATCGCAATATATATTGCAGAAAAACAAAATATTTGTACGTTTTTTCCAATATCGTGCAACCCTAATTTATGATTGTATTTAAATAAAAATGTCCTAATTAAATTGCTAAATATACATGCTATAAACTGCTATCCTACACTCATTTAACTTTAAAACTAGTCTGAATTGTGCAACTAGAAGCGGTTAATCTGCCTTATTGGAAAAAATCAAAATCAAGTTCTCAAGGAATGCATTATGGAATATTTATGTGAGATTAGTGCATCATTTCTCAATGTTGTATATGCACAATTGTTGTAGTTCTTGTCTACATGTGATTGCATTTTAATTACTGAAAATGTTGCAGGCTTATCAGAGGATCTCAGTCCTTAAGCTTGTTCAAAGTGGTCTTCTTAAACTTGGCTTAGCATCCTGCTGTTTCTTCATGAGAAGAGGCGCTGCTTATCCTCACATTGGGACTGTTCTCAAAAATGCATGTGTCTAGTGCTTTTCACAGTCAATCAAAAGGGCAGTGATGGTTAAGAAGGTGGAGGCATATACATCGGGTTTATGAAGGTCATGGACGAGTAAAGGTGAAGAAGGGTTGGGGGATTACATTTGCAAGTCAGCACCACCATCTGCACACACACATATATTTCTCAGTGACAGATGCTACTTGGTGACTTTATGGATGGTGTCTAGGTATTTACCAACACATGCACGTTTTATAACAGGTTTAGAATTTACAGTTATGTCTGCAGTAGCACTATGTCACAATATTGTTGTCACTCTTCTCAGTTTGTTCCTATATCCACATTTTCTTGAATAACCTGTAAAAATCAATGTAGAATCGATTATACAACCAAAACCACATGAAATGCTATAGTCAAAGTGCAACTTTTATGCTAGGGTTAGGGTTTTTAAGATAGGGTTATTATTCCTAATTTTGTTTTTAGAGGTCTCCTACAAAAGGTTTACATACATCTTGTAAAATAGTATACATCCTGATTTTTTACAGTCTGTGAAACAGTTTGAAAGAGGATTTAGTGTCCATAAACCCCTCCTTTCCAAGAACCTACACTGTAAAACAAATATTATATCAATATGTTTTTATATTGCTTTGACTCATCAAAATAGGTTAAGCAATTTTCAACTTTTTGTATAAGTTATACAAGATTCAAAAAAATGTTTAAGTAATTTTAGGGTGCGTTCACACTTGTAGTTCGGTTCGTTTGGTCCGGACCAAAAAACAAAAACAAAACATAGTCCTGGTCCGCTTAGCGTTCACACTGGCATTTTTAACAGCGAACCAAAAGTTACCGAACCAAAGGCATAGGGATACAGTCACAACCTGATTGGTCGGCTTTTATGACGTATATATTTCGCAACGGAGCTTGCTTACTGAACATTCAAAACAATGCTGTGTGCTGGATTAAACGCCATCATTTTATGCGAGTACATTTGGTTTTATTTTTACCAGCTGAGAACTCACGAAGAGCTCATAAAATGTTCAAAACATTCAAAACAGCACCAGGATTTCCTCCGTTGTATGCAGAAACGAAGATCTGTATATTGATGAGGCACTTTACCTCCTCGTTGCTCCACGTTTGCCCTCTACTCATTTTGGATACACCGATCTTTCCCCGTCGTCCAATCAGCTGACTTGTAGCGTCGCATCTTGTGACATCACGTCCTGTTTTTGGTTCGTTTACATGTCTTTGGTCTGTGTTGCGTTCATATATCAATCGAACCGCACCAGAGTTCGATTGGAATCGGACCAAGACCCACCTTTTTAGCGGTCTCGGTCCGCTTGTTTGGTGCGCACCAGGGCTCGGATGGCAGCGTTCACACATGTTCAAATGAACCGCACTAACCGAGCAATCGCACCTGGGTTCGTTTTAATCGAAACAAACATGACAAGTGTGAACGCACCTGAAAGTCCGCACCAGGGTCCGAACCGAAGTTCATGTTTTGATACATTTTATACATTCGGTTAGTTTTGGTTTGGTTTCACATTGCAATTATGTGAGTGCACTAAAGAACATTACATGATGCACTTGCGTTCACTCGTCATCATCTATGTGGGCTGCATCTGGACATTGATTGGTTTGTATACAGACGTGTGTCTGACGTCAGCGTCTTTGACAAGAATGAATGAACGGACGCATATCGTTGCCACTATTGAACAGTGCGCATTGCTTGACTAATTTTTATTCCGTTACGTTTAAAAGTGGACATTTCAAGCTTTATATACACATATTTCTGTTTGTTTGTGAGACAAGTAGCTACTGACGCGCTCCAGTTCATGTGTAAAGCATGTGATTATTGTCTGCTATAGACTATTTGCTTCTTATTTATTAAATCCAGGCAATTATCTGATTAAACGTTGATTAAAATTAAAATACAATTTATACAAAAAAAATTAACATTAAAGAAAGGCTTTCTAAGCAAAATCATACAAAATTTAGTTCAAAATCATTTCTGACCTTTTGTCTTCTGACATTTTGCGCAAATTTCACTTTTCATAATCAATGTAGCCTATAGATTTAATTTAAAAATAGCATTATAATATTTAAACATAAACAGGAACTTCCTGTAAATGGTCTGAAAGTCCGAACCATACAGAAAATGCTTTCACACTAGAAACGAACCAAACCTTTGTTCAGTTTGATGCGGACCGAGACTACCTCTTTTTGTCGGACCAAATTTCGTCTGTTTGGTCCGGACCGTGGTACGGGGGAGGTTTCACACCTGTAATTTTGATACGGACCAAACTGAAAAGTCAGAAAATCTGGACCAAACAAGGTAGGTATGAAAACGCCCTAAGTTTAAATGACTTAAACTTCTGCTCTGATTGATCAGACGGCCCAGTCTGTTGTGATAGTCTGCTGCTTTCAGCGTGTCAGAATTGAAATGGAGGCTTCCTCAGCACTTGATACACAGTAATACAAACAGTAATGATGCTGTCGGTTTTACCATTAGTTCGAGCCCAAGTCCTCGTCTTTTGGATGTGCATTAAACAAACTCGACAACACTTACCAAACTCTTTCTGTCTCAGCTACAACTGCAGTGTTTGAAGGTGGGTCAAATTAGACATTGTTCGCCGACAGCCAATGAAGACCATAGGTTGGCATTATGCAAATTTGCTACAAACCTAAGTAGGCTCATGCAGGCAGTTCTTTCTTTTGGGAGACAATAACTCAATTTGTTGTGCACTTTGATCTTGGAAACTTTGCAGACCTTTTACATTCACAAACAGCTAGATTACGCACTGCATGAAAGGTAAAATCCGGGAGGAAAATGGGGCACTTTAAATATTCTACATCTATGCTGCTAGGCATCACAGGAACATTTAGATGGTGGACAATGGCATAATTTGCTTGAACAGCTTACTTGAGTGAGTGAATAAATAGAATTATGTGTGTATTTTCATGGTTTTGTTGGTGATTTATATTTGTTGTGGTGTTTACCCATGCCCAGGGACTCACACAAACTCACCTGTGCTATCTTCAACCTTGAGTAGAAGCGGGCATGGTAGATGCCATCGGAGCTCCCCCCGGGGCTGGCGTTTGATACAGCCCTGTACAACTATTGTAAAAGGTGGGGACTGCCCTCAGGTATGGTGTCAACCACCAGCCCCACCTCCATATACAGTACCATTGTTGTGCAGACCCATAATTTACTGTATTCCTCCATGCACCAGTCAAGTGTTGACTTCCTATGCCCATGTACTACCCCTGTATCCCTCATCCCACAAGAATATTACCCTTATTTTATCATGCCTGTATACTTTGCTCTTTTCTTCCTTGAATCATAAATTAAGATGTTTTTGCATTATGTTTACTCTGTTCTTTTCCATACAGTGAATGGGGATGCGGGCCGTTGAGCTTGAAATATTTTCAAAAAACACCAAAAGTACCATAAAATTTGTCAATATGACTTATTCACTATATTTCAAGTTGCATTGTTTGAACTTAAATTGAGGTTACTAAGCATGGCATAAAACCTAAAATAGACATGCTTTGCATTTCACTTTCATATCCCCTTCAAATTTTGAGTATTGTCTTTTAATGCTTGGAGAAAAGTCTACTTGTGTGTTTTCATTTTGGATGTATCATCATGATTTAAGATCACTGCAACCCTCTTACAGCACAAATTATTAAACGTATTTTATGATATTTCTAGTTAATCTAATATCATTTTTGAAGCAATTTTAGTTTAAAGAAAAAGTTATTTAAACCACATAAGGACAATGAGTGCCAATTACCTAAGTGGTTTTCTCCCTACGACAGATATCAATGCTCAAGCAAGGAAGCTGCAAAGAAACCGTGCTAAAGGAACAATGACACTCCAGCACGGCTCCTCATTTTGCCGCAGCCTCAGTGAAACCAGCCTTAACTTGGTGGGACTGCCTGGTGAGGAACCTAAACGATACTACTCCACCCTCCCAGGGCCAATCAGAACACGCTCGGCACGAGACGCTGAGATCCGTAAAGAACGAGATGGTGGCGGAGTTAAACACTCTCTCTACCAATCGCCACATTTGCTGCTCCTTCAAGGGTACAACCAACAGGTAAGCAAAATATGCTTAAAATAAGCACAAAAAAAAAAAATTAATACTTCTATTAAGCAAGGATGCATTTACTGTCATCAAAAGTGACAGTAAAGACATTTATAATATTACAAACGCTTTCTATTTAAAATAAATGCTGTTCTTTTGAACAGTTCAGAAAAAAATGCTTTCAAAAAGTTTTCAACATTGATAATAATAAGAAATGTATCATATTAAAATTATTTCTGATGGATCACTAACAACTGGAGTAATGATGCTGAAAATTCAACTTTGCATCACATACATAAATTACATTTTACATTATATTCAGTTATAAAACACTTATTTTAAATTGTAAAAATATTTGTCAATATTACACTTTTGAATGGTACACTTTTGAATCAGTTGCAAGAAAAAGTATGTGACCCGCTTGCAGAATCTGTGAAAATGTGAGTAATTTTAACAACATAAGAGGGATCATACAAATTGCATGTTATTTTTTATTTAGTACTGTCCTGAATAAGATAGTTTACTTTTTTTTTTTTTTTACATGTAGTCCACAAAAAAACAAAAAAAAAGCTGAATTTATTAAAATGACCCATTCAAAAGTTTATGAACCATTGATTCTCAGTTGTTCTCTGGATGATCCACTGCCTTTTTTGTTTTGTTTTGTGATGGTTATTCAATAATTTTAATGCATCATTAATGCATCGTGTTTCCTTCTGGAGCATCAGTGAATGTTTGAACCTTTTTTAGTAGTTGTGTTTGAGTCCCTCAATTGTCCTCAATGTGAAAAGATGGATCTCAAAACCATACAGTCACTGCTGGAGAGGGTTCAAATATGCAAAAGATACTGGAAAACTGAAGAATGTGCAGGACCTGGAGGATATTTCTGAAAGAACATTGGGCAGTTTAACTGCTCAGGACAAACAAAAGACTCAAGGACAAAAAAACAGCCGTGGATCATCCAGGTGACGACACACACGGTATTAAGAATCAATGGTTCATAAACTTTTGAACGGGGTCATTTGAATCAATTCAGCTAATTTTTGTCTTGTGGACTATTTAAACATTTTTTATGTAAAACATCTTATTCAGGACAGTACTAAATAAAACAATAACATGCATTTTGTATGATCTCTCTTATTTAGTTAAAATTTTTCACAGATTCTGCAAGCGGTTCACATACTTTTTCTTGCTACTGTATAATATGGAATAGTTAATGAAATAATGAAGTGAAAATCATGAAAACATAAGTGAAAACATAATATAATAATAAATAAATTGGTCAACTTTTATTTGATGTGTCATATAGGAATGTGCTTTAACTTTCTTGAGCCATTTTTTTATTATTTGAAGGTTCTTTTTGTTACGCTCTTCTGGGGTTTATTGTTTGATTTGCTTCTGTTTGTCAGGATTGCCTGGTTTACCTGTTGAATCGAGAACAACACACAGTTGGTCAGGAAACAGCTTCAGCACGACCAAATATCTGCCTGTCATCTCCGGATGTGCTTCCACTTCACTGCCGAATACGTCGTGCTGTGCAACGGCGTTCTTCCTCGGATCAGCGGTTACTTCTAGAACCTGTCGCCCATGGCAATGTTCTGGTTAACTTCATGCGTATAGAGCGGCCCACTCCATTACGTCATGGGGATTTGCTGTCCTTTGGTGCTCATTACATCTTCCTGTACAAAGACCCTCTGAGTGCAAAACCTCTTCCTGCCCAAACTCTCACTCGACTTCGGGCGCTGGCACGACTTTGCGATAATGAGTCGGGGGCTGTGCCTGAGAAAGGAGAGGCATGTCGTTTGTGTGGGGCCGTTTTACATGAACCAGTGGCGTCTCGGCGCAGCTCTAAGGCTCCAGCGCGAGGTGCACAGAAGCGAAAGCTCACGTTGGAATTTGACCGGGCCCACGAGGATGCGCTGGTGAACCGGGTGCTGACACTTATTGAGCCGAGCGGGGATGACCACAAGCTGACACCAGCATATTTGCTTTGTCTATGCATCAAGCACTCAGCTAATACATTTCCACCTGGCAGCTTCGGTAAACTATTGCTGAAAATCTCCAAGAGGATTCAGACCATCGCATGGGTTAGTACTCAAGTAAACAATTTAGATGTGTTTAAAGCTGAAATATGCTATTTTTTCCATGTTCAAATACTATTATCCCAATTTATTGTGCAAAGACAAATAAAAGTTAATACATTTAAGGTTTATTTCCCTACAAAGTTGGGATGTGTAATATATTGGTACCATATTGGCTATTTAATTGATCAATATCTGTCAGTATTGGATATTTATCAGTCTATATTGCATATTTAATTGTGCATGCATATTTCCACTATTTTTACATTTAGATTACCATTGCCATCATCTAATGCTCACTAAAAATTCATCTTTAAAAACTCTTAATTCTTAAATAATTAAAATGAATAATACTGTAATACTGATGTCTAAAATCACTAGTATTTAAAACATATGATTTTAGATTTTTTATTTTGTGCAGCAGATACCTTGTCTGGCTATCACCAGACCAAGCTCAATTTAAGATTGAACATTGGTCTGGGGAGTCTGCTCTGTATTTTCTACTGCACAAGAGGTGTGATAAACGAGCATAAATTAAATGAATCTGTACGCAATTGGATAGTCCTTCAACCAATCAGACCACAAGAGGTGTGATCAACGGGGAACGACCCATTGCTTCGCTATCCGTCTTCGGATTAAACCCGCCAATAGCACGCCAGGTGGATAAGTCAGTCTGTGATTGGTTGCCGCAAAAGTGTTACAGAAGCAGTATAAATTAATGTATAGGTTTCCAGACTGAGTTGCAGGGGAAATCAAATCGCAGGCAGATCAGGCTGGGTTTACCCAGTCCAGCAGAAACCCTGATTTATGCATATTTGGCCCACTCAATTGTCTGTCACCCAACAAACTACATTTCCCACAATTCTTTTACTCTGTAGTTGATGTCATGTCACTGAGACTACTGATTGTGTTTCACTATGGGAGAAGAAAATGATGGAAAGGCAAGCACAGCAAGTCTTGTCTCCTTTGGAAAAATGATTTTCCAGTGTTCAATTTACAATTTTGCACATCAGAAATGAAATAGCTTTCTGCATGTCCACAATGTCCAAGTGCAAGTGTATTTCTCTTACAAAATGCATAGCAAAAGCATTTGTATAAAGAGGATCAGTCCCAGATGACCCGTTGATTGATTTTCTGCTGTGAGAGTCAGTACTGTAAGTCACCTCACATGCCCTTTTGTCTTTGTTGACAAATGCATATGCCTTTGTTGATTTAAACACTACAGAAATTTGTGAATGTCCCTTTAATCTAGCCCCGATGAAACCATGCATTTAATGACTGTCTTTGAACTCATTAATTATTAAAATCCAATTTTAGAAGGTCAACCGTCAGCCCCAATATTAACCAGCCAAAGAAAAGAGCAAGTAAGGAAAGGTTGAAAAAGAAAATGATTCCAAGGTATTATACCTCCTACATGCAGCTATTCAAAATTTGATGACATTAATTGCCGTCTGTGTCTGTGTCTCATAGGAGAAGACAAAGGAGTTGGCACAGAAGCAAGCTCAGCAGTGAGTATCATGTTCCGCCTTATAATACGCACATGCGTGCACTTTGAATGTGTGACACTCTAAGGTCACACGGCGCTGAATAGGCTGTCACCAATTCTGAAAGCATTGCCACTGAGTCAAACCATTGAATGTGTGTGTTTTTGTATGGTTGTACAGTCAAGATCCTGCCTCCCTGTCTCTGCTCAGCATCTCAGACCTAGTTCCTGATCTCCAGTTCATTTTCTTCTGGATGTCCAATGCCATTGAGATACTGTATTTTATCCAGCAGAAGTCCCCTGCATACATGCAGACTATTGAGCTCATGGACGATAAAGGTATGGAATACTTTAGGCTTTTCCCACTTTAAATAGTTAAAGGGAAAGTTCACCCAAAAATAAAGCCTACCCTATGATTTACTCACCCTCAAGTCATCCTTGGTGTATATGACATTCTTCTTTCAGACGAATACAATCAGATTTATATTAAAAAATGTCCTGGATCTTCCAAGCATTATAATGGCAGTGAACGGGGCTCACGAATTTGAAGCTGACAAACTCGTGAGCATAGCGTAAGCGTCGGACATAGCGTAAGCGTTTTGAACTGTGTGAGGCGTTATACTTTCTTCATAAGTTGAATACGGAAGGCGGTTCGCCGGAAGCTAGATATTTTACTTTATAAAGTACTTCAAAATCACTTCAAATGGCCTTTTTTAACCCCCTGGAGACATATGGATTACTTTTATAATGAATGGATACACTTTTTTGGGCTTCAAATTTTGGGCTGCCATTATAATGCTTGGATTAGCCAGGAGTTTTTTGAAATATAACTCAGATTGTGTTCATCTGAAAGAAGATTGTCATATGCACCTAGGATAGCTTGACGGTGAGTAAATTATGGGATAATTTTCATTTTTGGGTGAACTATCCCTTTAACCCTGTGTCGTTCTAAACAGAATCCTGGGTTTTCTAGTGCTTCTCATTTCACACTGCTAATACTTTACCCAGGATTAACAATAAAAGGTAGGGTTGGCACTTTTCGGAGAGGCTAGCAATTTAAAAGCTAGCTTTGAAAAGATCCCACCCTCCCTTCAGAGTGTATCCAAAGCCACGCCTCCTCCAAAACACATGAACAGCAGAGAGCAAACAAAAGCATCATGAGGGTTGATGTTAAACTACCTCATGTCTCAAAGCACAAAACATTACAATAATATTGAACATCAACAACTTAAAGAGTACTGACCTGAATTACCTGACTGCTGCAGATTAATTTCAGCATTGATAGTGTTTCCATTGAAACGCATAAATTCGAGTCACGAACCAAGCATAATGTCACGGGTTTCCATTATCATTACCGAATGCAATGATTGGATGAACATTTTATGGTCCTACGCCTTCCACAGACGATATACATATACATTTAGAACACTTACATTTTTAAATATATCCTAATAATTTGTCAACAGCATGTATTATTTACTTCAATGAGCTCATTGTTTCTGCCTTAAATTAATACAAAGTTTAAAGGGGTGGTAAAACACATTCTTTTGAAGGCTTGATTGTGTTTGTGGGGTGCACTGTAACATGTGTTCATGCTTCGTTTAAAAAAAAATTGCATTATTTTTAATATATTTGACCTTTATTCTACACTGCTCTGTCCCTCCTTGTAAAACGGTCTGATGCTTTCCGGGTTGTATGAAGCCAGTCCCTCAAAAATACGCAGTGGGCTCAGATTGGTTAGCTGGCCCAGTGTGTTGTGATTCGCTAACCGCCTAGTGCACGTTTATCGGAAACGTCACGCCCCTTACCTGGAGGCTGTGCTTTGGTCAGTATTAGAAACCATTGCGTCAATAAAAACATACCAATCTGAGCCCGAATCAGACCCAGAACATTTTAGTGAAGATGATCGAGCAGAACCTGTTCAACCTGTTAATTCCTCAAGAGTAAAGACTGCGGATCTATATAGTGATCGCTACTGAATGGCACTGTTACTTTTGTATTTTTAGAACGATTATAGCCAAATATCTGTCGCAAGAACTATTAACCCAAAACGAACACTAAGCACTGGCTTTACAAGTAAGTTAGCCAAATCACACACAGAACCATGTTTAGCAAGCCTGTAGATAAATAATACATAAAAGCTCTAATCAAAGAATCATTTACACTAATGCCAAGTTCGCTGTTGAGATTTTAACGTTAGTGTTTGTAGCGTTAGGTGTTCGTCGGATAACGTTAAGTATGAATGAGCATTTAACAGACTGGTTTGCAGAACAGCGTTGTCATCTGTTTACTTCCTTGCTACAATGTACAACCTATTACAGGAAAACACATCGATGAAAAATAAATCAGACTTACAGGTTGTGGCCCGTAGACAGCTTCTGTTTGTAAATCCAGCTTTCAGGACAAGCCATTGTGCATATCCTGCATTGAACTCGCGAACATTGTGGAAGTTTTCCTCCGTGAAATATGCTGCGGGAGGGAGCCCCGCGCGCGTCGTGCATTCACGCACTGGCAGTGTTTGTCTCACGCAGCTGACGTTGTTGAAATCCGGCATTGAACTCGCGAAGATTGTGGAAGTTTTCCTCCGCACGCGCCTGTTCCCTTCTGTCTCATACACACATGCATATAACATGTTGTATGTTAAACGCTCTGCAACGCACCCCCGTCCCACAAGGAAGGCTGAACAAAGCAAGTACCCCAGACCTGCAATCCGGATGAAAATAACAGTGTTTCCTTGGCATCGCGGCAACAACACTCCAGCCTAACTATACCACAACAGCGCTGCGATACAAAATGGCCTCACCCTCCCCTCTCGGAGGAGGGGTTTATGTAAATATTGAGCCTGGTGATGTCACCAACCCTGGAGGAATGTCTGTAGTCGCCTGCTGGCCGTTTGCTGTAGTTCTTAGAAATTGATTTCTTTAAAAGCAAATATCTCCCTTTGCTTTAAACTTTGAACGTTGTAACTTTGCAGATGTTGTTTATGCTCAAGCAGCAACATTATACGCTAGCTAAAGTTAGAATAGTGAAGTCGTGGTTTACCACCCCTTTAAATTAATGCATTGTTAGCTAACTGCGTGATTTGTAAAAGAACATTTCTGAAATACACAGTCACCTCTGATAACGGATCACTCTAAATTGTAATGTAGACGCATGTATTTTCTGTAAAGCTGCTTTGAAACGATATTGTGAAAAGGGCTATACAAATAAACGTGAATGGAATTGAATTAATGATTTCTATCAGGATGTGAAGAGACTTTCCATCGCATACCCTGCCTTTAATCCTGTGTTTTAATAAACTGCTGTTTCACACTGTACATTCTTAAAGCCTGGGGGAATGTTCTTATTTGCATATTTGCGGTGTCAGTGTCATTGATTTGACGAGTGCAGCGAACGACCTGTTTATTTAAAAGCTCTAGCATTGTGCATCCTCATGCATTGCCTATTATTATGTTTCTCCTGAATGGACTATAAAGGTTAGAATGAATCAGTCTCTTGTTCACTGTAACTGACACGTTTTCCGTCGGCATTTGACATTTTCCTCATCAAACACTAAAACGTTTGTTTACACAGTGTTTCCGTGACTGTCCAAAGCACATGAATATGAGGCACGCGATTAGTTTTCAGTTGCTAAGCATCTAGTCGTAACATTCTAACACACACTGTACACGTTTGGCAACACTGGTTAACACTGCAAAAGCTCTGGAGCAGGGTTTCATAACCCTGGGTAAAAAGCGATGCTAACTCGCTTTTAAAATACAAGTGTGAAACGTTCCTCTGCCTGGGGTTAAAGGAACACGCCACTATTTTTTAAAATAGGCTCATTTTCCAACTCCCCTAGAGTTAAACCATTGAGTTTTACCGTTTTCGAATCCATTCAGCCGATCTCCGGGTCTGGCGGTTGCACTTTTAGCATAGCTTAGCATAGATCATTGAATCTGATTAGACCATTAGCATCTCACTCAAAAAAAGGACCAGAGTTTCGATATTTATCATATTTAAAACTTGACTCTTCTGTAGTTACATCGTGTACTAAGACAGATGGAAAATGAAAAGTTCAGATTTTCTGGGCCGAAATGGCAAGGAACTACACTCTCATTCCTGCGTAATAATCAAGGAACTTTGCTTCCGTACCATGGGTGCAGCAGGCGCAATGATATTATACAGCGCCTGAAAATAGGCTAGCTTCCGTCAACGTGACAAGCTGCTTGCACAGGGAGCGTGCTGGGGACTATTTTCAGGTGCTGGGTAATATCTTTGCGCCTGATGCTAACGATCTAATCAGATTCAATGATCTATGCTAAGCTATGCTAAAAGTGCAACCGCCAGACCTGGAGATCGGCTGAATGGATTCGAAAATGGTAAAACTCAACTGTTTAACTCTAGGGGAGTTTTTTTTATTTTCAAAAAAAGTGGCGTGTTCCTTTAAAATCAGTGTTTAGAACGGTGGTAACCCAGGGGTTAAGTGCAGTGTGAAATTTCCTTCTAAATTGTTTTTAGACAAGACTTGCAAAGCTGCAGTGCCTACTGGGTCTATGGGGCCCAATATAGACCAAATTAAAAACAAGATTAACTAGACAGGAGGATTAGAGGTTATAAAAGACACATAAAATTTAAAATGCAATGCATAAAAGAATGGAATGCATTTGTTCTAATTGTAGTTTTTTATTGCAGCAGGATCTAAAGAATCCCTCCTCTCAGCAACAATATCAGCAAATGAAGAGGCTATGACCATACTGGAGGAAGTGATCATGTACACCTTTCAGCAGTGTGTCTACTACATCACTAAGGTAAAGGGTAGTATTACGTTATATGTGTGGCGCCACCTTTGTAAGATGTTACCAGGGCTGCTGGGAATGAATTATTTAATGTGTGTGGCTGCTTGTATGTCTTGTAGGTCGTCTTCTCCTCTACCTCCTTCTATTTCAAATACACCAAATACAAGAATCCTAAATAAAAGTTCACAGCTGCCACAAAAATATTAGGCTGGACAACAGTTTTCAATATTGATAATAAGAAATGTTTCTTCAAATCAGCATATTAGAGTGATTTCTGAAGGATCATGTGACAATTAAGGCTGGAGTAATGATGCTGAAAATTCAGCTTTGACATCACAGAAATAAATTATATATTAAAATATATATATTTTTTGTTTTTGATCAAATAAATGCAGCCTTGGTGAGCATAAGTTCTTTCAAAAAAAAATCGTACCTATCCCAACCTATTGTCTAGTTTGTCAGGGATTCTTTTCATACAAGATGTCGTAGTTTTGTGAAATCTCAGGTGCTTTATTTTGCATTTTTGAGCCAATCGGCTGAGTATGACTAATGACTCTAGAGCCTCAGGAAAATTACAACACTGATGGCTACACATCAGCAACATTTAAAATAAATAATTAAATAATTAATAACACTACATTCGTTTATTAAATTGCCCTAATAATGTGTATTTGTAGGTGTCTGGTTATCCATGTCTTAACAAATGCCTGTTGTTTACATTTCAGACTTTGTACGTTGTGTTGCCGGGCCTGTTGGACTGTAACCCGTTTGGGACAGAGTCTTCATCAGAGCAGTGCCGGCGGGCTGTTGGAGTGTGTGTGTGTGCTGTGTGTGTGATGCCAGAGGCGGTTCGCAGGGTGGTGAGTGTGTTTCAGACTACATCAGACCTGCTGCAACAGTACCAGGTTCATTCAGAGATTCAGAGTCAAATGTTCGCCTACCTCTTCTTCTTCACCAATGTCTCACTCTTCAATCAACTCATCGATAAAGGTTTGTTTAGCACACACACACACACACACACACACTCACTCACTCACACAAGAGACACGCACAAATACCATGTGATTTATTTTCATTAAGCAGCCACTGCTGCTATGGCAACCACAGGACACAGGTAGTGTGTCAGCATTTGCAAGCAGATGAAAGAAGGGATGAGATGAGAGATATACAAAGAATGAAACAAGATATCAGAATGGAGACTGATGAATTGGAGCAAAGTATTTTTTCTGCCCTCTAGTGTTGACGATACCCTGAGCCAATGGACTTTCTCCATCCATTCTTAGGGAATAAATATTTACTTCATTCCAAATTATATTTTTTTCATGGTACATGACAAGAAATATTTAGCAGAATGTCCAGGCTGCTCTTCTAATGGAACGAGAGTAGAACGAAAACTTGTACACTATAAATCCCAAGTCCACTAAAGCTGTAAGATACCGTAGCTTTTAAGTCATTGTTCTGAGAAAAACTTGCCTAATTTGAAGTTTATTCAATGTTAATTCATTACTGATTTATGTATTAGGGAAGATGTTCAAAATAGATTTATATTCACGCAGAAAGAAATATAAGTACCTTTCAGAAGTTTGGGGTTGGTTATACATTTTAAATGTTTTTGTAAAGAAGTCTGTTATGTTCACCAAGGCTGCATTTTTTAGGAACAAAAATAGAGTAAAAACAATAATATTGTGTACATAAATAATATTGCAATTGAAAAGAACTGGTTTCTATTTAATATATTTTAAAATGTTATTAATTCCTGTGTTCAATCCAGCATCATTATTCCAGTCTTCAGTGTCACATGATGTTTCAGAAATGATTCTAATATGCTGATTTGCTGCTCAAGAAATATTTCTTATTATTGTCAATGTTGAAAACAGTTGTGCTGTTTAATATTTTTGTGGAAGCTGTTTTTTCCGGATTTTTTTGATGAATAGAAAGTTTAAAAAGCATTTATTTGAAATGTTCTTTTATAACATCATAAATGTCTTTTCTGGTACTTTTGATCAATCCCTGCTGCATAAGTGTATTAATTTCTTACAAAAAAGTCTTACAAGACCCAAACTTTTGGATGGTATAGTGCATATTTAAATGTGATATATTTCATTACCATAGTTGCTTTTTAAAATCATTTTGGTTTGTATTGCATGTTGCCAAACTATCACCAGTTTTCTTTTTTAAAGGGCAGCGTGAGACATGTCATTTCTGTGTGTGCATTACTCATGGTCAGGTGAAGATTATTTCTCCAGACACACATAATCCTCTTTATGTCATAACAGACAGAGGATCAGTGTGTCTTACACACAAACACCCACTTATACTCACACAAAGTGTGAAGAGTGATTTTGACTTGCAGTACTGCAAGTCTTCATTTTAATTATGTACAATAATTAATTGTAGTCCTACTACCAGTATTACTATGATTCTGAAAAAGGGTTTGTTGTGACTGTATGTTCTTAGGCCCCGCGCGTGGCTGGTTTCAGCGTTCTCGGGTCCTGCAGATCCAGGCTAGTGTGAAGATACTACTGGACTGGGCTAAAGGGGTGGGGCAGAATCATCTTGCACAGAAATTCTTTGCTAAGTTCTGTAGTGCTGTGAGCATCCTGGCCACACCCCCACAACAGCTCTCACAGGTAACGCAGGGAAGCTAAGTGTGTTGGGATGTTGTTTACACAGGTTTTGTCCTTTGTGTACATATTAAAGTCAGCGTGAAATGGATGAGTCAGCAAGAAAAGTTGCTTCTCTATTGTGACGTATATCCGAGTGAAATTGCTTCTCAAACAAAAAAAAAATGTAGGGTGGGACTTGATTTTGTCTTTTGGGTATTGATTGGACGGTTGTGGTATGCTATTGCCGTGATCTCACGTGAGAGACAGGTCGTCCTGCCCTCACGCTTAAAAACAAGTCAGAGAAGAGATGGAGGGGAAGTTATTCTGGTTAAAAATTAGAGGGGCACATGAATTTATGCAAAATTAATTATGTTCACGGAGAAATCCTTTATAATAAATGATAATAAATAATAAAACTTGAATGATCTGTGTTATTGCACATGCTTATTATTATGCAAACAAAAATAGACTAAAAATTAAACAGAAAATATATCAGATCTGGTTCTTTCAGATCATTTGTAATCTGTCAATTTCAGTGTTTATGTTAAAAAAGAAGAAGAAAAAAAAACACTTGGCTGTGTTTCTGGAAGTTCCTGCATATTTATTTATTTATTTGTATTTAGAATTTGGTTGCAAGAAAATGCTGCAAGAAAAGTTGTTATAGTTAATTTATCTAAGTGAGGATAGCAAAATAAAGTAAACTGAAATATTACCCAAAAATTCTTCATACAGTGGACTAACAGTAAAATTGATTAAAACAAATTTGGGACCAAAATTATTGAGACACTTTGACATGACCATGTTTATTGCTTAAGTTATTACATACCTTTCTATCAAAGTTATCTGACATTATCAAGATTGATTTGTTCTGACACAGTTTAACTCTGAGTTCTTGTCATACTTTATTATCCTTTTCTAATCTAAAGCGAATAAACTGTGATAATGTGAGAAAATGTTGAAGGTGTCTGAATAAATTTTGGTTTGACTGTATAATCAAAAACATTTGTATATATAATTTTTAAAAAATGGCCATTTATCATATTTAGAGTGTCATGTTTTGATTTGATCTGGTTATATAAGTAAAGAGATAAATAAAAACAATTGAATAAATGATAAATTAAAGGTTCAGTGTGTAGTATTTATGAGGATCTATTGACTGAAATGCAATATAATATACATAATAATGTTTTCAGTGGTGTATAAAGACCTTACATAATGAACCGTTATGTTTTTATTACCTTAGAATGAGCCATTTCTATCTCCATACACCGCGTGTCCCCTTACAGTGAAGTCAACATTTTGCGCCGCCATGTTTCTATAGTAGCCCTAAAAGGACAAACTGCTCTATAGAGCGCTAGCTACTCTCTGCTGTCTCAGACGACTACATTTTTGTCCTGTGTCGGCCCCTGTAGTTTCTCTATGTGCTTCGAAAGGGAGGGGTGAGCGAGTGTGATTACTATTCACAACCTCACTGCTGGATGCCGCTAAAATTCACACACTGCACCTTTAATATAGTCATTTTTATCATAGCGTACAGTGCAGCTATCATTTTTTTTAGCAGGTAGCTTGACTGTAGTTTAACTACTTGAAATTATAAGAAGCTTATAGTAGCTTGACCAGCTACAGTTTCAAAGCAGCATTACCAACACCAATTCCCATGCTGAGGACATTAAATGCTCTTGTGTGTGTTTTTGTCTGTAGATGAGTTGGAAATCTTTGTGTGTCGACCACCCATCCCTGAAGCCTGTCCAGCTACACAGAATCCTCACACAGTATCAGCTCATGGCTGAGCTCGGTCCTCTACCAATCTGGCAACCCAGCAGTGAAGATGAGGCCTATATCTACAGAACAGGTTGGTATATGAATGGGACTACTCTCGGTTTTATTTCCAGAGACTTTGTGTATGCTAGTGTACATTGTGAATGTGCGTCTTTTCAATAGTTGATCTACTGGAGAGTTTTGAAAATCACCCTCCTATTGTGCTGCCGAGTGCTGGATTCAAAGTGGACCTGGAGAGTGATTGTGTGGAGGACAGTATATACCGCCAGCTACTTTACGTTCGCCACTTCCTTTGGGGTCTTCGCACCAAGACCCATCCTTCTAATGGCTGTGCAGACCGGCAGGAAGCCCAGGTATAATATATTTAAATATACAATTTACAATTTTTTATCTATATCTTTTGTAACAATATAGACATCTTTAATGTCACTTTAAACAGTATATATAACAAACAAGTCCGATACACGGAGGCCCCACCTCGCAATTTACAGGACTTAAAGGATATGCTGCTAACATCTTGGTGCCAGATACCACAACACACATTCAGGTGTCTAGTGGAGTCCATGTCTCGACAGGTCAGGGCTGTTTTGGCAGCAAAAGGGGGACCAACACAATATTAGGAATAATGTTATTCTTGATCGGTGTGTATATATACAGCTTCAGCCGATTAAAGTCATTCTTAAAAATGTGAACTAGCTTATTGACTGTAGCTTACAACACTAAGATTTAAATTCTAGACATGAGATTCATTCTTAATCTGATTACAAGATTAGCTGTGTAATTACGAGCTGCTGGCTAAATTACGGGCCATGTGTGTGTCAATCTACAAAAAAAAACACAAAAAATGTTCTGGTGTTGCGACATTGTTTAAGCATGCTGATCAGCTGGTGTGAGCAAGTTTTACGTCATAAAAATGTGATCGGTTTATGTGATCGGCAAGCTGAGAGACCACGTATAGGATCAAAGGAAGTAATTGTCAGCATTATCGGATAAGTGGCCGATCATTTGGAGCATTCCTATTATACAGAAAGGTTTTTTGTATCCATGTTTGACCTCAAAGCATATAAACTCTTGCACCCCCTCCCCCTGTGAACTCTGGCGCCCCCTATGGGAACCACTGGTTTAAGGATTATCCAAGGCTTATTTCAGTGTTTATTTGTTTTTGCCTTTTGTTTAATTGCCATATTAAATCATTCTAGCAGTTAAAATCACCAATGCACATTCCCATTACAAAGAGTTAATACAATTTCTCCAATTTATTAGTTGTTTCCATCAGATGGCAGTTAATCCTGTTAATGTATATGGAGTGACTACATTTTAGCTGAAACTTTTATACAAAGCAGCCTACCATGTGCCATTTTTACCACTTGAGCTACAGGACTATATAGAAATAGAACAATTAAATAATTCTCACTCTGTAATTAAAATATGAAGTACAGATCCCCTAAAGGGACATTGCAATTGGGGAAAAAAATGGGAGAAGAGAGAAAAAATAATAAGTCAATGCTTTTGTGTTCACTGGCAAAACCTTTGCGTTCCCCTGAGAAACTTTGCATTTCCTCGTAAAACGTTTTGAGCTCTTTGTGAGGGAATGCTAATTTTCTATGGGAACACAAAACATTTGCGAGAGAACGCAAAAGCATTGACAAATATTTTCACGATCTCATATTTTTTCCTTCACCATGTCCCTTTAGGGGCTCCGTAAGGAAGTCACTTTCTCCAAAGCACTGTTCAGGTAATATACAGTATATATATATATATATATATATATATATATATATATATACACCACCAAAGGGAAGGAAAGGCATCGCCTAGTCCAGAAGGAGGTGAGAGCAGTGGTTGAGGAGGAGAGAACCTGCAGGCAGTGGGAATGAGGCAACAGGGTGCCTGGATACGATGGGAGAACGCGATCGAGAGGAAGGTCACATGGGCGGAGCTGTGGAAGGCAGAGCCACAGCGGATCAAGTTTCTCATCCTAGCGGTATATGATGTGCTTCCCAGCCCATCAAACCTTCACATATGGGGCAAAGTGGAGCAGCATGTCCACTGTGCTCCATACGTGGAACACTAGAGAACATTCTCTAGCCATATCACCCTGTAGCCCAAGACCGGTTTCCCACTGAAGCTAAGTAGGGGTGCTATCCTCACTTAGATAGACGTTAAACTGAGGTCCTGACGCTCTGTGGTCATTAAAAATCCCAGTATGTCCTTCGATAAAGAGTAGGGGTGTAACCCCGGCATCCTGGCCAAATTTGCCCATTGGCCCCTGTCCATCATGGCCTCCTATTCATCCCCATATATATATATATATATATATATATATATATATATATATATATATATATATATATGTGATTGGCTTCATCACTCTGTCTCCTCTCCACCAATAAGCTGGTGTGTGGTGGGTGTTCTGGCGCGATATGGCTGCCGTCGCATCATCCAGGTGGATGCTGCACATTAGTGGTGGTTGAGGAGATTACCCACTTCTATATGTAAAGCGCTTTGAGTGCCTAGAAAAGCGCTATATAAATGTAACAAATTATTTTTTATTATTATTACATTCTGAGTTGCTGCCCAAAGGCACTGGGAGAGGGGAGGTACAGGTGGAGACATGACCAGGTGCTGTAGGCCATCGCTGAAGCCATTGCTGCAGTAGTCGAGCGGGCCAAGCGCTCCCGCCTCTCCAAGAAAGCCATCACCTTCATCAGAGCTGGAGAGCAGCCAAGACCAGCTGCAAAAACATCAGCAGGCATCTTGGCCACTACGAGGGACTGGCTGCTGTTGGTGGAGCAACTCAAGTTCACATTGCTACCACCACCTTAAGACCAGACGTTGTTCTCTTGTCTGAGTACACCAAACAAGTGGTTCTGTTGGAGCTAACAGTCCCTTGGGAAGATCGCTTGGAAGAGGCCTTTGAAAGGAAGCTCGCCAAGTACAAGGGACTGGTCAGCGAGTGTCGACATGCAGGGTGGAGAGCAAGGTGTCTCCCAATCAAGGTCGGAAGCAGGGGTTTTGCGGCCCGATCCCTATTCAGAGCCTTCAGTCTGTTAGGCATCGATGGAGGGAGGAGAAGAAGAGCCATCTACAACACCACCGAAGCAGCAGAGAAAGCCTCAAGATGGATATGGCTCAAGAGAGGAGATCCATGGGGTCAAAGTAGCTAGATTTGCCAACTGGACACAAGCTGGGGTCTGATCAGCCTCAGCTGGGTCGCCTGATTGAGGGTGTATGATGTTGAAAGACCCGAAACACCCAATGATTCCAGGAACATCACTGAAGATGTATCCAGTAGCATCAATAGATGTATTTACACAGCTGTATATATATATATATATATATATATATATATATATATATATATATATATATATATATATATATATATTATTTTTTTTATTTTTTTTATTTTTTTTTTATAATTTTTTTGTATACTATTCTTCATCTCATCATAGCATTCCATCTATAAATACAGCAAAAGTCAACAAAGTCAGCATGAAACAGAAGTTGCGATAGTCTTTTCTTCTCTGTTGTTCTTGATCAAGAAAAAATGTTGGGTGGGACTTGATTTTGTCCATGGGAAATTGTTTGGATAGTTGTGGTTTGCTATTGGTCGATCTCGTGAGTGATAGGTCATCAGAGAAGAGTTGTTTGATTAAAGATTAAGAGGGCACATGAATTTTAAATAATTTATCATAAACACTGCAATATTCCATAAAAAATAAGAATCAATTTTGATTTCATGGTGACTTTAGAGGAATATCTTGACCTTGAGATGACCTTGTTGTTTTCTAAGGGTTGTTCTTCTGCTTTACTCTGTTATAAAATATTAATATTAATAAATGATGATAATTCTGTTCTCCAGCGTGAGCCTCCTCAGCCTCACTCCAATTCACATCCAGCACCTCCTATGCGTGGGGAGGGAGAGGGGGAGGTGCGGGGCTCATCGGTGGGTCTCGGAGGGAGAGGAGAGGGAGCGGGAGCTGAGGAACGACCACGAGACAAGCCACCACACAGCATTCACCACAGAAACGGGACCAGCGTCCGTTACGCCAACCAAACCCAAGCGACAGATTCTTCCTGTATACTGACTCCACCTAATACGCCCCTCTATCCGGAACACACGTATATACACTCCAACACGCAGTCCAATCCAGTCCACTACCCTGAGCATGCTTCACAAGAGCACACACATACACACTCTCACACAAAGTCCAATGGTTGCATGCGTTCTACTCCAGAGCACAAGAAAATCAATGGCTTCATCAGCAATGGCATTGAAGGCAAGTCAAAAACGCCTTTTGGGTCGTGGATGTGTGTGTTCTTTCTGCTAGATTTTGTCTTTTGGGTCATTCCTGTTATGCAGTGCTTTCTTTTTCTATTCAACTGAATGGAAGGTCTTAAAATGAGACAAGCCAAATAATACCACAAAACACCACAGAATTCTTTAAATCTATTACTAATACTAACTTCATTCATTCATTATTACTTATTATAAACAGGCTAATGCATGTTAATATTTCTAAGAAAAAGGTTTTGTTTTGTTGGAATGAATATTAAATTTATATATATATATATATACACATATATATATATATGTATGTATGTGTATATATATATATATATATATATATATATATATATATATATATATATATATATATATATATATATATATATATATATATATATATATATATATATATATATATATATATATATATATTTATGTATGTGTGTGTGTGTATATATATATCAGAGCAAACAAATATGATATAAAAATATTTTAATATTTTATAAATAGTCTAATGCATAATGTGCTGTTTGCTCGGCAGAAATATAAAACTATATCTAAGTAAACAGGTTTTGTTTCGTTTGAATCAATATTAAATTATATTATATACAATATATATTAAATTAGATTAGGCCTATATATATATATATATATATATATATATATATAAGTTCGGATATATATATATATATATATCTATCCTTGCGATCAGAGTAAACAAATATGATATATAAAAAAGTATTTTAATATTTTATCCAATTGGAGCATGAGGACATAATGTACTGTGTAGTAGGAATGAGCCTGTTAATGTTTGCACATTAGTTTTGGTTATTTGACAACGGACATGTGTAATCATGTCTGATTTTTGTACATCGCTTTTATTTCACTTTAATGAGTTTATGTGTGAATACATGTGTTTATTTCATATAAAAATATGCACAGAGCTCTGTGTGTATAGTTCTGTTAGTATTGCGTGTGTTTACTCTTTGCATCCTTTAATAACTTTGTTTGCATGTGTAGCAGATGCATTTGCCTGTTGTGAACATTGATTTTGTTTATTGGCCCGACTTCGGAGTCTGTGTGTCTAGATGTGTGTGTGTGTGTCAAATGAGCACTGAGTGTTGTGTGTGTTTGTTTGTTTGTCCCTGCCCCACTCCAGGCCCTTTGAGTGGTTGTGGTTTTCCCTTCCCTGTCCCTGTCTCTCATCTGGGCCCAAACTCTGATGATATCTGTTCCGTCTTTGTAGTGGACCTGGATAAAGGACCGTACGGCCTGGGAATGGGACTTATCGATGGACTTGTGAGTCTGTGCATTATTACTCTGACTTTTAACTCTGGTGATCAATGTTCTAAGGCCATAACCATAACTCTATACATTTGTTTCAAAACCTAGACAGTGTGTTGCAACATAGGCTCATTGGAAAATTGCCTCTACCTATATTTTGCAAAGCTCAAAAAAAAAAAAAAAAGTTAAAAGTCCCTATAATTTACTTATAATTCACTGCAGTTTCCAGCTGAAATGTAAAACAGCCACAACATTTATTCCTTTTCACACAAATTATCATTACAAGAGCAGATTTTAGATTCTTAAAGATTCTTAAAAAAAATGATGACAAAACATTTTTGGCTGAACTATCACTTTAACTGTATTGGTTAGGTTCAGGGTTGTTTGCTGCGTTCCAGGCAGTGGCAGCTGGTGATAATTATTTTTTGGGGGGCGGGTTTTTTTTCGCAGGGGGGGGGCAGTATCAAGATGCATGTTGACTAAATTCAAGCATTAAAGAGAAAACAGTGTCTTCACTTTTATCTTTTTACACATTCATTTCCCACATATAATTGAATGAGGAAAGGAAAAACAAAATATACAAAACAGCAACAACAGACTAGCATGTTGACTAAGTTTCTTGAACATAAACATTTTGCTCTCCTTTCTTTCCAGCAAATTTCTCAATGACTCTCTGATCAAAGTCAGTCATCTCAGTAGTGTCATGACGTTTGCTTTGTTCAGTCAGATATTTGAGGTCTCTTACCCCCATTGTTGTCCACAAAACTTCAGTACCGACACTTAGAAATAAAAGACAGGGAAAGCAATAAAGGGCATTGCTAACAACACATCCAGCCAGCCACTTACGTTTCTCATAACAAGCACGTGAAGCTCCGAGTGTAGCTTCGTCCTCTGTCACTGGCCTCCTGCTGGATTTGTAAATCGCGTTGGTCCGGTTCGGGATCTTCCAATGAACGCATTGTGAAAGAATTTGGTTTAACTGCTGCCATCTCTACGAAACTGATCATCATAACAAGGTTTTGGCGGAGTCGGAGTGACTGTGTCGCCCGCGCACTTTCGCTTTAGTGGCCAAGAGCGGAAAGTTGAATGACAGGTGACGAGAACCAATCAGATTGGATACAATAACACGCATCCAATTCTGATTCGCCAGGGACGCACCGACCTGCGTCCGGAGGAGGATGTTTAAAAACCAATTAGAGACCAGCTTCAGGTCACATGCTGCCCGTATATTTTTGGACTCAGATAGACATCCATTTGTCCGGCGTCCCTCGCCCATGTAATAGCATGAATCATATTGAAGAACAAATAGTTAACCCATCAAAGCCAGTTTTTATTAAATGCTGAGGCTCTTACTAACAGCCGGCACATCGGATGAGTAAACTATTTAATTTTTATTTCACTTTTATATAATTTTTGTATACATGTCAAGTTCTGGAATTTTGATGGGGGCGGCGCCCCAGCGCCCTCTATTGACCAGCCGCCACTGGTTCCAGGTAACCCGTGTTTTTCCAACCTTCTACCCGTGAAAGTGCACTGGAACAGCAGTCAAATCTGTGACTTCCCACCTGTGAACTCGTATTAGATTAATGATCAAATAGCCCGCAAAAAAACAATGGCAGCCCCTACGGATGCGGTGGGAATTAGAGGATGGATACCCGAGCCCGACGGGCCGGGCCGGTTCGGACAGATATTTATAAATAATGTTCGGGTTCGGGTCGGGCTCGGTCACGTCAGCGCAATAAGGCATTGAACATCTGACATTTAAAACAGCTTACGTAGGTAGCCAATGGGCCTTTTAACTTGATGTTTTTGTGATTAAAATAAATTAAAAATATTACCTTAACATTCGTCTTCCTGTGCGCGGAAATTTGTTTATGTATACTCTAAAAAAAAAGGCTCGTAATCATAGGGGAACCTTTTTTAGTGCTATATAGCACCAATTTTGGTGCTTCAGTGGTTCTTCAGCGGTTCTTCAGAGGTGCTATATAGCACCTTAGTCAAAGAACCGGTGAAGAACCTCTGAAGAACCGCTGAAGAACCTCTGAAGAACCGCTGAAGAACCACTGAAGCACCAAAATTGGTGCTATATAGCACTAAAAAAGGTTCCCCTATGATTACGAGCCAAGAACCATTTTTGGTGCAATATAGAACCTTTTTTTTTTAGAGTGTAGCTGTGACAACGCGCAACCAACGCGCAACACGTGCATATTGCATATATTATTAGGCTACATGTGGCTGGCAGCGCAACTTCAGCGCTGCTGGCAGGACCATCGAGCAGAGGACAGCCTTGAAGCCATCCACAGTTGATGCAATCCTTTTTCTGCATATAACCTGGATTAGCCTAAACTTTGATGGATGGATTATGTAAATAAATCCCATGTTGCAGTTTATACAGTTTTCGAGAAAAATGGTAAGAGTGATTTTCACTTCAATAAGCTGCATTTGTGTTACGTTAATGTTTTTTTCTGTTAGCTTGGGCCATTTTTGGTAGACCTTTGTTCATTTAATTTCAATTGGTTATTTGATTGGGCCCTGTGTTAACGTGTGTATTTGTTGCATCTGCGCGCTGATGCACTAATCATTTCAGAATGCCTCAGAATGCGTTGCTTAATAAAAGCGGGCTTTCCACACGAACAAACGTACATGTGTCATTAAATGGTAAATGGACTGCATTTATATAGCGCTTTTAACAGACCTACGGCCATCCAAAGCGCTTTACATTTTGCCTCACATTCACCCATTCACATACTCATTCACACACCGACGGCGGTGTCAGCCATGCAAGGCGCCATCCAGCTCGTCGGGAGCAGCTGGGGTTAGGTGTCTTGCTCATGGACACCTCGGCACTTGGTCAGGTGGAACCGGGGATCGAACCACCAACCTTCCGGTTTGTAGACAACCTACATGAACCACTGAGCCACTGTGTAATGTTCTCATTAGTATGAGAAAAAAAAGTGTAATGTCTGAAGAATGACAGACAAGGGAGGTTTCCGAACTTTTAATCAATACGAAGATGAACACACTCTCACTCAAGCGCACCCGTCTTCAGGATTTGTTTCCGCCCCTCTGAACTCCCTTTGTTAACCCTATCACTGCCGGTGCAAAACAAAACAGCAATTTCACAACTATGAAGAGTCTGTGCGCTACATTCGGGCTCGGGTCGGGCTCGGACATAATTACCTTAAAGGGTTAGTTCACCCAAAAATGAAAATTCTGTCATTAATTACTCACCCTCATGTCGTTGGACACCCGTAAGACCTCCGTTCATATTCGGAACACAAATGAAGATATTTTAGTTGAAAGCTGATGGCTGAGAAAGGCTTCACACAGGCCTCCATTGGCATTCAGTACATTGACACTTCCAAGATCCATGAAAGGCACTTAAAACGTCGTTACAAAGTCTATCTCACCACAGTGGCTCTACAATAATCATACAATGCGACGACAATAGTTTTTGTGCGCAAAAAAAAATCAAAATAACACCTTTATCCAACTTGTTCTTGTCTTCCGTGTGTGCCTCCACGACGCATGCGCGAGAATATGACGTAGCGCCGGTGTTCGGGAATCGATGAAATACACACTTAAGCTCCATTTTGAGCACTACGCCGAGACCTAAAGCACGATCAATGTAGAATCCAACAGCTTAGACACGCGCGTCTTCCTCTGCTCGTAAACAAATCGCTTCTGGGTCATATGTCCGAACGCCGGATCTGCGTCATATTCTCGCGCATGCGTCGTGGAGGCATACACGGAAGTCGAGAACAAGTTGGATAAAGGTGTTATTTTGATTTTTTTTTGCGCACAAAAACTATTGTCGTCGCATTGTATGATTATTGTAGAGCCACTGTGGTGAGATAGACTTTGTAACGACGTTTTAAGTGCCTTTCATGGATCTTGGAAGTGTCAATGTACTGAATGCCAATGGAGGCCTGTGTGAAGCCTTTCTCAGCCATCAGCTTTCAACTAAAATATCTTCATTTGTGTTCCGAATATGAACGGAGGTCTTACGGGTGTCCAACGACATGAGGGTGAGTAATTAATGACAGAATTTTCATTTTTGGGTGAACTAACCCTTTAATGCGGGTCAGGTTCGGTTACTACTCTGTCGGACGCGGGCCGGGCTCGGACAGAAAAATGCGGCCCGATCCGCACTCTAGTGGGAATGTACAAAAAACGTAAAATAAAAGGTATAACAGCTTCTCTTGCCTTATGCGCCGTTTTTCTCCTCCGTTTCCCTCAAATAAGCAAGGAGTAAGCACCTTTGGCGATAGAAATTATTGTAAATGAGCATAAGCCCCATACGGTCCGCCATGCTATGTTTACATCTATGTAGCTATCACAACCTATCGGTAAGCCCCTCCCCTCGAATGCAGATGAGCCAATAGCAGTTGAATAGCAGTTGAATATCAGTTGCGCTGGGACCGGAACTCGGACATCTTTAGGTGTCAGCGCCATAGAGATACATTGGAAAATCCGAAGCTCTCATCGATTTGATGGTGTTTATGCTACAAAAATGCTAAAATTTCGTGCCTGAGGTACTGCAACACTGATTCCAGGGATCCTGAGAGGATTTTCTGTTTGTCATACTCTCATTAAGTTACGATTAAAGTCCCCGCTAACATTTCAGTGCCTCTCCATATTAAACTGGTTATATGTAAATTAATTTAATTTTAGATATGTTTAAGGTCTACATTATCTGTCCTACTAAGGAGGACTCCTATTTTGATGGGTATTATAGTTTACGGGTAGTGAAAGGAAAAGCTTGCACGCAGTTTATCGGAGTTGTTTTGCAGATACAAAGTTTACCAGTTATTAACTGCACCCTCGAAAAGGCACACGGTCTGTGTATATGTTTGTTTACTGTTAGTTGTATGAGTGTTTTTGTGTAATTTGCTGTGTATGTTAATGGTAATGCAACGGAGAGAGATAGTTTGTGAATGAGACGTTAATGCGCACTTCTTATGCTTTGTTTGTTCAGCACTTACGATGATTTTTTGGAGTGAAAAAGGACATAATAAACTTGATAAACCATCAGTTAAGTTTGGCCATCATTCGGACGGGATATACGCTACATTCTGTGTCCAAAAAAATCTCGGGATAAGGTTTTCACACTGACAGCTGTCATTGTAAGATATAGCAACTCTGTTTGTTTGTCCGAGTTAGCAACAGTAACTAAGGGGGGCGGGGCTTACCGATAGGTCAATTCCTTGCACTTTGCCTGGAACGCTACAAAGTCGTGAGTCGTGGTTTGAAGTCGTAACTTACGGTCTCAAAAACCTGCCTGGAATGCAGCATTAGTAGGCTATAGTACTTTATTTTCAAATGTGATAGAGCATTAAAGGGTTAGTTCACCCCAAAATGAAAATTCTGTCATTAATTACTCACCCTTGTGTCTTTCCACATCCGTAAGACCTTCGTTCATCTATATGAATCCGTCTGGTATTTTTAATGAAATCCGAGAGCTTTTTGTCTCTCCGTAGAAATCCAACGCGACTTACACATTCAAGGCCCAGAATAGTAGTAAATACATAATTAAAGTAATCCATGTTACTCCAGTGGTTTGACCTCAATTTTATAAAGCAACACAAGTGCTTTGTTTGCTCAAAAATCATAATTTAACACTTTATTTATGAAAATATATTGATATGCAACGCGCGTTCATGAGAGCATCACGACGCACTGCATTTGTGTTCACGCAAGAGCTGACATTGTTGCATGAACACGCTTTGGATAATATTATTTTGTATTAAGATCAATTATGTTTTTAAATTATGCAATAAAACAAAAAAAAATGAAGTTAAACCAATGAAATCACATGGATTACTTTAATGATGTCTTTACTACCGTTCAGGGCCCTGAATGTGTACTTTGCATTGGATCTCTATGGAGAGACAGAAACGAATTTCATTAAAAATATCTTCATTTGTGTTCTGATGATGAGGTTACGGCTGTGGAACGACACGAGGGTGAATAATTAATGACAGAATTTTAATTTTTGGGTGAACTAACCATTTACTTTCTGAACTGCCGCGGCACATACAACAAACATTGCCAGATTCACGTTCTGTTTTGGATAAAACTGAACATCCTTTAGCGCCTCACACTGGCCATTTCGCTTTGAGAGTGTCAGGAAACGTGTAAGAAGCAACGTAAGAAACGCAGCCAGCTAATTTACGCTGCCTTTAATCCTGATTTATCCCAAATGTAAGGCAGTTTTGCATACATCCTTCGTTGTAATCCCAGAATATATTGAGACAATCTCGTTAAAAATCATCCAATATAATTAGGACCACTGAAGTGCCTGGAAAGGCAGCATTATTCAATGTGTCAACGTAATTTCCACTGAAACAGGAAGACAGGGCGTGACATATAGAACAACTCCTCTTTTTTTAAAATAGCCAATTGCATTTTGTTTATATCACAGCTATCCATTTTTCCTCTAATCTCCATATCGCTTTAAAATAAAGCATTCTGTGTAAAATTCAAATGGGTCTGATACGTTTTTTGGTCTCCGCCGACTCGCACACATGATCCTCTGTGCTATCGTGTCTCTGGACCGGAGCAGACTGTGTGCGTGCTACGGCGGTTCACGTGACACTAATGTGAAACCAGACTTAATTTGCCCCAATGCAAAGCATATTTACACTGTCTGAATCGTTCCCTATCCCTACATAGTGTGCTATGTGCCATTCACCATGTACAAAACGGTAAATGTGTGAACAAGTGACCGATTTTAGCCGTGGGTTCATCGTTTATTTGGGGGCGGGACGCTGTAGATTCTAGAGAGCATTTGATTGGACAGAAAATCTGATGAGAAGCTGAAGTGCAGTGATGTCATGAAAATCATCGATCCATATTGTCGGAAGTGAGAGATTGTCAGCTTTGAATGCTTATATATGCTAAATGTGCATTTTGTCACTGTTTTGGAGCACACTAGCTTATAGATAACAGTAAGACTAACATATTCATACTAAAAGCCAAAGAACTTCAATTTTGATTTCATGGGGACTTTAAGATAAATTATTTCTAGACAGACAGGCACCTTAGGTTTTGGAACAGAACTTGTATACTAAGCCCGTATTATTACTATAAAACAGCCAAAAAAGCCTAACTAAAAGACTTAAATTTTTGGTGATCAAATCCAATGTAGCTACTATTTTTGGACAGATGTTTGATTATGTTTTGGATGATGCTTTAGCCTGCAAGCTGAAAGTGGCGAATTTTTTTTTTTTTGCGAAAACAAAATTCTGATTCATATTATGAGCTTTAATTCAAACTAGCCTGGTCATTTCACTATGATTCCATATTTTCTGTTTTAAAAACACAACCAAAAAAAAAAAAATTGTTCTCGGTTTTCTCACTCTCTGTATATACAGCACACCCCTCTGAACTCTCCTGGAATCTACATCAGGACGCTGATTCCAGATGGACCGGCTGCTGCAGATGGGCGACTTTGCATTGGTGACAGAATCCTGGCAGTGAATGGGACCAGTCTCATAGGAGCAGACTATCAGAGGTTAGGGCTCTATATAGGCTACACCATCAGCAATCGCAAATACCATGACATTTTCACCAGGCATGATCCTTTGCAATGAAAATGTGTTTCTGTTAACCATGCAATTTGAATCCCGACCTATGTCTGTCTCTGACAGTGCTGTGGATTTGATTCGTCTGGGGGGAGGACGGCTCCGGTTTCTTGTCGCCAAATCAGATCTTGAAGTATCAGAGAAGATCAGTGCCTCTTCCTGCTGAGAGAGAGGCTGCAAGTGTGACCCTCTACCTAAACGAAATATGAGGAGGACATCGAGTCCTCCTTTCCGAGACTGGAGACTGGAGAACAAGCACACTGTCGGACCTCTCAGCGACTACAGCTCTCTATCTCAGCCCTGTACAATACTGCACTCTTTCTCATTCAAAACAACAGTTTGACACCTCTCTCTGTATTTACCTCTTAGCCAATCTGGTTTTGTCAAGGAATATTGAAGAGGAAGGTATTTGTGCACATAAGCTGGCTAAAACTGTACAAAGAATATAATATTCACATAATGGCAGACATGAAACATGTTTTTTTAAGATGGTTAATTTGCTCAAGAAAACAATAAAAAACGTTCAATGGCCTCGCTAAAAGGCACAGTTGAGTCTTTTTACAAATATCTTATCCTTCACCCTTGATAAAAAGATCTGAGGCATACATTTCAAATTTTTGTGATTTGATAAAATCTCTACAGGTACAAAGGTTCTCTCTTTCAAATTGATCAACACTAATTTGGCTCAAATACTTGATGGTTTCCTTGTTGAACATATATATATATATATATATATATATATATATATATATATATATATATATATATATATATACAGTGGGGAGAACAAGTATTTGATACACTGCTGATTTTGCAGGTTACAAAGCATGTAGAAGTCTGTAATTTTTATCATAGGTACTCTTCAACTGTGAGTGACGGAAACTAAAACAAAAATCCAGAAAATCACATTGTATGATTTTTAAGTAATTCATTTGCATTTTATTACATGACATAAGTACAGTATTTAATACATCAGAAAAGCAGAACTTAATATTTGGTACAGAAACCTTTGTTTGCAATTACAGAGATCTTACGTTTCCTGTAGTTCTTGACCAGGTTTGCACACACTGCAGCAGGGATTTTGGCCCACTCCTCCATACAGACCTTCTCCAGATCCTTCAGGTTTCGGGGCTGTCGCTGGGCAATACAGACTTTCAGCTCCCTCCAAAGATTCTCTATTGAGTTCAGGTCTAGAGACTGGCTAGGCCACTCCAGGACCTTGAGATGCTTCTTACGGAGCCACTCCTTAGTTGCCCTGGCTGTGTGTTTCGGGTCATTGTCATGCATTGACCCATATTCAATGCTCTTACAGAGGGAAGGAGGTTGTTGGCCAAGATCTCGCAATACATGGCCCCATCCATCCTCGCCTCAATATGCTGCAGTCGTCCTGTCCCTTTTGCAGAAAAGCATCCCGAAGAATGATGTTTCCACTTCCATGCTTCACGGTTGGGATGGTGTTCTTGGGGTTGTACTCATCCTTCTTCTTCCTCCAAACACAGCGAGTGGAGTTTAGACAAAAAAGCTCTATCTTTGTCTCAACAGACCCCATGACCTTCTCCCATTCCTCCTCTGGATCATCCAGATGGTCATTGGCAAACTTCAGACGGGACTGGACATGTGCTGGCTTGAGCAGGGGGACCTTGCGTGCGCTGCAGGATTTTAATCCATGACGGCGTAGTGTGTTACTAATGGTTTTCTTTGAGACTGTGGTCCCAGCTCTCTTCAGGTCATTGACCAGGTCCTGCCCTGTAGTTCTGGGCTGATCACTCACCTTAATCATGATCATTGATGCTCCACGAGATGAGATCTTGCATGGTGCCCCAGACTGAGGGAGATTGAACGTCATCTTGAACTTCTTCCATTTTCTAACAATTGCGCCAACGTTTGTTGCCTTCTCACCAAGCTGCTTGCCTATTGTCCTGTAGCCCATCCCAGCCTTGTGCAGGTCTACAATTTTATCCCCGATGTCCTTACATAGCTCTCTGGTCTTGGCCATTGTGGAGAGGTTGGAGTCTGTTTGATTGAGTGTGTGGACAGGTGTCTTTTATACAGGTAACAAGTTCAGCAGGTGCAGTTAATACAGGTAATGAGTGGAGAACAGGAGGACTTCTTAAAGAAAAACTAACAGGTCTGTGAGAGCCGGATTTCTTACTGGATGGTAGGTGATCAAATACTTATGTCATGCAGTAAAATGCAAATTAATTATTTAAAAATCATACAATGTGATTTTCTGGATTTTTGTTTTAGATATCGTCTCTCACAGTTGAAGAGTACCTATGATTAAAATTACAGACCTCTATGCTTTGTAAGTAGGAAAACCTGCAAATTGGCAGTGTATCAAATACTTGTTCTCCCCACTGTATATGCTCAACAATTGCACTTAACAAAATCAATTTCAAGAGCCTTGTTTCATGGTGCAACTCTCTTTTTCTGTGTTCAAGTATCTTTAAATTCTCTGTTTCCCATGTTAGCAGTACTCACAATGGTAACTTTAAGTTCACTAACTCACAAACTGCATAGGCTATATTATATATAACAGCATATATAATTTTCAAAATGATGAAGTGTTAAAATACTACATAGAATTCATAATATAAGCTGCTTTGTTTATATTTGAGTGGACATAACTCTGCACAAGTTTTTGAATACAGAAAAAAGGTGTTTATTTTTTCCATTATTTCATGTTTGTACTAAATCTGTATTGCAATATTTCATAAATGCATTTTTTTTTCTCAATTGAACTTGTATTTGGAAGATTTATATGGTAATATACCTTGCTATTAAATTGAACGTTGAGAAGTCAAATTACACTCAAGTATCTTAATTTGACCAAAAATGCTTACTAGGGGAGAGCGGGGCACAACCTAATGCAGGGTTAGTTGTAACACACATGGTTTAAAACTTGCCACGCATGCCAGGAGGACGAAACTTAGTGTATTACTAGTTGCCATATCAACATTATTTAGAGAAAAAATTGCATCAAAATTAAAAAATCTTTGGAAGATATCACTGAACTTTTATTTAACCATAGCAAAAGTAAATTTCTTAAGTTTATTTTTCATCTCTGTGTTTTGTGTTTATTGAAAATAAGACAAATCTGATATTATTTTAAACTTATATCTGTTATTTAAGTTGAGATAGTTATTTAATGCGGATCTAACCAGCAGAAGACATGAGCCGGGTTTAAATCCCAGTTGAGCAGGTGGGGTGTGTTGTAACTATAGGTTGTAACACTGTTATATTGAGCCCCTATTCTTAGAGCGGAAGTTGTCATAATTGGGTTAACTTTTATAGCGGTGAATGAGAGAATACATAAAATATTTTTTTTGTTTGTGCCCATTTGCTCAAATAGCAAAAGAAAAACGCCACAATAGTGATTTCACAACTTTCAAAAAGAGGGAAAAAATTGAGTGAGATTGATGACCGCAGTCAAAAGAGAGAAATATGTAAATTTTCACCATCACTCCCATAGATGCTATTAGAAACACCCTCACAGCAGTGGTAACTTGTTTTTTGTAATTTGATGCAAAAGTAATAAAATACAAAGTATTAGTGTTATAAATGTACATACATTTTTTACAAAAAACTTTGGAGGATTTGCAATATTGATGACCGCTAAAACGCATCATAAAAACACACTTTTATGAATTCTATTGAGAAATCATGAGAAAAATGTGAATAAATACTGTGTCAATGTTCAGAAATGCTTAATTATATATTTTTTAACTATGCTGTATAACTTTGCTTTGAGGTCTGTTTGTTGTAAAACTCAAAAATATGTTTATTTTTAATGATTAAAAAATGCCATTATTTTTATTCGAAAAAGTTAATAATTGTATTTTATTGACAAAATATTTTAGTCTGTTTTGGATATTTTTTTGGTTATATCAGATAACATTTTAAACTGTCATATGGTCATGTTACATTGTGCCCCGGCCTCACGTGTTACAATGTAGACTACCCCACCTACGGGGCATGTTGTCACATTTCACTTCCATTCTTTCGGGGTAAGTCAAGAAAAAAGTATACACAGTATTAATGAAACAAAACCACATATTTTTACTAGACATGTGTGCAATTAATGTGGGAAAAATAAATACTCTGAACCACAAGTGGATTTAACCAAACTGAGAAAGTCAAAAAGCGTTAGGTTGTGCCCCGCTCTCCCCTACAACATTGACCAGGAGAGGGCGCCAAAACACTGCAGGTGTTTTGGACAAAACAGTACATGAATCAGTTCTACTAACTGTTGGAAATGAAAGACCAGAGCATCTGTTCTCACAAAACAGCTATTCAATTAGCTTCAAAACCTGATACAACTATATATAGTCATAAGTCGAAACACTGTGTCTGTTTAAGGGGTTACAATTGTCCACAGTGCAGACGAATGTGAACTACACATTTAAGTCCTGCAGAGGGCAGTATTGTCCCACAGTTTGGTCGACCTACGTTTCACATTTGCGGATGAGCCTTCTCAGGTAGGCCTGTTTACGTTTCACCTTAGGGGATTTTAACTGTTTAAATGTCATAATAAGTGCATCATTTGTTTTTAATTGAAATATGGAACATTATATCAGACTTTATGAACAGACTTAAGCAAAGATTGAGAGGAATTTAAGGGTTATTCAGGCGAGGGAAATACTTTTAAGAGTCTCTATTCAATATTATATTGCTAATTGAATCGCTGCTTTGGTCTGAATGCGAGAATCCATTAGGATCCACTGATCTAGAGTTTAGGAGTTTAGAGAATGTCGATGCGTTGGTTTTCAACGAGTTAGTTGAAATTTCTGAACAATAAACAGGTAAAGTCTTTGCTGACAAGACAACACAAAAGCCCTGCAGGGAGTCATGTTTTCGAACAGTTCGTTTCAAAGACAATGTTCAATCACTTTTACGTCATTGTAGGCTAATTAAGTCACCATGTGACATCTTTAACATTTCTGCGTGACATGCTGAAACTTTCTCCCGCCTTATGCAGAAGATAGCCAACTGAGTGTTTTAAAATGTTATAAATTAGCCTATGTATTAATATGGGTGTTTGTTGCAGCTAATTGTAGGCTATATGTCCTCCTTCATTCATGATGAACTAATTCCTGTAGGGCCTAGGCCTAAATATAATTAACACTGAATAATAATCCATTTAGGTAGGATATTTTTGGTTATTGTTAAAACAAAACATAATTTTTTTTCAGTAGCCTATGTTTTCTTATAATATTTTGCTACTGTACTCTCCAGGCCTGTGTTTACTATAATTTCACTAGGTTCTCGGCTCATTACGAGTCGGTTCTCGGTTCAGTGAGTTGTTGACTCGAGAACCTCGACCGATTGAGTAGGCTACAATAGCCTAATGAATGAATGAATCGCAGACCGTTTCATCTGATTCACTGAAAAGATTCGAATTCGATTTGACCATCGTTATCTCAAATCAGACACTTATGAAATTCCATGATGGTGAAAAGCTGTTTAGGATGCAGTAGACAGCGAATTCGCTCACTAGCTTTGGAGACACAGCCTACCTCAGCAGCGCACTGACAGGTGTAAGATTAACTTTGTTAGGCGCGGGCGCGTCCGTGCGCGACAAATTAAATTAATGGAACAAATTTCCCCCGTAATTAAGATAAAAATTCGTGTCAGCTATAACCTTGCCTAGCGCTAATTATGTACAAATGATTTATCATCTGTTTCGGTCGGAATATTAATCTTCAGCTCGTTGCAAAGCGCGGCTTGTGTTAAGAGATGAGGCTTGATTAACACTGACAGGTCTAGTAACTGCTCTCTCCCTCGCCTCAATTAACAGATAGTGGATGCGCAGGCAAGCAGAACCCTATTCTGAATCTGCAGTGACTAAAATACCCGAGCTTTCAAACACAGCTGCAATACGAACTCATTGTTATGGACCTTATTCGACAAGACGCCATATTTAATTTTCCGCAAATGAAAACGAGGCGGTGAGGGAGAAGACGGCCCACGTTCAATTGGTTACTATATAGGGTGTCTATCATTCAGCTGACATTCGAGAAAATTGAAAAACATCTTTTAAATAAAAATAAAATATGGTGACAAAATACTACTGTTTTGAAAATTACAATGCTCATCTGGCTCGTTTTTATCCTTGAAAATGTAAATGTCGCCATTAAAACACATTTGTTAAACACTTGCTTTTTTTGTTTTTTTTGTATTTGTTACCTCGACATTTTTGAGGATATTTGTCCTCTAAACTATTTAAAGCATCATATTTTATAGGCTATAGTCCATCTCTTCTGTACTGTTTACCCATTAGCCCTGATATATTAATATCAGTCATATCAGTGCATGTGTTTCTTACTATCACTATGGCCTATTTTCTTTCTGAAGGCAATTTGAGAGTTTAAGAAATACATCATGTTACCACCTGTATCATCACACCAGTGCTGATACAGAGTGACAGGACACTAAGCTGCTTTATAGCAATGGATGGGCTTGCAAACTGTATCGTCCATCATGTGAAATGAGCAGAAAGCACTGTGAGGAGCAACAAAGTCAGGCCATAGTTGGCATTAGCTCATTAGTTTATCCACTGGGCCGCAGAAAACACATGTAAACTCAGTAACCTTGAACAAGCTTAAATGTGTTGCATCACATTTTTTCTTCAGCACTGGCCAGGATAGCTTAAATTTCCTCTGGATGAGTGAAAATATAGACTTGTGTTTCTGGAACATCTCGACATCCTGATAGCAATCACTAAGTTAAGTGGTCTAAATGTATTTATATGTATTGTCTGTGTAAAGCGTAGGACCATAAAATGGTCCGAATGCAATGATACGATGTCCTACCTCCCTGTCAACATATGTATTTTCCAACATGACATCATGACTTTGCGTAAACATACACGCCACTTTCTATAGCCAAATGGCGTGTTATCTGTACGCATTTTGAGCTATCCGTGTGTAGGTCTACGCCGTGTGATTCCGTGTGAATGTAAATGGATTTATAAACATACTAAATTATGTTTTTTTGAAAATGTAAAAATGCAGAATGTTTCTTGTGATGGGTAGGTGCAGGGGCAGTGTGTGTGTGTGTCCGTGTGTGTGTGTGTGTGTGTGTGTGTGTGTGTGTGTGATGGGTAGGGGCAGTGTAGGGGGAATAGAATGAAACGGCGTTCATAAACACGCTAAAAAGCGTTTATGCGTCTTGATAGCACGCCAAAATGGCATAGCGAATTGGCGTGTCATACATACGCTATTTCATGAGATCAGTCTGGTATTTTCATACTTCCAAGCACCCTGCTCACGCAGACCTTACACGTCGTAAGCAACAACAATCAAACAGCAGCCACCTTGTACAGTTCCTCCTGAACCAAAACAACAAGATAATGCTGCGTTCAACACCATAACTACTGTAATTTGGGTGAGTTGGAAACCCATGACGTTATACACGGAGCAGTTCGTGACTCGAATTTATGCGTTTCAATGGCAACATATCAACGTCGAAATGAATCTGCAGCAGTCAGGTGGTACAGGTCAGTGCTCTTTAAGTCGGTTATGTTCATTATTATTGTAATGTTATGTGCTTTGAGACAAGGGGTAGATTAATATCTTGTCTCGTGACGCTTTGCAGACTCGGAGGAGGCGTGGCTTTGGAGATGTTTTGAAGGGAGCGTGGGATCTCATGCTTTCAAAGCTGACTTGCTATTGCTAGCCACTCCGAAAATTGCCTACCCTACTTTTAAAGGCAGTTGCATAAAGGTATTTTCCCCCCATATGTGTGTATACAGTTTAGGTTTATTTTCCATACAGCAGCCCATAAGAGAGGTTGATGATCAAGCAAGACCAAGGTCTTATAATCGGTCCGAGGTAGACGCTGAGAGGTAGATTTATTCAGGGGCACTGACATTTGGTCTATGTATTGCTGATAACAGTGAAGACCCTGGAAACTGCACACAGCAGCAGATGATGAATGGAGCGTCTGACCGTAATCACTTATCGTTTCGGCCTCTTCTTCTCCTCCTCCTCTATGTGACAGGAGTACCATCTCCGTTTTGCCTCTTCCTGACTAAATATTCATTGTCACTTCAAGATCTCCTCATCTTGGCAGCGATGAATCAACCAGCATTTTGAACCATAATGTGTTGAAGCAGCAATTAATTTTTATCAGGGAACTGAAAACGATAATTCAAATACAGTACTGAAGGATTTTTATGAGTGTTCTGGGTCAATGTTTGTAAGGTAAATAATAATGTTATGACTGTGTGCATATAGTGGACATTGAGAGTACTCATATTTGATGGAGTTTTTTTTTTTGTTGACAAATGGCGGCAGCTACAAAGTCAATGCAGGATTGGTCATCATGCCAGTGAGAGAGTGTTTCTGTTTTTGACAAAAACCATGGTTGAACTTTATTTTACAGTACGTGTACTTACTGTGTACTTACCCACTATACAATATAAGGTAACTAGGTTAAGGTTAAACTTAGGAGTACGTACCTAGTTATTACCCAGTAATTGTAAGTACTGTAATAAGTACATCATATGTACAGGACTGTACAATAAAGTGCTACCAAAACAATAGCAATATGATATTTCCATATGTGATTTTATACATGCTAATTTAATTAATGTGTTTTTATTTTTTGCTTTCTGAAAAGCCATTACATATTTTATTGGCTTTTTAATGACAGATCCCTATTGTGACAATTTAGCCCATTTAATGTGACAACATGCATGTATTTATACAAAAAGTCAATCTTTGTTAAAATTGTCCTGGACAGAAACATTAGAAATGTTGCAACCTTGGAATACTCACTGGAAGTGTGACAGCAAATCTTCATGAGCCATTTTAAGACAATATAATGCATAGAACAAACGTGTCTAAAAGACACTAGTCCCACATCACGATTAATGCAAACGTAACATACATTTTGGCATTGGTTTTTAATAAGTGTACAGGGTTGCGTTGTGAGAAAGCCCACCATCCTGTTAGGGGATACTCGTCATCAGGAGGGCAGACCTGCTCCCCGCAGAGGATGAATAAATCCATTTTTAATGACAGTTGCTTGTAACTAATAATCTTCGCCGCAGCAGGTACGCCGTAGCATATGGGTTGAGAAAGCTAGGGACGATTTCTTTAGCCACTGGATGGGTTTTAGAAAAACAGCACAGTTAGCAGGACATTGAGTACAAATACAAGTAATCATGCCATGCAGGCAGACTGATCTTTTCCAGAGGTTGACTGGAAAAGATGCCCCTCCCTCAATGATAAACAGACCTCATCCGTTTTTATTTTGCTGTATAGGATCACCTGAAAACAATTACGACAAACCAAATAAAGCTTGCTGTGGACCAAGGCTACACACACACACACACATACAAAACAATAATCAAGAATACATTAATAACTGATGTAAGTTTTGTAAATTGACTTTGTCTGCTAAGGCAACTGAATAAGTATGCACTTAATATCGCAGCCTGATTATATTCACAGTTGCACCATTTATATCTGAAATTCTATTTGACCATGGTTAAACCTAATCTGTAATGGCTTGTAAACTGCCATCTATTCTGTATGTATCGGCCGTGTGGTTTGGTCTCCAAGAGTGTTTGTTCTATCTCAAAGAGATTTTCACACTCCACCGGACACAAAATCTCTATAGATTCCCACTGAAATGGGAACCTGGAGGCTGGTGCTCTTCATTTACCACCACAACCCCCCTTTGCTGTTTCCCCCATATAGCTATACTTTCCCTCATAGTTTGAGGAATAGGAATCTCTTCCAGATGAAATGAAGGAACGACTTGTCACAGTTCGCTTTAATGGGGTGACAAAATGAATCACGACTTCTCCAAGTATCCATCACGACCAAAAAGGTGACCACAAATGATCTGTGAACCACTATATATTGATTACCCGTGTACTACAAGTGTCGGATTTAATGTTCAAAAGGGCGCCTTGGACAGCTGCAGCCTTAACTCTTCTTTGATAGATTTTAATGGTGAAATATTGATTTCTGTCTGGTCAAGGTCTACTGGTAGGGGCCAAAGTCATTTGTTGGGCAGAGCTGGACACCCGGTTTGCGAGTCACAATCAATCATGTTGGCACAGTGCGCCAAAAAAGGGAAGAAAGGGAAGAAAAAAAGTCTGGAAAAGCGCGAACCAAAATACGATTCCGTCCCCGTACTAGACTCGCGACGGCACTCCTTTATCGTCGGGGAAATAAAAGGAAATATGAGCGCGATGTCAGTTTATTGAGTGGAGAGGCTCGGGCAAATTGCACATGACGTTGGGTAGGTGGAGTGGCCCGTGAGTGAAAATGAAGGTGTGGAGAGAAAAAGGAGAGAGAAAAGGAGCGACTATGTTTTATTTAAACATCCTTCGGGAGACTACAGGCTCAGGTAATCTGTTGTGTTACAACTCAGTGCCCCGTTCCCCTCCATCCGCCGCGATAACAGCGAGCGCCTAATAGGAACCCATCAATCACAATAAGCTTCCAATTTCGCCCGGTGTCTCTACACTCTCAGCCACTGTTTAACGTGCTCTAATAACGGTGATAACATACTTCTATAGCCGCAGATAGCGACCCGAGCTCATCCGAGAGGTCATTTACCTCGCGTAGATTAAACAGCGGTGAAGTCAGCATCTCTTTTAACTGGAGGATGTAATATAGGAGGAAAGTGTCAAGATTACGAGAAGAGTGACGCAAAAGCCCAAAAAGTAGTGTATAAAAAAGAGAGTATCCTTGAGAGAGGGCAAAAGTACACCAATGGAAGCAGGAGATCTGATTGTGATTATGTTGCTTACCTAATGATTTTTGCTCCACTGGTTTGCTCGATTGCGACTGGTTGGGGAAAGTCAGTCTATTAGGGTGTCAAGGTAACTGGAATCGTCTTTAGCCCCCCTCTCTCGTCTTAACCCTGCACGACGAGCCTCCGCGGTGAGAAAGACCTACTAGAAGAGATAAATGCATAGTGGCTGCGGTAGTGGCGTGGTAATGAACATGCCACATTTACTAGCCCGCACCGTCAAAGCGCGCTAATTACAATCTTTATCCATGAGATGTGATGGCGTTAGGTCAGCAAGGGAAAAGGCCTTCTGGTATAATCGGACATTTTCTTTTTTTTATCCGAGAAATGTCCTTAAGCAGGTGTTGGTGCTCCAAGGGATTTCGCATGGTAAAATGAAAAGGTAGCCTATTTGAGGCACCATTTGGGGTTCCTTAGAATGTCAAACCGTTAGGCAACCTTTATGAAAGGACTATTCTCAGTTACAAAATAGAACCTAAGTTCCTTGTGTTCTTGCAGGGAAATGTTTTATAGGCCTACTCAGCATTGTTGGGGTTTTGTTTTTTGTTTTGTTTTTTTTTTCAGTCCACAAATGCCTATTTGAACTTGGAGGTTTTCCAAAGCTTTTCCGCCACTGTATGGCAATCTTAGGAATCTCAAATGGTGCTTCAATTATAGCCTATCTTTTAATTTTTACAGTGTATAAAGACGGCAAGCTTTCTGGAACTGCATCACCACTCTTCTGCCACGGGTTCTAAATGAACGCTATTTGATTTGGACAATGAGATTTCGCTTTCTACCTTTCTCTAAGTCCCCAGGAGGTGGCGCACAGTCACTTATTTACAGAAAGTCATACCTTCGTTAGTAATTCTTTCCTGCACTTGTGCAGATTCACCCGTGCATCTTCATGAGGACCATAAGGTGACACGTATCTAGTGTGCTGCATTCAGCAGAGAATAGACCGTGTGTCTCTGAGGAAAAACACTTGCATTTGAGTTGAAAATACGCGTTGCTAATTTTTTAAAAGGTTTTATAAGGATGCGTATATTCTCACTTGACGCAAAAAGAGACTCTTTGTGAAATTAATATGAAATTGATTAATGGAAAAATAAACATTTTGTAGGCTAATTTTTAATACGAAAATTGCAATATTTAATACAAAAATAGTTTTATTTTCAAAGCAGTTCAAATTATGGTTTAAAATACGCTGCATTTAAGTCTTTGCTAATGAGTTAGTAATTATGTTGTACAAAAAAACGTTGTAATTATTGATATATGGATAGGCTATTAAAGTTTGTTTTAGCCTAGTTTAACTTTTTTCTATAATTTATTAAAATGATTACATGTTGTAAGTATTTCCCCGTATCTTGAAAAGTGACAAATGTATTTCTTCGGGCAGGCTGTCATATTTTCTTAAGGCTCTTAAAATATATAGCTAATATATTATTAATAATAATAATAATAATAATAATAAACAGCGCTAAGTTAATACCAATTTAAGTGTCACAACTTTCAAAGGAGGATAGGCTACGTGTAAAACTCAAATATTTGTCAGCTAAAGGCTATTTTTTTTAAGATGTCAAAAAGGGTTTTACCAAACCTCAGTTTAGCTACACCATCTCGGCCATGTTAAGGTCTAATTATATTTCAGATAGACTGATCAAGCAGAAGAGATATGTTTGTGTGGCCTTGCCTCAGGCACACACCGCCCTCTTCAGAGAATTTTACAAATGTCTTCACTTTTTCACGCTTAACCGTGTTTGGATTTTCTACTCTTTTTTAATTTTCTTTCTTTGGCCTCGTGTCATGCATGGAACGGTGAGTTTAAGATGCGCATTTTTTTTAACTTGTAATATTAAGCGGGGTTTTTTCTTTTCTTTTTTCTTCAAACTAAGCTGTAACTATAGTTAACTTATTTACATTGCAGCATGCTATATATGTACTGCATGACAAAAATACCTTTAGGGTTAGTATTTATTTAACGTAGCCTACATAATTTTGTAAACAAATTTGATTATGTAAAAGATGCTATATATATATATATATATATATATATATATATATATATATATATATATATATATATATATATATATATATATATATATATATATAATATTATTTTCATTTATATAAAACAAATATATATATTTTTTTAATAATCTTTCCTTAAAATGCATTAACGTAAATTAGAATAAACTCTATCACGGAAATGTAAACGCACTCCTCTCATCCCCCTTATTGTTATGTTAAATAATCTTCTCATTTAATTTAGAAATGAATCTACTAGCTATAAAAATGGCATATAAAAAGAGTGCTCAGTATAGCTCGTTAATAGGCGGTGGTAACTGAGGAAAGATGGACTTCCTATTGCTGTCCTAGTTCCATTGTGAACCGTGCTAATGCCATGGACCTGTCAGTCAACGATTTGATCATGAGTCATGTTGTCTTACAGAACAATACAAGAGTCATGTTAGGATCTCCCCCAACAGTGGTTTTCAGCTCTAGTTCATGGCAATCTCATTACATATTACAATCTAGCTGATTATGCACAAAAAACAAAACAAAAAACACACAAAGAAAGAAAATGCGAAAGAGGAAAATACCAGAATTACATATTGTGTTAAATCAGTTCTTGAATAGAATATTAGAAAATATTTGTAATATTAAGACACCAATCACTTAAATCAAAATACCAAACAAACAGAAGTAATGTGAATTTATTTCTTATTTTTATTATATATATATATATATATATATATATATATATATATATATATATATATATATATATATATATATATATATATATATATATATATATATATATATATATATATATATATATATATATATATATATATATATGCTGTGTCATTAAATGTTGATTCAGGTTCTCAAGTAAATTCTACACTTGTATGTGTGTTGCTTAACATAAATCTTGATATCTGTGTTTTGCAGCTTAATAGCATAAAGTAAAAAAGAAAAAAAAGGTTCTGTCTGCTAAGCGGGTTCTACACATCAGTGTGAGGACTTTGTTTGGCAGAACAATGCTTGCAGTCACACTTGAGAAAGCTGATCGCTGTAGCATGGGTGCACCGGGAGGCCCACAGCCTTCAGAATCACTGGGATATCACACACACAGATGCTACATAAATACAAGAACACACTCAATGCTCACTAGATATTTAGATTTAAATATATGAAGCCAAACACATTTATTTGTGGAAGAAAACATTAAATGTTAAATTAAAAATAATCACGTCCACATTACCTGAAAAATATCACACCAATGAGAATCAAAGTGTCTTTAACAATGTACAATTTAAATTGTTGCGCTTTATTTTACAGTACTTACAGCGTACTTACCTAAGAACGTACTGGGGAGTATAAGGTAACTACATGGGTTAAGGTTAGGTTTAGGGGTATAGGTTACCTAGTTGTTTCCCAGTTATTGTAATTACTATAATAAGTGCATAGTATGTACTTGGGGAACTGGACTGTAGAATAAAGTGCGGTTACACTTTATTTAAGGTGTCATTGTTACAGTGTATTTATATATATTTAAGTACTATAGGGTTTGGGTAGGAATAGGGTTCGGTTTAGGGTTAGTTACATGTAATTATGCATAATATACTGTTATTTCTATGGTAAGTACATATAACATATGTAACAAGGACACTGCAAAAAGTGTTACCTAACGTGCTACCATTTAAATTCATCAATCATACAATGCACTTGTTGTGTACATACTTGCTTTTACATTGTACTTGTATTTAAAAAGTACCTGCGTGCAATTCCAGCTGTAATAAATTTATGTTATTACACACGGTTGAGTGTTTACCCTTCCCTTACACCTTAACCAACCCTTAAACCTACTAAACCTTATCCCATACCCGTATCCCACCTCAATAGCGGCAAGTGTTTGAAAATAGTACATAGTTAAAGACAACTAATATAACCCATAGCTATCTGCAAAGTCCTTGTTAGGTTTCATTATTGTTTCCTCAGACTTATACAGTTATTTATGGCGATGTCAACATTGCACACGTGAACAAATATAGTATATTTTATTTTCGGAAAATCCCCTAATCTTTTCTCCACACTCATGGTGGGATTCTGTGTGTTTTGTTGTATATTTTTGGTTACTATTGCAGAGCAGGACAGCTGTGACCAAACTCTATCATATGTGGACCACATCCATCCTAATGGGGTTAGGGAGATGGAAACGGACAGTTAAAAGACAATGGATGGATTCAGCATTTAGTGCAAGCGAAGCATGTGGGATAGTCATTATAGCATGATTTGCAGTGTTGACATCCATATAACCTCTATGATGCTGCAGTCATGGAGGTCTAGTGAGGGAGTTAGATCAAAAACACAGGTTCTGGATAGATAATGTGAACCACTCCACTACCAGACTTTCTCAAACATCATTAAAGCCTTCGGACCGTGGGCCAAATGTAACCTTTTGGTATGGTTCACTTTCTGAGGTATTACTGTATTGCATCTGTCCAGAGATTCCGATTAGCCAGGGATTGGCTTTCAGGCATTCAAATTTATTCTCATTGTAAAGATAATATGCCAGCGGTTGTGTACAAGCTCTAAGATGACTTCAATTAAACTCAGTACTTCAGCTTTTATCTGTATTTTATGTAATATGTGCTGTGGCTCTGCTCCCTAAGCATTAGCTTTAAGATTTGTCATGGATGTTACGACTTCAGAAGATTCATTACCTGATTCATCCTCTTGAGCATCAACAGAGGTGGATGCCAAATTACACCCTGCATATAAATGACACATGCAAGAATGCACAAGTTGTTGTCGAATAAGTCCAAATATTGTTTATTATAGCTTTACTTATTGATGAAAAGTTTAGATCTGTAACAGTAGGGTCAATGTTGGCCAATTTATTAATTATTAGAAGGAAAATGTGTGTGTTCACAATAGATTGTGTAGGCTATGCAAGGGATTGTATTGTGTGTAATATATTGAATTGACTGATGCTGGTCAATGTGCTTTAAAGGGATTGTTCACCCAAAAATGAAAATTAGCCCATGATTTACTCACTCTCAAGCCATCCTAGGTGTATATGACATTCTTCTTTCAGACGAATACAATTGGAGTTATATTAAAATGGCAGTGAATGGCTGTTTCTGTTTTGAAGCCCATAAAAGTGCATCTATCCATCATGAAAGTGTTCCATATGGCTTCGGGGGGTTAATAAAGGCCTTCTGAAGCGACGCAATGTGTGTGAGAAAAATATCCGTATTTAAAACTTTATAAACTAAAATAACTAGCTTCGATTTACGTCGAAAGAGTAATCCCTGACCTGACGCATGTGCAGAGGATAGAGCAAAACAAAACACCTCTTCGCTTCAGAAGGAGCCGTGTGGAGCAGTTTTATGATGGATAGATGTACTTTTATGGACGTCAAAACAGAAACAGCCATTCACTGCCAATATAAAACTTGGAAGAGCCTGGACATTTTTTAATATAACTCCAATTCGCCACCATGGAATTATAAGGTTCTATCTGCATTCTGACTGGTTTGGAGATATTGAGCTTTAAAGTTTTTTGCATTCCATTTGACTGTGTAGAAAGGAACTTTTTATTTTCTATATAAAAAGTTCCAAAAAACTTTCACATATTGTAAAGAAGTTGTCACAGAATAAGAATATGTGAATAACTCAATTTTGACAAAAATGTCAGGTAGAACCTTATAATTCCAAGGGGACGAATTGTTTTCGTCTGAAAGAAGAATGTCATATACACCTAGGATGACTTGAGGGTGAGTAAATCATGAGGTAATTTTCATTTTTTGGAGAACTATCCCTTTAAGACGCTTGTGTTTTCTACCATAGTTGTAGTTCAAGAAAACATTATGTAACAATTGTACAGGCCTTGTTACATATGTTACACTACTGTAGTAATAACAGTAAACTATGGATGACTACACTCTAAAAAATGCTGGATTAAAAATAACCTATGGACTGGGTTAGTCCAGTCCTTAAAAAAGGACTAACCCAGCAAGAGGGTTGTTTTAAGCAAACATTTAACCCAACCGCTGGGTTAAAACAACCCAATTGCTGGGTTAGTCCATTTTCAACCCAACTTGGGTTATTTTTAACCCAGCATTTCTTATACCCCTTTTCCAGCAAGGCAGTGCTGGCGCTAGTTCGGAGCCAGAGCCTAGTTTCAAATCGGTTCTTTGTGTTTCCACACCCAAAGCACCAGCTCCAAGCCAGGAAAAGTGGTTCTTAAGTAGTAGCACCAAAACATTGCTGGGCTAGAAGTAAGAACCGATTACGTCAGGCGCTGGGGGCGGGGTCAACAAGACGAACACAAACTTGATATCCGCCATTTTTGAAATAGCAGCTAATGGAACTAACAGCTGCGGCTCGTTTGTAATCTCCATCTATACAAATGACGGCGAACTGCATGAATGCGTTGGATTCGTTGTGTTTTGATGCTGATGTAGGATCATAAAGCCATGTGAATCAATAGTAACGCAACGTTTGCATTGTTGATGGAAGGCTTGTTCGCAGCGGTACTGTGCAGAGACCGATCGCCGTATGACAACGAGTTCAGCGAGAGCACACGACTCCTTATGCTTTTGATTCACTCATGCGTTTTTTTAATATCATACGTGGATCGGTCTGCGCAGCGTCGATGCATCTCAAACAAGCCTGGTGTGTTTGTGTTTCCCGCTGCCTCACTGAGAAAGATGAGACGTATACAGTGACGTAAGACCTGGCTCTGTTGTGGCTCTCAGCCCGTGGAAAAGCAAACGGTTCTTAGAAGGCTCCTCAGTCGAACCAACTATGAACTGGGACTAGCACTGGCTCTGAACTAGCACCCGCTTCATTCTGGTGGAAAAGGGGTATTAGAGTGTACATGCAACTAACCCTAAACCATACCATAATTATGTAGTAAGTGTGGTAACACTTTATTTTACAGTGTCTTTGTCACATATGTTATACCATAGTAATAACACTAAATGAATAATAATTACACGAAACTAACCCTTACCCAAAACCTAATCCTATCCTAACCCTATAGTAAGTACATGTCGTTAATTAATAGTACTCAGTAAATAAATACATAATTACACTGTAACAATGACACCTTAAAATGAAGTGCAACCTTAAGTGCATACATGTTGTTATTACTCTTTAACACTTACACTTTATTTTAAGGTGGCGTAGTTAAACATTACTACATGTACTTACTATAGTAATAACATTAAATTATACATAATTACATGCAACTAACCATGCAACATGTAACTCTATAGTTAGTACATGTAGTATTGCTCAGAACTTATTTGAGTAAGTACAATGTATCTCACCTTAAAATAAAGTGCAACCAAAAGGGGTGGCCAAATATTTCTTTAAAGGAAACAATAAAACTATATTCAATTCTATTTTAGGTTGCACTTTATTTT